>NC_091433.1:136205871-136505871 GCF_964237555.1 Oryctolagus cuniculus
AAATTTTAACATACTTCAGTTCTTCTTATCATTTCCATGTTTTCCTTTGACAACTACTTTCACTAACATGGTTTGAATTATCACCCATATGCTACTAAATTTGTGTCTCTGGATCTCTTCTTCAGTCTTTAGACTTGTCTGTCCAACTACCTTCTAAACCGGCCTCATGCAAAGATACTCACTCCACTCAACAAGGTCAAAGCTATAGTCTTCACGTCTCCACCAAATCTTCTATTCATTCTTTTATTCTCCATCCTAGTGAGCATGATACCATCTGTCCATGATAGGAACCCAAGAGCAAACCATGACCTCTTGCTCATCACTTCTCCATCAACGAGTCATCAAGTTTTACCCATTTTTACCTCTAAATAGTTTTTGAATAAAGCTCTCATTTTCCATCTTAGTGATTACTGTACCTTTTAAGGGCCTCCTCCTTGCCAAGCTGTAAAAGATCTCAATTATTCTGGAGTACAAGCTCCATAAGGAGAGCAACAATGTCAGCTTTGCTCATCCTTGCATCTTCAGGCTCAACTGCTGGCCTAGAACTTGGTAGCATTCAGAACACTTTTGCTCAATAAATGAGCTGCTTCCTGCTACTACAGAATACAATCCAAGGTCCTTAGCCTGCCATGGGAAACCCTTCATAATTCCCCCTGAGGACCATTCCTTTCCTTGGTCCTTGTGCTCCAGCAACTCCCAACCACATATGAATTCTTTTGCTCATTTTTGCAGGTTCATGCTCATCCTTCCACTCCATCTGGAATCACCTGCTCTGTCCAGCCTGAACCCAGCCCTGGTTACATCCTTGCTTTTTAAGGCACAGCTCAGATCACCTCCCCCAGAAAGCCTTCCCTCATTAACACAGTCCCCAGGGTGAGTGTGTCTCTACTCCCTTGAGTGCTCAGACCATCTCAGGCATATAGCTATCATTTTACTTTTTCCACTGCTTTGTGGTGACCTGTTATGCTTGACTATAATTCTACACTATTAATATTTTTGAAATCCTGAACCATTTTATTCATCCTTATTTCCTGCAACCTAGGAAAATTTCTATACCACAATAGATAACAAATATATTTTAAATTAGTGAGTATCACAAGGAATACAGAGGAGGGGCCAGCGCTGTGGCGCAGTGGGTTAACACCCTGGCCTGAAGCACCGGCATCCCATATGGTGCCAGTTGGAGACCCAGCTGCTCCACTTCCAATCTGGCTCTCCATTGTGGCCTGGAAAAGCAGTGGAAGATGGCCTAAGGCCTTGGGCCCCTGCACCTGTGTGGGAGACCTGGAGGAAGCTCCTGGCTCCTGGCTTCAGATGGGCGCAGATCCGGCTGTTGTGGCCAATTGGAGAGTGAACCATCAAATAGAAGACTTTCTCTCTCTCTCTCTCTCTCTCTCTCTCTCTCTCTCTGCCTCTCCTCTGTGTAGCTCTGACTTTCAAATAAATAATGATAAATAAATCTTTTTTTTAAAAAAAGGAATACAGAGAGGATCTCTGTATGAGATTGTCACATGATACTGTGATCTCCTATGTTACACATCACAAAATGTCTAAAAAGGACTTGTACAATTTAAAAGCATCTCATGTTTCACAATTTGAAAGCATCTCACATTTCTTGCATCCACACAAACATAAGGCACTATAAAACATATTAATATTCAATGGTACCATAACACACCAAAAAAAAAAAAAAAGAAATTCAAGCAGATTTCATGTCTGAAGCTTGGCTGTGCTGTTTGAGTGGTCTTTGGCAAGTCACAACCTCTCTGAACCTTAATGTCCTACTTGTAAAGGGGGATAAAAATAGTGCCCCACAGATATGACACACGTAAATGGCTAAGCATGCAGCAAGCACAGAATAAATGGCAGCTACTGTAGTTCTTATTGTAACCACACAGGTTGACCTAGTCAACCCTGGAATATCTACATACAGGTGTATTCAGTTTATAGGCCTTCTGAAAAGAATGGTTAACCTGAGCAGGCTTCATGCACAGCTTGGTAAGCCTTGGGCTATCTCCCAGCTGCTGTGTGCTCAGGGAAAGCAAACTGATCTTATTTTCACTTTGGAATAACATGATTTTATAGGTGGTTTGCTCCTCCCAAGACCATCAAGTTTAATTTGATACCTAATATTTATAAATCACTTTACGGTATACTAAGCACACGGATGCATTTCTCAGTTGGTTATTCATCACCTCAGTATGATGCCCAAATCTTATTTTTTAAACTAAAAATAAATTGTGTTTTTTAATTAATAACTTCCTATTGGTCCCATTCAAAAAGGGAGATGATTGACAGCCTGATGACTTGACTCTGGAGAGGTCAGCTAGCAGCTATGTAGAAATCAATGGAATAATTGTGTGCTCAAAATTTGAAGTCAGCCTGCACCTATCAATAGGTGTCTTTCTCTTTTGGAAGGTACATTTACTCTCTTACACCTCCAGGGTCTCTTTAGTAAAGATCCCCAGTGGCCAAAAAGAACTGGCTTGTCTCCAAAAGTCAACAGGTTGGTCCCCCAGGTTAGGAGAATCACAAGTTCACTCCAGGAATGTATCCATGTGCTTGGCACTCTCACATACACACACACTCACATTTCCATATCTGTACATGTCCATCCACACATGTACACATGTACAGCTGCACTCACCCAGTCTATAGCAGATGGGATTACAGAATGTCACCATCCCACATCTAACTAGACCCCATCTCTTAATATTTCCATTCTGAACAGAACTCTAAACAGTTCTCTCAAAATCCTTACAGGCCAAAACTCCAGCAGATATGACCCCTCTCAGTCAGTGATGCCATCTGAAGAGAGGGACCAGGAAACCCATCCACAGTGAGGTGAGGAGGAGACAAAGGGCCCACGTGCCACTGTGAGAAGTGAATACCTATTTACCTGTGTGCACTTGCATGTGGGGAGTGGGAAATATGGAAAATACCTTTCTGTATGTGTATTAGAAGGCTGATATGCTGAAGTTCCTGTTCATCCTCAAGGTAGCCCCCATTAATTCTGTTGATAACAAAACATACCGTATAATCATTGAGCACCTTCCCTGGTGTCTACTGAGTGCCTATACTTTGCCAGAGTCCTAGGTGAAGACTGCTCATCTCAAAACATACTTATTTGAGGCCACATCTACTCAACTTCAAATTCACATAACGCAGGGTAAAAAAAAAATGAAATTCTTTAAATGCATTTTAAAAAGTCCCTGGAAATCATTAAGCAAAATTCACAAGCAAAAACCACAACAAGTTCAGGCAGTCAGTTTTGTTTTGTCTTGCTTTTTTAACACAGGAAAACTGCCCCCTTGCCTTTTAAGCTTTCAGAAGTTTGTAAATGCCAAAAGCATTCACAAATCAATGCTCCAGTGTATATGCATGCTGTAGATTCGGGGGCCACATGTTTGGGGAATGGTCTGCTTGTGAAACAGCATGCTTTACATGGCCATTTCCTGGGAATGTCCGTACAGTGTGCCGTTGGAAGGTGATAGAGCAGACAGACAATTGTTGCTGCCTGAGGCGGTCCTTTGTGGTGGCCCACACTTACCTTCCACAGGGAAGACAAGGTTCTAAAGGGTGACCTCCCTTGTACATGCAACCTCACTTTCTCCACCAGCTCTCCTCCTTTCTATCCTTTCCTTTCCTGCCCTCTCCTCCACTCCCTTAGCTTTGCCAAGGCTGTAGGCCTGCCAGGGTTCTTGTTGAGCCCCTTTTTTAATGATGCTGTGATAAAATGTGCTTATTACTCCTCTTAATAGAGGCCTGAAGGGTAATTTTGGTGACTCAGGGCAGATGGTCAATTAGTGGTAAGACAATGGAAATCCAGCATTCCCTCCAAGGATCCGTGGCTCTCACCAAGACACCACACTTCCTCTTCTCACAGTCCCAGCCCTGCTGCTTTGGCCATTGTGGACTCTTAATCTAGAAACACATCTCAGTGATTAGCCAGTCATTCCTTAGATAAGGCGCACACTATGTTGGTGCCAGCTGGTAGCTTTGCACACAGCATAAGTGCATCTAATTCAGCATCAAATGAAGTAGGTTTCTAAAACCTTAATGGCTAAGCAACTCTGATGTCTTCAAACATACACACGCATGTGCACACACACACACACAACATATACAGTCATACATCTATGACCTCATGTAATAGAGAGGGTAGTTTGTAGAGGCATAGACAGGGTCTGTTAAATTGAGTTCTCTATTTCCCAGTTCTCACATACCACAAATAAAACCTACAAAAATGATAATTTTTCAAACATTGAATCCTCTATCTCTGTGTAATGAGCCATGTAGAGAGGAGGAAAAGAATTTTTGTGCTTTTTTGCCTTTGGTGAAAAGTCTCCAAGGAGTAATTTCATCTTTAAATGAGAAGTTTTCTATCAGGTGATTGTGGAAGTTCCAGGAATTTCTGAACCCTTGATTCAGACACAGAAGGATGCACAGTGCACACATGTGTACTCACTCACACAGAGCAGCAGACACCACACCACATGCATAAGAAGCCAAAGAATGTAGAAAATGAATTGAAATGTTTTTAATTACACTGTGATGGCATTTAAAGCATTGTGGCAGCCAGACACATTTTAAAATCCACTAGCCCTAAAATATCTTGCCCACTCTCCTGCAAGCATCCATGTTTCATTCTCATTTCATCCTCAGGGACTGCCTATGGGGACAGGTGGAGAGGGCAGTAACCTTAGGAAACTGGGACCCTGCACCATGGGACACTTTGCCACTGCTGCTCAAAACTCCACTTCCCCACAGACTGGTATCCATTAGGTCTCAACTCTCATACTCTCCAGACTTTGTTCATCTGCACAACAGAATTAATCCATCCAAGAAATTAAAAATGAACTGACAATGCTAAGCAAAAGTCCACAGATATAAAACAACACCTCAACTATTCCAATATCCCAAAGGCTTTCCTTTTCCCGCACTCACATATTTCACCCAATTTTTGAGAATCAATGGTAATACCATCCCATGGTGACCCCAC
Source organism: Oryctolagus cuniculus (assembly GCF_964237555.1). Taxonomy (NCBI): domain Eukaryota; kingdom Metazoa; phylum Chordata; class Mammalia; order Lagomorpha; family Leporidae; genus Oryctolagus; species Oryctolagus cuniculus. Next base: position 136,210,874 of record NC_091433.1, read on the forward strand.
CATGGTCTAAGAAAATACTGTTGCTTGTACACAATGTACATTAAGATAAATTTTGTTGGAGGAGAATAAAAACAACCAAAGAACAAAGGACAAGACTTGACAACCAGTTTCACCAAAATCTCAAAACTGGAAAGTAATAAAGTGTAGGTATGCAACTGAGAAATTATTCAAATGCACTGAATGTTCAAATTCTGCTAAGCAGTTTGCTGAGGAAGAAAAAAACTCTCATAAAGAAAAGAAAAGGTAAAACCTCATTACACTAGGATCTTGGGAGAAGGTGTGTTTTAATGGCCTTTCCTTTTTCTATACTCTTGTACTGAGGCTGGCATGCTGTTAATAAAGATAAACTCCTATCAATAATGATATTAATGATGCAATGTGTTTTTATTCCTAAATTCATACCTATGAACTGTAGTTCATACACTTACATGTTTGACAAAACAACAAACCAAATCCAACAGATACTACTATATTCCCAAATATTTCTACCTAAGTATTTCAAACCATACTCTTCATTTGTCTGCTGCAAGCTTTCTGCTGAATTTTAGATTATTTTCTATCATTTCTATTTAGCCATGGGAGATGCCAGTATACCTGGGTGTTATAAAAATCCCTTTCATAAGATTGTTTGCTTCCCAATGTTTTACGTTACATTTACAACTTAGTTTCCTTGTTCTGCAGACAAATTAAGATAAAACAAACTCAGAGTGTCTTATATAAAACAACTTAAAACCACAAACTTTCTAAGCAGGCATCCTCGCAGAAAGAACATCCAATAATGCAGAAACATGGTATTCTAAGTCCAAACAGATAAGGCCCTCTAAGCAATTAGACCTCAGCATGAAGCATCTGCACTTAAAAATCTGGAAAAAAGTACTTAGTACAAAGTCAGCACATAACTGTTCTCTGAATTTTACCCTAAGAACAATCTGCAGTGATTCACTGTGCTATCTCAGCAAGACATCTGAGGATCCAGTCTCTTTTTATAATACGATGAAATCAGAATAATAGTGACCCCCTCATAACAAGCATAAAAATGACATTTAAAAAACTCTCATTTTAACATACTCTATAAAACAACACCCTCATCAATTGGTACCCAATTGGTACCCAAGTTTTTTGTCCCAAATCCAATTCACATTGTTGAAGGCTGGATAGAATACAAGTGAGAAGATAAATGTTATTTAGTAAACCTTCACTGGGGTTTACCATCCTAAATGTTTTACACCCATTCTTGTTGAGTTTTTACAGTTTTTACACAATGAAATGGAAATTATAATAAATATATATAAATATATATAAAAATATATAATATATATTATAAATTATAATTACAGTTTTTACACAATGAAATGGAAATTATAATCCCCATTTTACACATTATGGAATGGAGACTCATCAAGGTGAAGTGACTTGCCCTCTTACAGCAAAGTGTAGATTCAAACACAAGTGCTCTGACTGGAAGTTGTGTATGCTTCACTGAGACACTGCTTGCCTAAAGGGTGTAGAACTAAGAGTTACAATCAGAACGCCTAATTGTTCTTACTTAAGGGTTTCTGAGGTTTTCTCTCTTCCACTTCCAAGATTCCAATGTTGATGTGAGAAGAAAAAAATTTCAGTCAAATGTAGTCTTGTTTTATTCTACCTTAAAACATTATACTTTAGGTAAAGGAGTCATGAAAATTTACATTTACCTCTGATTTCCGCTAACAATTAGCAATAGGGTCTTTTCTAATTTCCCTAATTTTTTTAGGAGTACTTCTGGCTTCTTACAGTTTCAATCACATTTTACTTTTCAAGTGTCTGTCATTCCTCAAGGATTTCTGGATCTTCAAGCTGTCTGACAGTGTTATAATATGGAAGTAGAGTGATTATTCCCTTTTGTTCATTATGTCCGTTGGGTAAAATCACCAGAGGCCTTTCTGAAAGTATCTTGAATCTGATTTGAGTTTGTGGTTCCTAGAATGGCCAGGTTCTCTACATTTCAAAGCATTTAACGGCAGGATCAACCATAGGATCTGAAAATTCCTAAAGTAGGACTCTGAGCCACACTGTGCACTTATTAAGGAATTCCAGTCCATCAGAATGCCGTTCCTCAGTCATACCCAAATGATTCTTCTAGAGAGAGTCGCACTGTTTTAATGGCTATAGAGAATGCGGAGAATTAGAAATATACTGCAAGTTAAAAAAGCTCCCTAATTGATTTGTCAATGTTTTATTCTCCTTTTTTTCCATTGGCATATTCTTTACATGCCCTCAATAAATATTAAACACTCCAACAACTCACTATTAGGGTGGCAAGCAAACCTTTAGAATGTCGTAACAGTAGAGTGAAGAACAATATACCTAATTGAAATGGCAGAGTAATTTGGAAAATAAGATTGAGTTGCTGCAAATTCAAGAATAAAAATGTTTATACTCCCTCAAATGCAGATTGTTAGTGGCTTTAAATAATTATTAGAATAAAAAAATTTGAGCATCAACAATATGCTTTGTATGAACAGAGCAAGTACAGTCTCCATGTCTTCATTATTTTGTGCAAGGAAACACAAGATGCAGCAAGTCTGATATTTTCCTTAGTGATTTTGTTATTGAAGAATTTATAACATCCTCAAACATGGTGATGCCAATAGACACACAACGGATGTTAGGACTTTCATAAGCAATATTCCTCAGAAAACCGGAGAATACATTTAGACAGGAAAAGCAAGCTGAAGGAAAGGAAGGGGTTAAATTGTTCTACTACTCAATAGTTTTTTTTCTCACCCATATTAATTTATTACCAAGATCAATTAAAAATATAAAATTCCTGATTTTGTTAGAAACTGGAGCAAGAAAACTGATAATTAAGACAAAAATGGCAAATTGTATTTGTATCTGGAACTACGAAATATAAACACATGATGACTCTATAAGAGGTGATAAGAGAGTAATCCTTAATACCCACTCAGGGCTATCTGCCTTTTGGTAGAGATGCCTCCCCTATCTCACAAAGATAAATTCCATACAGTCTGCAGAGTTATAGTATAATTCCCATAAATAATGCATACAATAGAATGTAAATAAATAATACATTTATCTGAACTGTTCAAGAGTGAAGGGCAGGGTGGATACTACACGACTAAGTCTCTTATGAATGAACAATTTCAAATGAAAGTGTATTCAATGGCAAGTTATCATAAAATCCCTATACCAAAACATTCTGGAGAGGGTTTTAAAACAAGTTCAGATCTGGCAGACACTTCTAAGTAAATGTTCCAACTAAACCCAAAGTACCCAATTTAATTTACTGCTGAAGTTTCTGTTCTGATTGTAACATCGTTGCTAATAGCATCTTACCCATTTCTTGCTTTTTAAAATTCTCTCTATATATTACTACCTTTTGCCATCAATGAAATTAGTGAAATGCACTGTTTTTTTTCTTTGCTGTGATAATATTTCAGTAAATAGAAAGGAAGTTCACACATTAAAAAAAAATCCAAAATGAACCATATGCTCTAATTAGTTTGCTAAGACTTTATATTGTAAAACTCATTCCCCACTGCCCCAAAGTGTCTCCCTTTTGAAGGCCTGTGGACAAACACTCCACTTCTTGTAAATAGTGTAAGTATGTCTTTAGACCTCAGACACTATACATGATGTAGTTTAAAATTAAGTTTTCAAATCACTAAGGAATAATCTCTGAATACAGAAAACAATATAGGTCACAGTTAATTATAGCTTGTCTATCAAATTAAGTTAATGTTTGAAAACACATCCAAATAGTTATGGAGACATTAAGAGGAGGTTTATTGACAAAGAAATTCTTATTCATTCAGCTTCTAGTATTTTTAAAAGAAGAGAAATAGCCTTTTACAAGTTGGGATGAGATAAGAAAACTCTGGGTTTACATCAAATTGCTCTTTTCATTGTACTTTTGACAGCTGTGTCAATTTCATTATAAACTTCATTTTCCAGAGTTTCATAATAGTCATAAACACACTTCACTTTAAAGAGTTTCTAAGGAACATAACGTGAATGCAAATTCAGAGTAAAATGCAAATTGCAAAGGTCTGGGAGCAAAGATGGACCATCAGTTAAGAACACAGTCACCAAAAAACAAACACGGAGACCTTGAGAGGAAGCACACAAAGGGGTTGATATGAATCTTTATTGTCAGTGTTCACAGCCCTAGGGGTGGCAAATAAGAATGACAGTTTTCAGTTGTTCACCTAATTGTAAAGCACAGGTTGGCAATATTTGATAACTTTGGTCTCTATTTGTGTCTGTTCTAAGGTGAGCAACATTTTTCATCTTCTCAGGGAAATACATCCACATACAGATACCAACCCACCGCTTCTCTAACAGGGAGAGGCCTAGCAAAATAGCTCAAATTCAAATCTCAGGCATGCAAGTTTCAGCAAATAGTGGGAAAGAGGTGATCAGGAAAGGAAAACACTATAATCCTGTATTTCTAAATAATAATCAACAGACCAGATATTTATAGCTAATGAATAATATAGGTACACTTCCTAGAGAATCAGCTTAAGACCCCAAAAAGCTTTGCCAAATTCATATAATCCTGCAATCTGTCATATTAAACTGAGATACAATGAAGATGTTCTTGTACCACATATACTACACAGACAAACTCATCTGTTTGAATTTTTCAAAATTGATTTTATACACGCAAGGTTCATTCACAGATTTCACAAATAATAAATGTGCTACCATGTCGTAAAGTAAGAAAAATCTATAGAAATAGGAATCCATGAGTAACAATAATTAATCCCATGATAGCTTCTGTTGTCAGTCATTGATATTAGAATGTTATCAGATATTAACATTAGATTAATTCTGCTATCACTAAAAAGTTATTTATTTACCAATATTCGCTAAACAAATCAAAATAATGTAAGTTTAAATCCATTGTACAATTTAAGACCTTACATTATGTCAAAATGAAAAAATAGCATGACTGTAATATTTCACTTAAACTTATTAAACTCATAAAAGGTTGTGGCCATTTGTAAAGTATTACTTAGTAAACTAATTAAGAATAACAGCAGCATTTCCTTTCTGTGGAAGAATATGATTTCATTTAAGTTTTTTAAAGAGCCATAACATTACATACTCAAGGAGTTTTTTTGGTAACCTCAAAGTATAAATCCTATTAATTATAAATGGAGTCATGAAGCATCAAGGGAAGAATCAATTGTAGAACTGTATTTTTGAGAATTATAAATAGGGCAAAATTTATTTTCACAATTTATTTATTGTCCATTAGTTTATGCCATACACAGTGGCGTATATGTCATGGCAAAGCCATAACATGGTTATTTTATATCTTGGCAGTTAGTGACTTGTTTCTGGCTTTAATTTGTATTTGACTGTATATATTCATAACACCAGTAAATAACAGGTGTCTAATACAATAAATAAATAATCCTTTTTTCACCAGAGAACAAACTCTTTAAGGTATGTCTTAATCAATTTTAGGAATTCTGAACCCAGAAGTCAAGAAACAGAAAATAATTTTGAAAGATTTGTACTCTTATATTTTCCTTTAACATGAACATATTTTCTAGATTAAGAAATGCTATTTGGAAAAAGAGTGTTCAGAGAGAGTCTAGTAAAGTGTTGCCAATTGCTTTAATTCGGCACACTTGAATGCATTAAATTGATTGAAATTGCATTCTAGTGACAAATATTTAAATGAATATATTCTCGCTTATTTCACACAGCATTCTTGATACTGTTTATTAAAATGTCAAATTTGTAAGTGTGGGAAATCCAACAATTGCCAGATATAGGTATATTTCCTAGAGAAGCTATTGAAATCTCCAACAGCTTTTCCAAATTCCTATGATCCTGAAATCATTCCATGTTAAATGAAGGATACCATCAAGATGTTCTTTTACCTTTTATAACACAAAAACATATTCATCTGCTTGAGTTTTTCTAAATCAATTTTATATAGACCAAGTTCATTCACAGATTTAAGGATAGTAAAATATCCAAACTTTTACCGGATCTCTAAAGTCAAACTTTGGAATTATTATAAAAACTTTAGTGGAGAGGCTGTATGTTGTGTGTTTTAGACCCTAAGTTTTTAAGAAGGTATTACAATCTGATGTTTTTTGATGAGTAAGAACAGCAAATCAAAGTAATTTACAGCAGCAATATTTTCTTGGAATTTTGGAAACTTACAATCCTAACATCTGTACAACTGTGTACATGTCTTCCATTTTTGTTTATTCATTTGTAAAAAATTATTTCTTATAAGTTTGATTCAATCTTTAAATATTAGATTTTTCACACTCAGGAGAAATGGCAAAAATTTTTGTGTTAGTTATAGCATAAATTCAACCACTACTTTGACACCAATGGGACAGATATCATAATTTTTAAAAAGGCCATATAAAATGCTACCATTGCAAACATTTAAGACTGTAGCAAAAATGACAGAGAGTGGTATCAGCTTATTATCCCTCAACTATTTCCCTGACAATGGAGTCAAATCATGGTGAATTATAGACCTCCTTACAGGAAGTCTTATTTCATGTTCAGTTTTTGATCATTTCCCTGCTACTTCCTATAAGAACTTGGCTGTATGAATGCCTTTAAAAGTTTCTGTGTACATATTGGACTATATGGGATGATTAAATGACCACTTATTAAAACTTTAGCATTTCACATTTATTTACATTTTACTAGAAAATACTGTTGTTGCAATGGAAAGCATAACATATACTGAGAATATTTTATTTGAATTCACGTTGACAGTATTTTCACTTATGTCAAGTGCCTTAACATAATTTTCTATGTATTCTTCATAGTTTCTCCAACTTCAGCTGGGAGGGAAGGTAAGCTAGTTTTATAACAGTGAGCCCCCTGGTAATAGTTTAAGATATCTGCTTGGCCTTAGGAAATATAAGTTTCTACCACGGGACCACAAATGGGCTGTTTTGTAAGCGTATGGAAGTTTACTGCAAAATTTTGCTTCCATAATCTTTTGGATTATGGCAAACATTTTAAAATTTAAACATATGAATGTTTGAAAACAATGATTTAAAAATTGTATATTTTCAAAGTTGGACAATTACAAGTAACTGTTTTGAAAGTAGGGCCCACATTTTCATCCTTTTCATCTTCCTCCTTTTCTTCTTCCTCTGCTATTTAAGATTCTGCATGTTTCCTAATACAAACCTGTAAGTCAAGACCAGTAGCTAGAGTACCTACAACTATTGTATATATTTTTGAATGGTGAGCAATAGAGTGATTCTGGTGGGAGAGGAATTGCTATTTGAGTGATCTATTGCCACAGAGCTAGTTAAATCACTGAGCAATAGTGACTGTTATGGGGCTTTACTTTGTACCGAGTAGCATTAGTATCATTGCTTTCCATTAACCATAGAACTCATACTAGGGAGGGAGAGAGGTTGAGAGAGAGGGAGGGAAAGAGAGAAGAAATTTTGTAGTATTAGCATTTAGATCCTGAGATAACAATGTAACAATGTAATTGATCTCAACCTATCTGCATAGATCTTGTGCTTTTTTCCTCATTGTTTTTCTAAAGTGTTGAGTGCCTCTATTAATAATCAATACTCTGCTATTATGAAATTCACACATAAATACACTAAAGCCAATCAGAAAGCAACAATAGAAGCATATGTGGTAAACAACTAACTTTTAACTCAAGGGGCACTAAGCAATAAAGGGTCTCGGGTGAACATCCCAATTAGCCAGCGTGGTGACAAGCAGTCAACACCTTATTATTTAATCATTAAAGAGAATCTTGTCATAATTTCCTCTTGATATGTATCAAGAAAGGAATTCAGAATATACCACATGACCCACAAGAATAATCAAAAAAGTTAGAGGATGGGAGGACCTCATCCCAGGGCCTGATTCCAGGATGAAGGCACCACGTAAGGCCCTAAGAAGCATTCACGTTTCAAGGAAGGTGTATCTGAATGCAAGTATTTAGAAACAAGCCACTTGGTTTCCTGCCTCCCACTGTGGGTGTCCAGTTTTCTTAAGTGATGAAAATGAAGCTCACAAGTCTAAGCAACTATCTGCTACCCCATTCGCTTTTTTTTTTTTTTCTAAAGCAACAGCTCCAACCCATGAAAGGACCTTAGCTATGCCCACTGTCCTCATAGGCCGACCCTTACCACGACACCTTCCCCAAGCTCAAAATTGCCCTGGACATACTCTCACACCATTTTGAACAGAGGAGACTTTTGCCATCAAGTCCTACTTCAGTCTTAAGAATCATAACCTAACCATGCGTTGGAAACAACATTCCAAACTTCTGAAATGAAACCGCCAGCGCCAGGGTTCCCAGGCCCACGGTGGCCCAGGTCCGCCCCAGCTCCCTGAGGCCTCTCCCGCCCTGCGGCCTGGGTCACACAGCCCCAGCGGCTGCTCCCCAGCCCCCAGGAGCCCGCCAGCACTTGGCATTTTAACCTGCCTGGCTTCCTGGTTCCATCTTACTTCTCCCCAGGCGCCAGGCACAAATCTGGATTAACACGCAACAGGGCGCCCTGTGCAGCTCGCCAGGCCTTGCCCGGGAGCTGTTAAATGCAGATTCAGACGGGACCCCCTGGGGAGCCGCTGCGGAACACAAGCTGTAACCCTAGGGACTGTTTCTCTGCCTCCTGCTGCTGGCGGGCAGAACCAGGGCGGTCGCGGATGGCCCAGCACCGACCCAGCTGATCTCGCCTTGCTGCGGGCAGGCGTGGCCACCCCGGGAGGCGGGCTTGGGGGCCCGGAGACCTTCGCTCCCCTCTCCACTATCCCCCTGTGGCGCCTGGCCGTGGATAAGAGATAGATTCCCGGAGTGGGGAGCAACAGACAACCCCGGGAAGGAAGGCGACGGCTCCCTCCCGGGTCCTGGCATTTTGGGTGACCGGACTCTTCTCCGCCTAGCCCCTCTCCGCCTCCTCAGTTCCACCCTGGCCCCCCACCCTACCCCCCGCCATTCACACGCCCCGCCTCCCCTCTCTCCCCAACTCCTTTCCGCCGCCAAACCTGCCCTCCCCTTCTCTCAACACTACACAGCCTGGTCACCATCTCGGGCCGCTCCAGGGTCACAAGCCCTCCCTTGAGCCCTGCGGAGACCAGGCAGCCCCTCGCGCCCCCAAGTCCCTGGCCGTCGGGAGCGGCTGTGCAGAGCCAGGAGCTCAGCGGTCGAGAGAGGGCGCCCAGGAGGCCCGCGCCCGCCTGAGATGCCTCTCCGGCCCTGGGACCTCCAGGCGGCGTCTGAGACAGGGCGAGAGGGGGTTGGCGGCTGGGGGAGAACGGGATTACAGCTTGCACTAGCGTCTTAATCTGATAAGATAACAACAACAACAACAACAACAACACTACAAGGCCAAGTGAATTTCCTCCGATTGAGCCCTCCGGGAACTCGACTGGTATCAAAGTGGTCGATCCCAGGTCTCGGCGCGGGTGGCAGCCTTCGCGCCCTCGGAGGAAACAAAGTAAAATAAAATAAACCACGCCGCCAGTAGGCCCTAGAGACAGAGGGGTTAATGAGCTAACGAGGCCCAGCGCTCGCACTACACCTGGAGCGTCCAGCCCCCGAGAGCACCTTCTGCCCAGGCTCGGACTGGCTGGGCTGCATTCACAGACAGGTGGGGAGGCCGAGCTTTCGGGGGGCTTAGCGCCCGCCGACGCAGCCCAGCAAGCTCCAGTAGGGGGGAACAGGCACCCACCAGACGGCCCGGTGCCTCCTCCCTCACCCCTCGCTTCCCCGGGGCTGGGGAGGCCACCTGCGTCCAAGGCCCAGGACCCCGTGCGCTCCTCTCTCTCCGCCGCCCCCTCAACCCGGCCCAGACACAGTCGCTCCTGGCTCCTGGGACCCGGACAATTAGAAAACACAATCCTGGGTGTGCTTTCTGAGACCTGGGTGAGCCGAGGTCACACGAAGGCGCCCAAGCGCCTTGGCCAACAGCGCCACGAGCCTAGCCAAAGCTGCGAAGCCCACTCTCAAACGGCGGGACAAGATGAAGACTCTCCTCTTATAGGTAGGAGAGGAACACAGAGGGGCAGCTTGTACCCGACACAATTGCATGCCAATCTTTGCACACCTCAGGATAAGATACTTGGGTAAAGAAAGTTTATGGAAAGAGTAAGGGAAGAACTTAATAATGTTGTATGTATTTCGTATCTCCTCCCTCCCCTCCGCCAAAAAAAAAAAAAAAACACATAACTTTGGTCCTTTATCTTTTACCTTAATAAAATAATGATTCGTTGAGAAAATGGGGTATAAATCTTCATTTTGGAAGCAATTAAAGTGTTGATTTCATTCATGCCCCTAAGCGATTCTTGTAATTTGCTCAAATAGCTTTATGTACCCGGCACTCCGGAGCTCTCAGAATCCCATTTTCTAGTTCGGCTTGTTGGATTACAATTTTTGTTCAACAGCAGGACGCGAGGGATGCTCGGCGGAATCTGCATTTAGCAGCTCCTGGGCAAGGACCCGTGGGCTTGAGCCGGCGCGAGGCCCTGCAGCCTGTGGGGCCGGGGTCGGGGGCTGCCTGCTGCTTTCCCACCTCCGCCCGGCCGCCCCCGGGTTGCACAGGCTGCGGGGTCCTGTGCACTCGTCTACACTGTCCAAAGTTTCCAGCGAGGACCCCGCGTGTTGGCGCTTTGAAAGCTCTGCCGGGCCGCACTCCTCCTAGGCAAAGGAGGAATTTAGCCTGGGTCGCGAGGGGTTGCCCGGAACATGCACCCTGGGAATTTTCTTGAAGGGAGTGATGTTAAGAGAAGAGAAACCTTAAGAGGATCCCACGAGCGAGTGTCAGCTACAGTGTGCACCGAACAGCTGCCAGCCAACAGTGATCATGGAAGAGCTTGCATAGAACTGGCTGGCCTTTGGCTTAACAAAGACAGCCTGATCTCTTCCCCCAAGACGGGGACTCACGTGCCAAGACGGAAAGAGAAACCACTCGGGGGTCTTTACTTCTACGAGGTGGGAGGGGGCCCGAGGAGGCCGGCTACCCTAACCTCCAGCCTCCTAGGCACCATTCACAACAGGGCTGTCCTGGGCTCTGTCTCATTTCACTCACTCACCCCTCACGTTTTCACTTTCATTGCATTTTTGCAACTCCTTTGGACCAATCCTGAGACGCAGGGACGGCAGAAACAGAGACATGGGGGGAGAGAGAGAGAGAAACTGGGAGCAAATGGTGATGTTGGGGTGACAGGAAGAGAACTGACCCCAGCTACTCCGAATACAAGTCGTCCCCTCTGAGCAACGCGGCGGAAGACAGGGCCTGCAGGGAAGACGCTAGAGGAGGGGGCGCAGCCCGCGAAGGCCGGCAGTTGAGAGCCAAGGCGACGGCGCAAGGTCCCCCACCCTCCACACTGAGGAGCCGCCGGGGTGCCCCCGACGCCGAGACTTCCACAAAGCTGCCACCCCAGAGGGCCCAGAGCACGTACCAGCTGGAGGATGAGTGGGAAAAGAGGAGGAGAAGAGTCCATATTTATCTGTTTTTGTAACCTCGGCCTGGTCTTATTTTTTCTATTAAGTACAATAAAACGGGCTAGTTTGCTGCGAACACCGCACAAAGCAATGCTCAGTGAGGTCTAGCAGCGCTCGGCCGAGGAAAACTGACAAGACAGGCTAATGAAGCGTACAGACAGGGAGAAAATAGCCAGCATTTGCTAGATTTCAAACCCTCGCTGTCCCTCTTAGACCACCTATCTTGGATTTATTCCTAATAAAATAAGAAATAAGCAGACCCTACACTTTTCTTTTCTTCCAGATAGAAGGGGTGGTGGTGGGGGGGGACCACTCCGGAACAAAGCCCTACAATCAGAGGCGGTCAGTGGCAGTTAACACTCCCATTATTACAGAGGGTAAATAAAATAAAGACAAAAATTAAAAGCGACAAGAAACAGGTCAAGTTTGCAGGCAAAGCTTTTAGAAGCTCATCTCTCCAGGTCGAATCCCAGAGCCAGCCTTAATGAAGCAATAATAGCCACATTATTCAAAGATTTTCATTTCGATGGAAATGTATCTAAAAGGGACTTAATCATATGCAAATAATAAAAGGAGGTGGTAGTGACCCAGCAAGCAATATGCATACAGATTTTTTTTTCCCAGGGATGTCGAAATTGAAAAGCGCATACCTGGTCGGTTAGATTTGCTGATCTTGTTATATCTTCACTGTCTGATTTTGATCCTCCTTCTCTGTCGTCTATCACCAAATCGATAGGCATTTTCCCTTTCAAACAGCTAATATACCGGTGGCAGAAATTGTCACATAATTCGTGTACCTACATTATGACAGAAATAAAAAAATGGAAGTATAATCAGGAGTGCATAAGTGACATTGACAAGTGCAATCCACCCCCCTTGTGAGACCCAAACTTCCAAAGAGGGGAAACACGGGCCAATTGTCCTCCAGAGACCCCCAGACGCATCCAGAATTAGGAATAACTTTCTTTTCTTGCAAAATAGAGATATCCCAGAAAATTGACAGTGACAAGATGATTCACAGGCTACAACATATTCAACACCCGTGTTAAATTCATCTGCTCCTGGGGTTGTGGCCATTACAGAGGTGACCTGAGTGGGTGACATTTAAGGTAAACTATTTAATTTCATCCAGTTGCTTTATTATAAATCCCTTTCCAATGCTCCTTAAGGAAAAAAGTGAATATAAATATATGTATATTTACAATATGTATAGATTCTCCAATGGACATGTACTGGAGTGGCAAAAGATACGTGCTGACTATGTAAAATCCTGTAACATTTGTAATTAGCAATTCTGTCCAGAAGATGCATGTTTTAGGGTTAGTGTTTCCACCAAAACTTGAAGGAAATCAAGTTGCCAGAACTCAGCCCCAGAAACTTAGCAAATTGGTATTTTTTAAGAGAAAGGGAAAAGATTGCCTCAAAATATTTAAGAGTAAGAGAATTGGTCTCCTCCAGGCCCTGGGCATCGCTAACATGCAAAAAAATTTGCAAGAAACCCCAGTGCGCATGCAATTTAATGTTAGTTTGAATTACAATGCATTAAGTTTTTATTGCTGAGATTTATAGAACAGCTAGCAACATCATGTTATCCCACACCCTTTCTTGAGTGTGAAGGTGGAGGACTCAAGGAACTGACATAACTATCAACTCTGCTTTGTCTCTGCACAACATTTAGTGCGCTTCTCCCACCAGCTCCTCCAGACCCCTTGCTGGCTTCTCCTCCCCCTCCACCTCTCCTCTGCGGCTGACCTGCCCCTGCTCTCAGACTGTCTTCCAGAAACTCACAAAAACTAAACAAAACTGCCCCGCCTCCCCCCCCCCCCCCAATGCAACTAGGAGAAAGAGGAAGAGACCACAGAGGTATCAACCTGTGAAGTGAACTCACAGCAGCATTCTAAACACCAACCGGGATGCACAGAATTGCAACAATTTACACAAAGCCAGCAAAGTATTAAGAGTGAACACAAGGATAGGGCGTTTGTGATTCCGGTTATAGTGGCTGAAATTGTAATTAAACTGGGAAGAGAAATGGACGCTAAGATTGGCCTTGACACTAATTACCAGCAAGAAAGACATTTATGCAAATGTCGCAGAAGCCTGAACTTCAGCCGTTCTGAAGGCTCCTCTCTGTGTGTTGGGGTGAGGGGAAGTAAAAGAGGCTAGAGAAATTACCTTCTCTAATTCCAACAGATGAAACCTTAATACTTGTATGGCTTGAATCATCTGTAAAGATACAAAAAGCATGAGCACCCCGATCTTGGTCTGCAGAAAATTGGCTGTCACAGCTCCAGCATCTCCAGCCCACCCCTTTCCCCCAGTAAATATAGTTATTTTGATTTATGGCAATAACACTAAAACTTAATAGCAGCGACTGGGTACCATCTAGAGGTTTGTATTTCTTAAGAAGAAAAAAAAAACAGCTAAAACAACAAGAACGCATCTAAGTGGGGATCATAAACACTCTCTTCCCCCTTGGCTCTACCCACTGAGTCCACCCCACCCCCAAAGGGCCACAGAGCTGGACTAGGTGTTTCCTTGGAGGCTGAGGGAGAGTGCACCAGAAAATATTCCAAAGGGTCCCCAAATTGTGGCTTTTCACACTGCAAACTTCCTGCCGCCTTCCGCACACCTTGCAGGCACCCGGAATGCTTGGGGGCCCCTGCCCGGTCGCTGCGCTCGTGGCGAGCCTTGCAGGGCTGGGAAGTCCACAAAGTTTAAGCACACACGCTGACAGGCCTGGAGATAAATCCCCGCGCTGATTAGGGCTGCGCGGCCCGGCTGTCATAAAAACAAAAGCTCGCGTTTCCCCGCGCCGGCTCGCCCGGCCCCTCTCGAGATGAATTTATTTCCCCGGGATCCTGTCCCGGACCACTTGTGCGTGGACGCACACACTAAGACTGGTCTGGAAACCCCAGGGCTCTCCAGGCGAAGCCCCAGGGGGTTGGAGATTGGGGTGGGGGAAAGGAGTGGGCAGGGGGAAGGGGTCGGCTCTTACCAAGTTATCCAGTTCAGGATTAGAAGAAAATAGAGGTTTTTCTGCGCGAATCTAAATGCAAGTGAGGAGGGGCGGGAAAAGGGGGGAGGGGGAGGGAAGAAAGAAGAAGAAAAAATGAAATCTGGTCGCCTTGCTAGTTTCTTGCCCCACTGCCCTGCCTGGGACGGGATGTAACCCCGAGACGGAGGCCCGCTTAGGAACACTTCAGGGTGACTCCAAGAAGCTGAAAATCAGCCCAGAGCCCAGGCTCCCTTCTGGGAGCGCCCAGCTGCGTGGCCCGCCGCTCGCGCCGGGTCCAAAGCGGCCAAACGCCCGCAGCCGGCGATTTCAGCTTTCCGCAGGGAGTTGGCTGCGGTGGCCGGTGGAGGGGGCCCAGGGCCGCCTGGGGGCGATTTTAAGTCATCCGCAGAGCAGACCCTCACAAGGGGAGGACGACCTCACGGTGGACGTGACACGCACGGCTGAGGGTGGGTGGACTCTCTGCTGGCTACTTTTGAAAATATGCGGGGTGTGTGTGTGTGTGTGCTCGCGCGTTGGGGGAGGGGCTGTCTTCTGCTTTTCTTTCTTTCTTTCTTTTTTTTTACTTTTTTTTTTTTTTTTGGAAACATGTATTTGCTGACCTGTTTGGCGAACACGGCTATATCTTCATTGAATGACTCTGACGAGCAGACGTCCCCGCCCGCCACCCCCGGCTCGCGGGGGGTACAAGTAGCTAATTCACATTTCTCAAAAATCAGTGCTAAGAGAGGGAAGAGGGGGTGTCTGTAAGAAAATACAACAGTCACAAACAACACAATGGTTAGTCCCGAGTCAGTGAAAGACGCGCCCAAGAAAAACAGCCGGAGGAGCTCGAGAAAGAGACCCCCTCCCTGATTTTTGTCACCTACTTTTATCCCCTTCCTCCAACCCCCTGCCCAGGTGGCGGATCACCTCCCCTTCCTCTTAGGGCCCTGAAGTCCGAGGCCCTGAGCCATTCATGGGCCGTATCTAAGGATCGGTTCAGCCTATCTGGCCGGAGAAATTGGCAACATTTGCCACGAATAAAAACCCAAGCGGTTCCAGCAGCCATTTTGAATTAAGTTTCCCACCCCGACCAGCCCTCGTCCCTGGGCTGCACATCCAGGACCCGGTGGAGGAGAAGGGCGCTGGGCGCAGGGGCTGGGGAAGCGACTTGGTGAAGGTTCCTCCCGGGCGGCCGCCGGAGGCTCGGGGGCGCTCGGTGGCAGGCGCTCAGCTCACTTGAGGCAAGGCTCTCTGGGGCTGCCGGACCGACTGTCACTGGATTGCACCCACCGAACCCAAGCCCACGGCCCTGGGAGAGCAGCAGGGGCCCTCCTCGGCCCTCTGCACGCTCCCCTCCCTTCGCGGATGTCCCCAACGGCCCCCCAAACAAAGTTCCTGCAAATGTTCCCGCGGTGGGGCCTTTCATTTCGTTTCTGCGGAGTGGCAGAGCAGCTAGTCTTGTGAGGGGCCTAGATGTCGCCTGTCTCAGCCCATTTAGGGAAAAGAAAAAAAAAAAAAAGCTTGCCCAAGGAGATGTCTCGAGTCTTTTATTCGCTCTCACAGCCCAGCTGGGAATTTAACAGTTTGGGGGCCTTTTCAAAGCTGCCCCAAATGTTCTGTCCCTGAGCCCGAATCATTCGCAGTGAATGCTGCGGAAGGAACGCTAGGATTTATACAAGTCCATGGCACCAGGGGCCAGAAAATCAAGCAGTAAGTCCCCCCCACCCCAGCCAGGGAGCGTCAGTGTTGCCAGGTTTTCTTTTTTAAAAAGAAGACATATATAGAAATAAAAGTTGTTGCAAAGTAAAAGGAGCTCCCCGAATCCATCAGCACACAGTAGGCGCAAGTGCCTTTCCAAGGATTTTAGCTAGTGCAGCAGGGTTTCATCCAGCATGGTGCGAGCCTCGGCTAGAAAACAGCCTCCCGCCTGAGTGCACCCCGCATTTCCTTCTAGCTACATCCCGCAGGTTTCACCTTAGAATACAAAGTGTTAAAACGTCTAGAAGTTTCCTAACGTCCGGAGCAATCCAGAGCCAGCCCCTCTCCTTGACTTCAGTGGTCAGACTCCCTAAATGCAAAACATGTTCCCCCTTGTCTGACCCGCAACCGTGCTCCCTTGATTTCATTGTGCAGTGGCAGAGCCAGCATACGGTTGCTGAGTAAACTTAGCAAGTCAGAACAATCAGTGGCTTAAAAGATTTTCCCTTAAACTCAAAGTTTCGTACCAACACAAAGGCGCCTACATTTGGAAGCCCTAACGTGCTCCGAGCGAAGTCGAGCGAGGATGGACTCCAACGCGATGAGTGGCGGTCTGGGAGGGGACCAGGGACCTTTAGGCAACTTCTCTCGCCCTGGGACCCCTGTTTGGTGCTGCCGCGGCGGAATGGGGCGCTGGGTGGACACAGAGCAAGTATGGAGGCCGGGGTGGGGGTCGGGGACTGCAGACCGCCTCCCCCAGTCCTTCATGCAACGCGAATGAATACTCAACCACAGCACCTCCAACCCAGACAGCTCTGACCTGCCTCTTACCAAGGGCACTGGGAAACAGGGGAAGCATCGCATCTCAACGAGTTAACCTGCTCCCCATTGTACCTACCCATAAATGGCATCTTTATCTCTCTTTAAAGCGTCATTGACCGAAGAGCCCATGCTGGGGGCCATGGCGTTGGTGTGAGCTGTGTGTGGATACTGATGCGAGTGCAGAGGAGGCCCGTGGTTCAGGTGGTGGACCGGCTGCATGGACCTGGCCGCGTGCGGGTCCCCATACATCGTGGAGGGGATGCCTACTCCATCCATGCCCCCGTAATGGGGTAGATCGTCGTACTGCATGACAAACAGGAAAGAGAGAAGGTTCAGAAAGCCAGGCGGGCAAATGGGGGAACGGCAGGGCACCAAGCTTATATAAGGTCAGTCCAGCTGGCTCCTTCAAGCCGGAATTTGGTTGCCTTGCATCTCCAAAGTTGAGATTTCTTGTTTAAAAAACAATTTCTCAAGTAAAAATTCTAGGAGTCTCGCTAAGACTCATCTGGGATGAATGTTCTTGCCCTAACTTGTGTCCCTATCCATTCGTTCAGAAACTCAGGATCCCCTGGCGAGGAAGGAAGGAAGAAAGAAGGAAAGACAGGGAGGCATTCTCCCGGAGGGCGGAAGGTACAGCGTGCATGTCTCTGGAGGAGGAAAATCAAGCAAAATCACAATAATAAAACATGCCAGGGCAGTGCAGCTAAACCTGCCTAGTTTCACAGCCCCTTCACATCAGGGGGAGTTAAAAAAAAAAAAAAAAAGTTACGATGGGAACGGCTCTGCCAAGCACGTGAATTCAGACAGGCTTCTCATTTTATTTCCCTGCCAGCGTGGGGTTGGGCAGTCCTGCAAGACACTGCATTTCCTTTGCTTTCCAAGATAAACTCTGCTAAATTATCAAAAGGAACTGATTCCCTGATACATGAAATTTAAGGAAGGGTAATGTTTCCCTACCTTAGAGCTGAATTTAGAATGGGACAATTTCCCCAAAAAGTTACAGAAAATCTATAGTCGAAGCAATTAATATTGTATTTTTTTTTACGCTTATGAACTTTCTCCCCAGACTAGAAGTCAACCAGGCAAAAGCTACTCAATAGGTTAAAGGCAAATTCAACAGCAAATGTACACACAACCCGCTGTCTTCTTCTCCCAATAAAACTACTTTCATATTGACTGTCATTATTTCTTGTGCGAAATTGAGCTATTTGGGTTTTTCTAATTGCTTCATTCCAGGCAAGTTCTTTTCCCAAGATTTGGAGGCGCCGAGAGTGAAATGATTTTCAAAGAAAAGAGGAATTGCCACTTTCATCTCCTTAAAGCCAGAGGTGTGAAAAGAGTTTGGAAGAACGCTGGCATTTGCCTGAACCAAAGGAGTAAAGAAAAATGTGTCAGCCTAGTAACTTTCTTTTGCAAACAGGGCTTTGAGGGCTAGGACACAAATTATGCAAGGAAGGCTTTTTGTAGACCCCCTTTCTTTTAAGAAACTACCTCAGTTGGGCTGTCATTGTCTCACTTTACTCTCACTACATTTCCATTCAAATAGGAATATTGGGGAAATTAAGTATTGCATTTTTAAAGTGAGTGACTATGTGCTTAGTATCCAATTAGTACAAGGCTTACCTAAGAAAAACTTGCAAAGTATTATCTTGCATAAAAACCCCATGCAAATTAAAATTACTTTTAAAAGATGAATGCCTTCCGACCCCCAAAACCTGCTGTATTATGACAAAAGTTATATGCTTTAAAAAACTAAATACTTCTAATGATATTAAAGATGGGCATAATCAATAACATCGCAGAAGTTTCCAGCTGCTTATTTTAGTTTAAACATAGCTTTAAACTTCTGATCCCTGAATGCTCAAATTAGGTATCTAGTGTTTTTTTTAAATAGATGATTGCTCCAGCAACATATTTTTATTTTTATATAGCTGCTAGTTAGGAATCTACAGAAAACTTGGTTACTTGAATTAACATCTACAAATAACAAACACAAGTCTACAAATGCATTGAATAAATCTTCTCGCTTTAGGCCACGGCTTTAAGAGCCTCATTCAAAAAGAAAGAGAGAAAAAAGGAAACTTTTTAGCAGTGTCCTTCAGCCACGTTTCAATTTAATCTCACAATTGTTTTTAATACGTACCCTTTGCGCCATCGGCCTCTCTGGCTCCCTTCCTACTTCAACTTCTAATATATCCTCTTTAAGGCCAGTGTGAAAAGAAACAAATAAGCAAACTCCCCCGGAAAAAAAAAAAAAAAAGGCACGACGAAAAATCCTTTAACGTCTCCAGCAGTGTGAGCTACTCGTCCCAGATCGTCGGTCTACGGGACCTGAGGCAAAGCGCCCGAGTCACTGAGCATAAAAGCGCTCCGTTTCCAAGACAGCAGCGGGGGGGAGGAAAAAAGAAAAAAAAAAAAGGAAAAAGGAAAAAAAGCGCAGATCTTCTCTCCCCCAAAAATCAGTTTAAAAAAAAAAAAAAAAAGAGCGAGCGCCCCTCAGACCCAACTACCAAATCTCATGGCTTTCTGCCACTCCAGCTGTCAATCACAGGCGAGGTTGTCAACGTGGTGAATGAATGATCATCCGCTCTGTCTTCTTCTGGTCAGAACACCTCAAATGTTAATATTCAAATGCACAAAGCCCTAGCGCTCGCGTCCCTCGAATCAGTCCTAATTCCTAATCAGTTTCTCTCTTCTCTCGCTCGCTCGCTCTCTTTCTCTTTCTCTCTCTCCCTCTCTCTCTCCCCCTTTGCAACTGCTGCACTGGAGAGAGATTAGAGAAGCAGGGTTAAAAAAAATGTCTGTCTGAGTTTGTCTTAAAGGAGCCACGATCGATGCTGCCCGCTTGCAGTCCCCGTGCGTGTGTAAAGTGTGTGTTGCACAGGCGGAGAGGTGGATTCCGACCAGAATGCTAGAACCCGGAAGTAGTGGTGGCCATAACAGGTCGCGTCTTACACAATGCATTGGGCTGCAGCAAGTAGGCTCCTCGGCAGGGGTGGGTGCGCGAGGCGAGCTCCGGCCACACTGGAGAGGCGGAGAGGCGCTCCATGAAATCGCACGCCCAGGCGCCGCCGCCGCACACCCGGGGCACACGCACGCCGACGCGGGCGGCAGCGCCCGGCCGCCGCCTTGATTTCCCGCATTCTTCCCTCTCTCTCCCCCCCTCCAGACTCTCCCTCGGTCTCCAGCCCGACTCTCTTGAAATAAATTGGGAATAAACGCGGGGCCCGCCGCAGCAGCGGGAGTTATTTTGCACAGGGCACCGCACGTAGACTTCAAGACTTTCCTCGAAATTATTGGGGTCGGCCAGTCTGTGTCGGGCCCGGGGCTGATGCACGAAGTGCCGGATCCTCGGACCTAAACCTCTCCCCACCCCCGCCACCCCGAGGAGAAAAGTCCAACCCGGAGCCAGACGCGAGCGGGGCTGGGAGAGGCTCCGGCGGGGGAGTCCTGGGAACGCGGGGCCGGGGCTGGCTCGGGCGTACGGTTTTTGTGCTGTCAGAGGTGGACGCCCGGCCGGCGGCAAGGCAATGCTTGCATTTTGTCACTTTGGATCTGGACGCCCCCTCTCCTCGCCCCGGCAGCCCCCCGGCCCCAGCCCCGGCGTCCTGCGCGGAGTGAGAGCCAGGGAGGGAACAATGAGCCGGGCGCCGGGAATGTGCCCCCAGCGCCTGTTTACAAACACCGAGCTATTTATGATCGCCGGAAAGCGAAACCCGACGCGGGCTCGGGGCAGCCCGGACCTCGCGGGCGGAGCTGCGGCCCGGGCGCCGCGGGGAGGGCCGCTTTTCCTCAGACCCGCTGCGGGCGCGGCGCGACGGGGCCGGCGCGCTCGGCTCCGGCTGCGGCCGCCGCCGCCTTTGTCTTCGAGGCGCCGAGGGGCTCCGGCCTCGGCCTCGCGCGGGCCTGGAGGGGCCCCGCGCCCCCAGCTCTCTCCCCGGCGACGCCCTGCTCCTTTGCTGACCACACTTTCCTGTCCCCCCACCACCACCCACCCCACACACTCGGTTCGGCGAAAACTCCCAGTGCCTGAGGAAAAGGATCCACTTCGGGAGCCGAGGTTTGCAGACAAAAGCTGCCGGTACCCAAACTCGGAGGCTCGGCGCCTCTGGCTTTAACTTTCCCCCTGCGAATACCTATTCTCTGGGCTTAGTCATTTCCCCCCTTCTCTTTATTGTGGCACTCTGAGGTGGCCCTTTACAGTGCTATGTAATGGTGTTATTTTCGAGTTTGCTGCCCGCCGGGCTCCGGTCTGCTGAGAGGGCTTGGCCGCAGCAGCTCGACCGGCGCCGGGAAGCCTCCCATCCCCGAGCGGGGCTCGCAGCTCGCTCGGCTCCGAGAGGAACCCCCGCCCCCACCCCCCAGCCGAAGCCTCGCCGAAAACTCCCCCTGCGGTCGGCTGGAAAATGAACTCACCCAAATCTCGGTGGGCAGCCGTGGCGAAGGGCTCGGCCAATCAGGAGGCGCCCCCGCCCAGGCGGCCGCGCATTGGCTGCGGGGAAAATCAATTATCAAATAATCGATCAGCAGGGAGCTTCGATCTGCCGGGAATGCAAACCGCCAGCCCCGATTCCCGCCCCGAAGGTGGCCAAAAGGCTGACTCCCTCGAAGCGGCGGGCGCACGCGCCCCTCACCCCCACCCCCGTCCTGCGGCCCGGGCCGCGGCCCCAGCCCTGGCCCCTAAAGGGGCGCAGGGGTGGGGGGCAGAGTTTTCAGCCAGAGCGAGGGGGCTCCGTTCTGGCGGAGACGGTTTGGAAAAGGTTAGGCGCTCGGAGGTGTGCAGCAGCCAACTCTTAGGCGCCAAGTAGCAGGGAAGATGCGACCCGAGTTTCCGTGGAGTGGGCTTGCGACAGCGGGCACCAGGGCGAGCGTCGGACCCGGGGTCCCGACCGGGTCCCCGCCGCGCGCGGAGCCTCCCCGAGGCGATTCCTGTGGCTTCCTAAAGCCTCCGCACGGGTCGGCGCCGGCTGAGCCGCCCCGAGAGGGCAGCGTTTCCAGCAGGCCGAGCCGACGAGCCCCGCAGCCTCCCCCAGCCCCCCGCCCCAGTCCGCTCCCGGTGTGCGCCTGGAAGACAGGGCTGGCGCGGTCCACCCAGAACCGCTCTCTCCTCCGAAGAGCCACGGCTGCTTTCCGTCGGTTCCAAACGTCCTCGGGATCCCTCATCTCTTGACTCGCCCCCCCATCCCCCTCAGACACACGCCTTTTCTTCTTTTGTCTGGCACACTCAAGTTTTAGGATCTCTTACTTTTTACGTCGCATACGTGTGTAGTTTCCTGGCACAAACTCCCCGACGCCTCACTCGGAAAGGGAAGGCAGGCCCCGGAGTCAAAGCCTGGGGGTCGGGGGGTGAGGGGCAGCCAGGTGGATGACCGGCGCCTGTGAGCCCACGCCTGACCCCTGCTCTCCCCACCCTCGCGGCATGAACTTGGAAGCAAATTTCAGGCCAATTTCAGGGTCTCGGGGAGGCGATTTCTGTCTTCTTCCTGGGGAGTGGCGCTGGCTGGGCCAGGCAGCACAAGCCTTTCCCAAGTATGGAGAGGACCGGGCCGGCCCGCAGCCCGCCGGCCTTCCCCACCACCTGAGCGCCTTCGACGGCTGCCTGCGGGGCCGTGCGCGCCGTCTCCGCACCCGCGCTCCTGGGAGCGGGAGGGGGACCCGAGGGGGACAGGGGAGGGCGTCGAACCAAAGCCTGACGTGGGCACGGCTTCGCTCACGGCCCTTATGTGAACTGCGAGGGAGATTGTGTAATTTAACTGAGGGAAATTTACTGCGAAATACACTTAGACGACCATGATCTTTACCAGCCCTTAGGGGTTCTCAGCAGACTTAGGTAACCCGGCCGGGCGTTCCCTCCGCTCAACCCTCCACGTTTTCACATTAGGAAAAGGGCAGTTTGTTAATATACGGAATATACTTTTTTAACAACAGGATTGGCTTCGTGTTATTGCTTTCCAGCAAATAATATCTTTTGTTTTCAGCAGAGATTAAAAACGAAAAAAATTCAAGTAAATCACTCTTTTCCAACAACCGGAGCCTTCAAAATAGTAGGCAGACTTGGGTGCAAACCATGGTATGCCAGGTCACCTTAAAAATGTTCTTTAAATGTCGTACACACAGATTTTTCTTACAGAATGGAACAGTTTGAGTTTGTGAGCTTAAAATAAACTTACTGGTTGTGAAAAGTGTCTTCTTCCCCACTATCCATTTGTAACTGTGAACCCAATGCTACTTCTAGGCCTTTGTACAATTAATTCTAGACAATCAAGGGGCTGAAACACTTTTACAATGTAATTACAGTAGTACAAATTGTTTGCCCAAACCTCATTCTGGATAAGGATTTTACAATTAGCAAACAGTTATTACAGTTGGGGCTTGCCGGGAGAAATTGCATGGAGGGTGTCTAGAGTTTTAACATAGGAGCCATAAAAGTTAAAAAAAAAAAAAAAAAGGGATACCTCCTTCAACAGGGTAACAATGAATCATCTATTAAAAGGAATAAGTGAAGGGCCAAGTCCTAGGTGTCAGTGAGAGCGGATGAGACGTTCCTGCTTGCTATGTGACAGCACCTATCCTAAGCATGGATCGTACACTTTCTTTTCTAGGCAAGTGAACTTTATTCTGCAGCATCTTGACTTGGTGAAGGCCCTTCCATTCTCTGCTCCTCCTTCACCTCCTCGGGCACCTTCCACAGATAGAGAAGGAGTACTAAAAAGAGGCGTTCTGGGCCCTTGGTCTCTGCTGTTTCTCCCCTCCCAAGGGAGGCATTTGAGGCCAGCGGAGCTCCTCTGGGCTGCTGGCCTCCTCTGGGGGTAAACTCCCCTTGTACCTTTCTGTTCTATAAGGAGCCGTGCCTTTGGGAAGGCCTATATCCTGAATTAGGCTTTTGTCCCAAAACTTCACACTGATGAGTCAGTTCCAAAGCCCTGTGAAATTAAAGAGGCACCTCTTAAGGTAAAATGTGTGTGTATTTGCCAGCCCAGAATAAACAAAAGCCTGTTAATCAATCGAGTTTGGCAGCTGTGTTCACAGAATGATAAGAGTTTATCATCTGCCACCTAACTTCAAGATGCCTTTTAAAATGTTGTGATTGCTTTTTAGGTTATCCTGTGGTGTGGAGGCTTGGGGTTGGTCCCTCAAGAACATCCCTCCTCTACATCTCACTCCCACATTCGCATTTGCATTTCAAAAACACAGAAATGAGAGGAGGGGAAGACAGCTTAAAGAAAATAGATTTGAAATCTAGTAGAGATAATAGAGGAATGTTAGAGATAAGAGCCTGGATGTGATGGGAGAAAGGTACCAAGAAGTCAGAGCTAATGAATGGCTGTGAGAAAAGTGAAAGAAACTATTTAGAAGTCTATTAAAGGGAGAAACCTGGTTAGGGCATGTGCAAGGGGGTCAACCCAGAGGATCAAGGAGGACGTTAATCAAGTGCCCCAGAGCAATGGAGGCTATAAGGACTGGGAAATTTGTTTACTGCATTTTGCTTCAGAAAACAAAGAATGTCTGGGTCCAGTTCAGAAGTCAGTGAGAGGTCAGCTTAGGCTCTCTAACCATTGGAAGGAAAATACCCAAGTCACTCTACTTTGGCCCGAGAATGCAAAAGCTAAGAGAAAAATTGGGGTGGGGGTGCTTTCTTTACTACTTTTCTATTTCAAATCATTACAAAGCTTTGGTCTCTAGAGGGGGAAAAAACTACACTGGTTAACATAATTACTAGCTCTGACATTTTCAGAAGTTATAGAGGTCTTTTATTAATTAAATGGAGGGCTTAATAAAATATTCCTAATAAAATTTATGGTTGTCTTAAAACTTTCTAAACAGTGCTATAAATTCTTAATAAAATTAACTGGGAAATGAGTTATTAGCTCACACTTTACCCTCTCCACCCCCGCTCCACCCCCTGGTCCTGCATTAAGAGTGTCTGCAGAATTAAAGGGAAATAGAAACCTTTTAGTAAAATATAAATATTAGCAAAGTCATACATGGCTGTAGAAGAGGCAAAGTCTCAACTATTATTTCTAATAGCATCGTCCTCCAATATCCCCCAAGAGCTCCTCACAGAACTTGGTGGAGCGAATTTCTTCTCATTTACTACACGTCATATATGCATGCATATGTAAGCCCATTTGAAATACAATCCTCAGTTCTGTGGGTTGGGCTGTATATTTTATCTAATAAAAAACATGGACATATCATGCCAACTTACGATACAGAATCTTGAACATTCAGTTGTAAATACATTCTTTATCCATTAACAGATAATTTAAAATGTACTGCACCTTTCTCAATTTCATTTCCTTTGTTGATAACTTTTAAATGATAAATTCTCAATAACATTCCCCTCTGCACTTCTCATTTCTAACAGTCAGTGTATTCTCTGAAGTTGCATTTTCTTGAGAATATACCCTAAACTTTCCCTATCACTAATGTTTCAAAACCTTGATGAGTTGCCGTTAAGTTCTGAGATAAGTCTCTTCTGCTCAGATACAGTTCTGGCTGAATATTTAAAAGAATAGCACACTCACATACACTCCAAACCAAACCAGACAGCCTTAGTGAATTGTTTAGCATTTGAAGGCTTGATCTTTTATGCCGTCTACTGGACAATGGAAAAACTGCAGCCTTAATGACAAGCTTTTTTCTAGTCCAGTATTTAATGGAGTTGGGGGTTGGGGACTGGAGGTACACAGTGTCATTTGGGGTTAGTGAGTAACAGAAGACCACTACAGGATCCAACTGAGGCTCAAAGGAGAGGTCTTGTGGTCTAATCACATTTTTTCAAATCCAAGGATAGAACACATTAAGTACAGGCACATCTCAACCACTTTACCAAGGCACCAGGCATAAGTCTACGTTTGCTACAGCTGTGTGTGTATGTGTGTACACAAAGTCAGTATTGGAAAAACAGAAAAGATGATGGAACAGGTTTGGTGTCTAGAAAAAAAAATACTGGAAAAAAAATACTGGTGGTTGGTTGGCTCTGAGGGTGAATTTGCTTGACAGGTTAAATCTATCCAGGATGCTGTAAGATCCAGGATGTGCAAATTAATGCTTGGACTTTGGAACGTGACATGACATTTGGTAATCAAGACAAGAACATTTAGAAGAGGGGCAATGAGACTGATAATTAGAAAAATTTTAGTGTAGTTCCCTTTTAGCAGTTCTGGATGAAAATGTAAAACTTCAGTGTGTTCTGTTGGGGAACACAGTGGAGAAAGTGTGGGTGAGACTCACGTTCAGATGCCTTTATGTACAGAGGCTGTTTGCTGTTCTCTTAGTCATTAAAAATCTTATATACATGCTGGTTATAATTTTAAAGTAGTTGTGGTGTTCTAGCACCATGGAGGCTTTGGGGGAAAAATGTTTAAAAAGGCATGAAGCTAACTCTGACCTCTGCTTGGTATTGACATAGTTTCTGAAGTAAATCACAATTACCATAGGGAAGTGATTTAAGAAACAAACAAATCCCAATGCCAAAAAATATGGAGGAGTCGAGCTACTTTTGGTTAAAGAGATGTAGGCTTTGGTACAAGGGCTCTTAAAATCATTATTGTGCTTTCCTGAAGTTAAAATTCCTGGTTACATTTTACTGAATCCCAGTAGGACATGACTAGTTATTAGGGTGCCTCTTAATAAAAACCTAATAGTGAAAAGAAGAAAACTTTAGGACATTTTATTGATGCATAAATATATTTCAATGATCTACTTACAATATATATTTTGATGTGGCACTAAGGCAGAATGACTTTAAAATATCATATTAAATATAGATGTTTCAGAGAACCTGGACTGACACTGACTACTTAAACCAGTGGGATCGCTGGCATTGCAGTGGAAAACTCAGGATGGTTTCAGTTGTTCACTTGAGATGGTGGTGTTGGGGTGGGGTGTCTCTTAAACCTTAGCATAAGCAACTGACTGTGAAAGGTTATTATTTTATGAGATGCTGTTTGGAGCCACTTTGTGAGATGCTATTTGACCCAGATGAAACAAACAAACAAAAACCCTACTAACAATAGGTGGAGAACCTGAAAAATTCTTGCAGGAACTAATCACAAGCAATACATGTTCGACGTTTGCTAAACCAACAGTGGAGACACTGATTGCTGCAGGACCAGGCAAAGGGACCCTGGTCCTCAGTCGCACACACTGCCCCTTCGAAGCCCCAGGACGAACCAGACCAGACGTTCTAGCATCCGCGTTTGCCAAGAGGGGCGCGCTTTGTGAAAACCTCCAGGCAAAACGCGTGCTGATTATTGAAAAATTGAAAAATAAATATTTTAACATTTCATTGAATTCTCTAATGAGTTAGAACAACATCGAAGGCTTCCTGCAGCTCAGAAAGACTTCTCGTGTGAGAAACACGGAGGAGGAAAACTCAAGTTGCATGACGCGGCTGAGTCGCCACTCACTTGTTAGTACCCGAAAACACACTTTTCTGGGTCCTTACTTAAAATGCAAAATAAATATTATCTTTCCTTGCCCCTTTTTAACTTAAGATTAACTTCAGACTATGGTTGTACTTGCTGAAAGTCATTACCCCCCTCTCCCAGGCGATTTATAGGAGAAAAGACCAATTTGAAAACTTGTAACTAATAGGAGAAGGCGACGTCGAAGCCGCACGAAATCGGTCCGAGGCCGAGCGCGCAGCCTGCGAGGCGCCCCCGGGATACACTGCATTTACGGACCCCTTCTGGGAATCCTGGCGGAGGGGAGCCTCTCACCGTGTGTGTCTGCACGGTGACCCCACAAAACAGGGGGCATGCGAGCAAGGGTCGGGTCCCCGCCGCGCCCTAGAGCACGGTCTGGATCCAGAGGCCCCGGAATGCCTGCACCCCAGGGTGCGGGCTCCCTGGGTCGGGTGGAGGGTCCCGGCGGAATTCCCTTCCTGCAGCCGTGCTGCAGGGTCCGCTCACACCCGGCTTGGCGCAGGAGAGGAGGGGAAAGTGTCCCCTGGGAAGGTGGAAAGATCCTCTCTCCTGTGGGTCTCCCCTCCCCTGTCATTTATACCCCCCCCCCCACACACACACTTTGGAGTTCGTCTCAGCATCTGCGGGAGGGCGCGGGCCAGGCCCCGGCGGCGGGGGCGCGAGGACCCGGGAGCGCCGGCCTCGGTCTTTGGCTGCTTCGGGCTGAGCACCCGCAGGCGCTCTTCTGCCCAGCGGGCCTCTGGTACTCCTGATCGTCCCGCTCACCAACACACACCCCCACCCCCCCCACCCCGCCTCCCGCTTCCCGGCCTAATTCTAGACGCTTCTCGCTCCCGTTCCTGGACGGCTCTTCTCAGGGGCGCCCCCATCCCCCCTTCCTCTTCCGAGGTCAAGTGCGCTCCCCGAGTCTGTTTGAGTCGGGAGAGCCCCGGGGAGCCACGGGCCCCCTCGAAGAGGCTGGCGGGCGGGCGCGTTTACGGCCAGGGTTCTGGTTTCAGGTGCGCTTCGGGGAGGAGATGCGGCTGCGGACCGCGGGAGACCGGAGCGGGTCCTGCTGCCGCGTTCAGCCGCCGCGGGGTGGGAGCCGAGGCCCCGCCTGGCCGTGCTCCTCGCGCCGGGAGGGGAAGAGCAGGCCGGGGCAAAGCGAAGCGAGGGGAAGGAGCGAGAGAGCGGCGGAAACGGAGGCGGCGCCGAAAGCAGACGGAGAGCCGAGCCCGAGGGCGCCGCTCTCCCCGCCGGGACCCGCGAGCGGCCTCCCCGCGGCGGTACGCGGGCAAAAGCGTGCCGCAGGCCCGTACGGTGCTTTCTGCTTCGCGGGAGCCGTGGCACGGAATTGCATATTGATTTTGCTAAATAGTTCACAGAGCTGTTGCTTCCCCTGGCTCTTCACGTTTGCGCGCAGTTCTCTGGGGGATGCGTAGAGAGAGGGAAGGAGAGAGGAAGAGAAGGGGAGGGGAGCGGAGGGGAGGGGAAGGATATGAAGGGAAGGGATGGGGAGGCAAGGGGCTAGGTATGGATGGTGTAGAAGCAGAGGTCAGAGGCAAACACGGACCCTCTCTTATCCCCTAGGCCAGTCCACAAGAGACCGTCCTGCTCCGGGCGGGCAGCAGGTACCCCCGTGCGGTGCGGGTAGCGTGGGATGGGCCTTTGCTCTGCCTGGCACCCCCTGTTTACAGCCCCTTCCCCATCATAGGGAGTGGAGGCCCGAGAAAGCCCACTTCACAGATGAGGACAGTGAGATCCAGGGGGTCACGTGAAGTGGATCGAAGTTCTCCCCTTTCTTTCCTGCATGCCTCAAGCTTCCTTCTTATGTGTTCTCCGACTCTCAAAAGAAATCACAGCTAGGGAAGCGGCTTTCCTCCCTAAGGAGACTGCCACTGGGTGGTGTGCGTGTGGGTGCTGTGTGCTTGTGATGTGTGTGAGTGTGTTTTCTTGTGTGTGTGGTATGTGAGTGAGGGGCCAGGTCTATGGTGGTGTGAGTGTGCAGGTGTGTGTCTGTGACCTGTGCATGTGATGTGAGGGTGTGTAATGTGTGTGAGGGTGTGTGTGTGGTTGTGAGGGTGTGTGTGTGATGTGTGTGTGATGTATGAGGGTGTGTGTGTGGTGGTGTGTGTGATGTGAGGGAGTTGTGAAGGTGTGTGAGAGTGTGTGTGTGATATGTGTGTCAGGGTGTGTGTGCATGTGATGTGAGGGTGTGTGATGTGTGCATGTGTTGTGTGTGAGGGTGTATTGTGAGGGGGTGTGTGTGTAGTGTGTGAGGGTGTGAGTGTGAGGGTGTGCATGTAATGTAAGGGTGTGTATTAGTTTCTGAGGGTGTGTGCAATGTGAGGGTGTGTGTTTGGTGTGTGTCAGCATGTGTGTGCATGTGA
The DNA here is from genome assembly GCF_964237555.1 of Oryctolagus cuniculus. Lineage (NCBI taxonomy): Eukaryota > Metazoa > Chordata > Mammalia > Lagomorpha > Leporidae > Oryctolagus > Oryctolagus cuniculus. The sequence continues at coordinate 136,240,670 of NC_091433.1, forward strand.
TATGAGGGTGTGTATGTAGTGTGTGAGGGTATGTGTGAGTGTGAAGGTGTGTGTATAGTGTGAGGGTGTGTGTGTGATGTGTGAGGGTGTGTGTGTGATGTGAGAGTGTGTGTTTGGTGTGTGTGTCAGCATGTGTGCATGTGATGTGTGTGAGGGTGTATGTATAAGGGTGTGTGTAGTGTGTGAGGGTGTGAGTGTGAGGGTATTCATGTAATGTAAGGGGGTGTGTGTAGTGTGTGAGAGTGTGTGTAGTGTGTGAGGGTGTGTGTGTAGTGTGTTAGGGGTTGTGTGTAGTATGAGGGTGTGTGTGTGATGTGTGAGGGTGTGTGTGTATAGTGGGTGAAGGTGTGAGTGATATGTGAGGGTGTGTGTGTGTAGTGTGTGAAGGTGTGAGTGTGAGAGTGTGCATGTAATGTGACGATGTGTGTAGTGTCTGAGGGTGTGTGTGTAGTGTGTGAGAGTGTGTGTGTGATGTGAGGATGTGTGTTTGGTGTGTGTGTGTGTCAGCATGTGTGTGCATGTGATGTGAGGGTGTGTGTGTAGTGTGTGAGGGTGAAGGTGAGGGTGTGTGAGTGTGGTGAGTGTGATGGGGCCAGGTGTGTGGTGGTGTGAGTGTGTGGGTGTGAGGGCCTGGGTGTGTGGCTCCAATACTGACTCCACCCCTGATCCCTGGGAAAGTGGCAGTCAGGGAGGCTCACTGACAGACTCATGCAGGGGAGAGTGGACAGGGCAGGCAGAGCTGGTGTCAGGAGGTGATGGTGCTGGTGACTCCTAGGGCTTGCTCTTCTCCTACTGTTTTTACATGCAAGCAGGCAAGCAGTTACCTCCGCCTTTTGGGTTGTCTTCCTGTGCCTTAATGAACGTAAGTGCAAAACTGGCCCAGGTCACTGCACAGGAGCAGGGTGAGTGTCCTCCAACCCTGGCTGCCCCCAGCAGCTTGTCTTTTAAGGATACGAGAAAAGGCTTCTTGGAGTCCACACAGACCAAGTGCCCCACTGGGATGTTCAGATCCCAAGTTATGGAAACAGCATTTTATTGCTGCTTCCTCAAACTTTACTGCAACCCAGGCTGCCAGACCCTTTACAAAGACATCCTGCATCTTCTGTGGGCAAAGTAAGCTTTCGAGTTGGCATTTCTAATTCTGAAATATTTGTATTTTTAGTTTCAAATTTTTGCTTCTGCAACAGGTCAGTTGTTTGTCACCCTCTTCTCCTCATTTCCTGATTATTTTTAGCCTTTTATTATAACTTTTTTGTGACTTTGAATTTTGTCTTGTTTTGGGTGTTTGATACAGAAAACTTGCCTGTAGGCCAGTTATCTCTTGTCATCTATGTTTGTTCTGTTTTGTAAAACTCGAAATTTTACTGACTTTTTGGTTTGTTTTTACTCATTGAATAAGAATAACAACCCAAAGCCTAATGCTGCTGGAGTTTTAAACTTTGGTAATTTTCTGTGTCGGCGTTTAGCTATTATGACAAGCCTGTTGTATTTTCTTAGATACTTGTTAATGCACGTTGTTGTCTTTGAGTTAAAAATCTTTTATGAGGTCATGATCTTTGAGAGCTATTTTATTTGCAACTGTTTAGTGGTGGTAGGCTGAAACTGAAGAGTGATTTTGGAAAGTATTTCCAATTAGAAAAAGCTCATTATGTGCACAAAACTCCCAGGACTGTCTCGGGGGTAGCTGTGAGGAAGAGCAGAGGATGTAGGACTTCAAATTGTAGTTCAGTGATTGGTGGGCTGATTGGATCTGAAGAAGTGCATCACCGGCAACATGAATTGGCTATATGATTTTAATCTCCTTGACTCTCTTTTAAAATGATATATTATAAAATTAGGTATCAAATGGGTACCTTCATAAAGAAAAAAAAAGCTTAGTGTCAGGATGTGGCAATCATACCTATCTCAGAGTAAGTGGTTTTTTTTTTTTTTTTTTTTTTTTTTTTTTTTTTTTTTTTGACAGGCAGAGTGGACAGTGAGAGAGAGAGAGACAGAGAGAAAGGTCTTCCTTTGCCGTTGGTTCACCCTCCAATGGCTGCCGCGGCCAGCGCGATGCGGCCGGCGCACTGCGCTGATCCGATGGCAGGAGCCAGGAGCCAGGTGCTTTTCCATCTCAGAGTAAGTTTTAAAGAGGCTGATATTTAGGAATTGGGTTGGAGAAAGCTATCCCAAAGCCACACTTCCTTGTCTTGATGTCAGCCATCTACATGTAATTTCAGGATTTTTGCCTCATTTTAATGCCCTTGGATGACTATTCTTTCTTTTAAAGTCACAACTAAAACAATACACATAAATGCATTTTAAAGTGAAACTTCATATTGCAGTGTGGATTCCTTTTTTTTTTTTTTTTTTTTTTTATAATACAGAACACAATGGTTACACTCATAAACTTAAAGCAATTTGCTTGGATATATGCTCCTAAATCATCTTCAGCACTCTTTGGGAAGCAACGACCTAAAGATGTTTTAATCTGTTCAATATGCAGTGTTCCTAACAGAGTCTCTCTTCTGTATCAACGTGACCAAGGACTGTTCAAAACATTATCACACAATGCTCAGAGAAAGAAGGAGCAGGAATGATTAGGAAAAAATGCACACTCGTTTTAGGAAGAAGTCCCCTTAATATTTTGAAAGGAGCTTTGGTATGTAAAGTAGACTTGTATCTCATAAGACTTCTGTAACTACAAACTTCTTGTTAGCAGTAAAGTCTGTAACATATCCATTTTAAAAGATAGCCTTTGAAACAGAATTGCTACAATTTTAGACATATGTAAGGACCAAATTAATGGTAATAATAGGCAATTTTTGGTGGATATACCTGATTCTATAAAAACTGACAATAATTTCTCATAAAAACTTTCAGACCACTGAAATCTTAAATTCTTGTGCTTTATGTTCCAGGGAAGGAAAACATAAATGCTTCTACCTGGGACTTTTTTTTCTACTCACTCTTGACTACTCCCTTTCTTGAGATTCTCCCAACAGGGAAATTAAGTGTCAAGAGAATTACTCAATACCTTCAGGCATTGTGACTTCCAAATACTGCTCTCAGAGTTAGAAAATGACAACTTAGGTCTTTGTTGAAAGACACACCTGAAAGAACTAAAATAAACAGAAAGATGTCAAAAGCACAGGATGTCTTTTTTTGTTGTTGCCATTAGATTTTGTCTGGATATTTGTCAGTGTGTTTTTGGAGGTAAAAAAAACTTTAATCCTTTTTCCACTGGCCAGACATTAGGAGGCACTTTCTAGAACTCCCTGACTTCACATTTGTCTTTTGCTGGTAGCATTACACACTGAGTTTGTAGGGCAAGAGGTAATTTATTTACAGATTGAATTTCTTGATAGCCTAATAATGGTTACATACCTCAGCAAACCAAATACAATTTGCTTGAAGTTTTGTTGTTTTGTTTTTGCCTGAACATAGAATTGAGTTAAAATAATAATTTATTGAAACAACATAAACACTTGACCATCTGAAAAGCCAAGGAAAATAAAACCCAAAAGGCATTGCTTGGCACAACCAGAGTGCTTGGGAACTTGAAAACCGCGCAGTGGAACATCGAGAGTTATGGCTCTTTTCGTACCTGTGTCTTCCCTGTGATCCTCACTCGGGAGCCACGCACAATGTGGAGTGTGGTTCAGCTTCAAATGCTCTGAAAATGCTCCTCTGGAGCCCGATTCCGTCGTATTTAAATGCCCTACAGAACTGTACCCCAGGAATTGTTGGCTCCATGGGACCAGCCACCCTTTTGACCGGATAACGACCGAATGACCACAGCCAGTTCATTCTGACTTACGATTGTGTATTAGGGAGTTACCACGTTCTCATCGAATATTTCACTCTTTTTAGTTTTGTCCTTTTTCATCTCTTTAAGCCTAATTTAGATGGAAAAGTACTGCATGTTTTCAGGTATTCTTGCCTGTTCTACGCCTAGGGCTTATTTGTTTGAGGTGTTCAACCCATGAACTGTCCTCAGCGCTTCTAACTTTTTACCCAGGAGGGAATCACTTGAATTTGTTTCAAAATTTCCTTCTTTTTATTTGTTTTTTCCTTTCCTATGAGTCCGTAATTTAGTTCTGCTGACACAGTTGGTTAACCCCATACTGGGGAGCTGATTAAAAACACTTTCTAAAAATGTCTATTCCTATTGCTGGCATTAATCAGCATTTTTTCATATAACTTTAAAAAATTTATTTTCGTTTTTGGTTTGCTTGTCAAAATCTTTCCACTTCAGTAATTGTAAACGGTCAGAGTTAAAAAGCTGTTTCCTAAGTTGTTTTTAATATGGGCCAGCGTTCGCTGCACTTTCTCTAACATACCTACCACATTAGAATAATTCCAGGGAACAGCTAGTATTCTTAGAGAAAGAAGTCTGTAAAGCCAGCTATGCGTCAGAAGCACACGTGAATGATCACAAATCTAGGAGTCGGGTTTGCTCTCTGGCCAGTGCTGGGGGGACCACTGGCTTCCACAAGGGCTCCCCTCAGAGGCTCCTCCTCAGGAGGTCTTCACTGTGGTGAGACCGGCGGAAGGCAGCCGCTCGGGGTGATCTGCACACTTTTCCATGCTGTAGGTACCCTGGATCCCGGAGCCATTCCCACCATCCTACCCTACTTTCAACAACACTGAGCTCCCCAAACTGTTTCAGAGTTTACCTACTTTTCTCATTGTCACTGACATTTTTTGGATCATGATAAAAAGGCAAGTCTGTTGCAACTTTCATAAATCAGCCTTTTCTCTCTGTTCTGCTGTCAGGTTGCCCTTCTCACTAATGTCACCATATGTCACCGCTTGTCCCAACCAATCTCAGTTTGACTGAAAGTGTTTCACTAACTTTTAAGTCCAGTTGCCTGTAATTGGTAACTTTGCTCTGGTTTTCCACTGCTCTGGTCAGACTATTTTATTCAGGTGAAGTTAATTATCTGTCTTAAACAAGTCATTGATACTCGAGTATAAAACTGAGAATTTAATTTTTGCCCTTAATTTTATAAAACATCACAGTTGACCAAAAATGTGCCCCTCTCCCCCAGATCTACAACCTTTCTTACTGAGAACACACTAGCATCCCCATGTCACAGGTGATGTTCCAGGTCACTCATTTGTTTAGAATCAAAGGCTGTGAACTCTAACTCAGCCTGCCACATCCTGGTATCAATCTGGAAAATCCCTTCTGTAGCTGTATCATTCATTTATGCCAACCATTTGGAAGGAGACATAAAGAGCAAATGAGTAAACTTTTGTTGTTGTTAATCTTAAAATTATTTTTCCTTTTTGTCTATGGTAAGATTAGAAATGTTTCAGCTATTGGATGTAGCCCCAGAAAGTGTTACTATTTCCAGCATTCAGCCATTTCACATTGATTAACCATTTTCAGTGTAAAAATGTTTACCTTTCTGGGTTTCAATGCAATTTTTAATTTTGCAAATAATGTTTATTTTTGAAAGAGCACACTCAAAATTACATGTAGAACCAAGGTTTGTACAGATTTATTATAATTCTTCCATTCAGCCAATATAATATTTGTTTTGTTCTTCTAGTTAATGTGTCTTCTTGAATTAAAAAACTATAATAGACATAAATCAATTTACGACATATCATAGTATGGTTTTCAAGAAGATAGCAATTCAAACTTTCCATTTAAAGAGAGAAGAAAACTGCTTTCAGGGAATATTAGTTAACCGGCAGGAGTCCTTTGCAGAGAGCAGTTACCATGGGATTGAGAAGTATTTGCTAATTATAACAGTGCACTAATTATCTGCTTTTACATCTCATCTTTCTGTCTAAATTCACTTCTAATTATATGGTACTCTTTTTACATATGACATATCTAAAAGTATTGCTTTTATCAGATATGAATTCTTCTACTTGGAAATATTAGACATAGTTTCACTTCCAAAATATTTTCTCCTGCACTACAGTGAAATCTTTTATTGTGGGTTGAATATTCTGTCATATTGTGGGCAGGAAGGGGATAGAGAGACCAAAATTTAAATTTTATATCAGCCTTGTCATAGTTTCTATTTTTAAAACACACTTAAGCTGATGTGGCCACTCATCATCGTATTATTATTTTACAGAATTTCTTTTTCTAAAATTGTAATTGATAGAAAGATACTTTAAGCACAATAAAATACAGGAAGGGTCACTGGGTCTTCAGAACCTGTCTTCATTTGATTGTGTCCAGAATCATACGAGGAAGCTTAACAACAAAAGCAGCACTAGCAGCACTAGCAGCAGCAGCAGCAAATACGCCTTCAGCTCCTGTGCTTTGATTTCCCCTGGCCTTGGTGAGCAAATAGAAACAGAAATTCACCCTTGGTGTAAAAAGAGCAAATCTTGCTTATTTTGCCAAGGCAGGCACTTCGGCCAGGAGGGACTCTTACACAATTGAGGGTTTACATCCTTGGGGGAGTCTCCATGCTTTCGTCTCAAACACAGGCTCGTGTGACAGCTGTTAGCCTGATTGTGTCCAACTTTCTCTACCTTCACTCCTGATTATACTTCACTGCTTATGAACTTTAATGCACATGTATTCATTTTAGTGTTTATTTGTTTTTAAAGAAAGCTTAGAGAAGAATTCATAAACTTTCAAAGAGACATCTGGTAGGATACTTGAAGCTTCCTCAAATACAGATGATATCTGCTCTGCAGTATTTCAGTTACATAGAGATGTGTGGATCAAGAAGTTTTACATCTCAGGCTCTGTGAAGTCAGGGAGTGGTTGGGAACAAACGAGGGAGTACCTACTGAGGGCTCTCTACGTGGGCACAGGGAAGAATGCTTTCACACACATGACTTCATTTTGGTAGCATCCGAGTCAACTGAGGTGGTTAGGACAATCAAAACAAAACTTCAGAGTTTGATATTTGTTTTATAGGATTGCCCTCAGCTGAACACTTGGCCCTTCTGCATCGGTTTCACTTTTATGCCCGGCTGCAGGATTATTTACACCCATTCAACTCAGGATGCTCAATTGCCCAGCAAACTAAGGAAGCAGCCAGGGCCTTCACAGCCATGGCGGGGAAGGGGGGGCATTCTTTGTAACCAGAGACATTTTGGCAGTGTAGAGCCTCTTTATTACTTGAACTGAGACCCCTTTTCAGCCTTCGCTCCCACTCGGGCCCAAGGTTCCTCATCTGGAAATCGAAAGGATTTGATTTTCTTTTTTTGATATTTCTCTCAGATCCAGTGATTTTTGAATTTCATATTTGATCCTGCAGATGCCAAATATTTGCATCTGAAAGGGGAAGGACAAACTAATTATAAGCAGAAGTTTCCCAAATAAAGTCTCAGGAGATCAAGAGAAATGATTCAAGCATTTTCTGACTCTGACAATCAGAAAGGCATTCCTTTGTGGCAATTGTAAGACATACTTTGAAACAAAAATCTTTTTTTTTCTTTTGCCATTTTAGTTATGTTATGGAAGTCAAAAACCTACCCAGGCTCTCCACTCTTACTTAACAGTAGTGCTACCATGGAGTTTGTGCAGATTCAGGTTATCTCATGACTATTTGCTGTGCACTTAGGAAGATGAAGCCATCCTTCCCTGGGCTCAGCAAAATACTGTTAATATCACCTCCTTCAAAATGGTGTGCTGATGTTTAATCAATGTTCATAAATTTCATCAAGATCCTCTGGTGATAATGGTGACATAAAGTATAAAGTATTATTCTTGGAATGGGGTAATTTTATCCAATTAAATCTCCTTTGAGCTATCACCTGAGTAGGAAACATTGTTATTACTTTGCAAATTACTTTGTACTGTACTTAGTTTCCTCCTGCTCCCTACCCATGAACTGAGGTCCCATCAGGAGGAGACTGTTTGCAACAATGACTTTGATGGGCATTGCAGTGAAGAACAATATGCTCTGGTGCTATTGCTAAGGGCAGGGCAGAGGGACCTAAATCTCTCTGAGGATGCATCTGATGCAAATCCATTAACCATTCCCCTAGTAGCTGTATAATTCATAACTGGGGATAGCATGCCATTAATTTGAATGGGATCATAGCAGACTTTGAGTTTTAAAGTAGGGGTCAAATGGTTCTCTGAGACTTGCCCCAGTTTCTAGAGATTCAAGTTGCATAATCAGTTGTTTGCTTTTTCTTTTAAATGCAACCAGTCCTTCAAAAAAGCACAAAAACATCAAATTGATATTCAGTGTGTCATAGCAAGCACTGGAAACTACCTGTTGTGTTTTACTTATTTAGATTGACTTATTTATTTGAAAGGCAGAGTTACAGAGAGAGAGAAGGAGAGAGAGAGAGAGAGAGAGAGAGAGAGGTCTTCCCTCCATTGGTTCACTGCCCAAGTCACCACAACGGCCAGGGCTAGGACCAGTTTGAGGCCAGGAGCCTTACCCAGGTCTCCCACATGAGTGCAGGGGCCCAAGCCCTTGTGCCGTCCTCCACTGCTTTCTTAGGTGCATAACTGGGAGCTGGATCCAAAGTGGTCTTGAACGAGCGCCCCATGGGATGCCGAGGATGCAGGTGGCAATTTACCTGCTCTGCCACAGTGCAAATCTCACTGTTTTATTTTAGAAAATATTTTTGGGACTGGTGTTCTGGCTTAGTGGGTTAAGCCGCCGTCTGCAACGCCAGCGTCCCAAGTGGGTGCCTGTTTGTTTTCTGGCTTCTCCACTTCCAATCTAGCTTCCCGCTAATGGCCTGGGAAACCAGCAAAGAATGGCCCAAGTGCCTGGGCCCTTGCTACCCGTGTGGGAGACCTGGAAGAAGCTCCTGGCTCCTGGCTTTGGCCTGGTGCAGCCCCAGCTGTTGCAGCCAGCTGGGGGGTGAACCAGGGGGTGGAAGATCTCTCTGTCTCTTCTTCTCTCTGTGACACTGCCTTTCATGTAAATAAATGTCTTTAAAAGCATATTTTTAATTTTATTTGAAGGAGAGAGAGAGAGAGAGAGAGAGAGAAAATCTTTCCTCTGCTGATTCACTCCAAAAATGCTTGCAACAGCCAGGGTTGGGCCAGCCTGAAGCCAGGATCCTGCAACACAGTCCAAGCCTGTCACATAAGTGGCAGGGATTCAGTTATCTCAATTATTGCTGATGCTTCCCAGGGTCTGTCGTCAGTGACAAAAAGCTGGAATCTGGAGCCAAAGCTGTGAATTGAACCCAGTACTCTGATGTGGGTCACTAACATCTTTAACTGCTAGGCTAAGAGCCCACTCCTCCATATATATATATATATATATATGTATATATGTATATATGATTTATTTATTTATTTGAAAGTCAGAGTTACACAGAGAAGGAAGGAGAGGCAGAGAGAGAGAGAGAAGTCCTCCATCCACTGGTTCACTCCACAATTGGCCACAACAGCCAGAGCTGCCCCCATTGAAGCGAGGAGCCAGGAACTTCCTCTGGGTCTCCCATGTGGGTGCAGGGGCCCAAGGACCTGGGCCATCTTCTACTGCTATCCCAGGCCACAGCAGAGAGCTGGATTGGAAGAGGAGCAGCCAGGACTAGAACCGGCGCCCATATGGGATGCCAGCGCTTCAGGCCAGGGTGTTAACCTGCTGCGCCACAGTGCCAGCCCCTCCTTATATATTTTTAAATAGAGATCTGTAAGTTAGAATTCTAGGTCTTTAAAAATATTAATTTTTTGTGGCTTTAAATATATTTTGTGAGTTGTCAACAATGGATATAATCATTTAAATATCCCTAAACTTATAGATGAAAGTAAACCCTTATTTGTAATATTTTGTTATTTTTGGGATAATATATTTTAAAATATTTATTTATTGAAATGTAGAGTTACAGAGAGAAGGAAAGAGATCTTCCATCTGCTGATTCACTCCCCAGATGGCTGCAACTGCCAGGGTTGGGGCCAGGTTGAAGCCAGGAACCCCACCCAGGTCTCCTATATGGGTGGCAGGGGCCCAACTACTTGGGCCATCTCCTGCTGCTTTCCCAGGCGCATCAGCAGAGAGCTGGATTGGAAGTGGAGCAGCCAGAACACAAACCAGAGCCGCCCATCTGGGATGCCAGCCTTGCAGGCCACAATGCTGACCCAGAGATAATATATTTTTAATTTACTTGATAGTCAAAGGCTTATTGGCTCCAGTAAATAAAGAGTTCAGGAGATAAAGGAATCCTTATTTTCAAAACTACTCTTTTATTACATGCACAATATTTTTGGTGGCAATGAGTATTTTTAATGAATCTTGATAGCTAATTAAAAAAACAAAAAAGAAGAATTCAAGGTTCCCAGAATCTAAAATAGATGAGGAGGGATTTTACCACTGTTTCCCACTACTCCTCATTCCTGGTTGCACACTGATCACCATCTGATTCTTGGAAAGCAATTCCATATTGATGATACTGAATAAATATGATAGTTACGAATCCATGCTAGTTTACCAAAAATTCCCCTTACTGGCAAAAATGAATGATTTTTGAATCCATATAAACACTTGCACTGCCTTCTTACTTTCCATATAGTTTAACTTTCAGTTTCAACTACTGGGTGCTAAGGTCTAAAGTTCCCTTGAGGTGTAAATGCGTACAACCCCTAGGATGGTCAGGCAAGGTTGGTGGTCTTGATTTGCTGGAGATAAAACAGCTGTGGTTTGGTGCTTAACCCTGCACTTAATGGTACCCCTTTTATGCAGACAGAATAACGAAGGAGAGCTAAGAAATCTGAAAAGGAAGCTAGAGGAGACGAGGACAAAGGCAGCGTGAACCCAAGCACTGGCAGCCGGTCTGCACCCTTGTCTTAGCCAGGGCACACGGCCAGAATCACCGATTGCCTTCCTTATTGACATGAACAAGCGGTATGTTTTTCTCTGAAACTCTTGTCAGTGGTTGTATTGCATTGTGCCCAGGAAAACGCAAAAGTGAGGCCTGATAACGAAACCATCACCTTCCCCAGAAGATCCGTGAGTTACACATAACGTGTGCAGAATCGTCATTTGCTTTTTTATCTTTCCCCCACCCTGAGTACGTAGGTGTTGAGTCTCTTGGATTTCATTTATTTAAACATCAGATACAGGTTGTTTGAAACACATTTTATTTTCCTTATCAACATCATTCACTGCAACTACTTCAGATTTTCTTCTACCCAAAATTTATTGTACAAACTGGTGTGTGGCCCTGGCTGCACACGCTTCTCAGGAATGTTAGCGGTGCCTTCTTCTTAGGTGAAACCTGGCTATTCGGAGATTTCTGGAGATTGCTGTTTGGAACATTTCCCCCATTTTCTGTAAAATCAGTACAGAAAATTGTGTTCAATTCCTTTCTTAGGTGATTTGTTGTTGAGTCATTCTGCTTTCTTTTTAAGTCGCTCCATCATCCATAACTTCTGTGCAACTGTCCGATTCTGATTATACTGTTTTATTGCCAGCAATGATGGCTGATGAAATGGAACAGTTCACATTTTAGAAGTTCTTCGTGGACTTTTTCAAGTGGCATAAAACGGCACATGATGGGTCCTTCCCCGCAACGTAGCTGTTCGTTGTTTCAGGAACTGCCTCGGCACCCTCACCTAGGTTCCACAAAGGCGTAGCATCCGCTATTTCCAGTCCCTTGCTCTGGACAGTCTAAGTCTCTTTAACGGTGCTAATCTGGGAGAAAGAAGCTTGAATCTGGTTTCCTAAAGTGCTTGAGGTGGCTGATCCACACAGATTCTCCAGGAGAAAATTTCTCTTGCCTCTTTTGCTTCTGTAACCAGAACGTATAAGGTTTCCACAGTGCATTTTATGCTCCTGAACAATGAGGCGATTCTGGGGCCTCCATTTTGGGGAAAATGTGGAAGCCACTTACATGCAGATTTGAACAGATCACTGTTTAGTAGTCTTTTCCTTATTTGGTTTTGCTTTTATTTATTTTTTAGACATCATGAACTTTGAAAATTCAGAATCCCCTTGTTATAATAAAAAAGTTGTACATTTATGATATTTTTGAAAAAATGATAGAATTTAAAATGATCATAAAAATAAGAACACAAAATTAAAAATAATTTTATCATAATTATGTGTGCATTTGAGTACAGCTGGGAGAAAATCAATGGGAATACATGAATATATTGATTACTATTATAAGATGGTGAGTAATATTTACTTTCTGTTTTCTTCTTTTCTCTGTTTCCAAGATTTCTAAAATGAAGATGCGAGTTTTTAAAAATTAGAAAAAAGCAGTTATTTTGTTAAATTCCTTTTTTTCCATAATGCAGCTTCTTTCTTACTTGAACATTTCCAAGATCTAGAGTTTCATTGAAGCTGGGAATGTGCAAGTTTGGAGGCTACAGGCAAGTGAAAAACCATTTTGTGGAGGATTCTTCTCTTATGAAACCAAAAAACCTTTCTTCCAAGTAGGCAGAATGTACAAGAAGTGGGATTTCTGTGGCTTCACCATATGGAGAAAACACCCATTTGGTGTTGCTAGTGTCCTTTCACAGGACATGTTGAGGTTTTGCACAGTGGGGTTTTTGTGTTGTCTTCTACCTGAATTTTTGTAGTGACAGGATATCAGAGACAAGCAGGATACAGAAAGTTTGTACTTCATTTCTTTTTTCTTTTCTTTTTTAAAGATTTATTTATTTATTTGAAAGAGTTACAGAGAGAGAGAAGGAGAGGGAGAGAGAGAGAGAGAGAGAGGTTTTCCATCTGCTGGTTCACTCCCCAGCTGGCCCGCAAGCCAGGAGCCTGGAGTTTCTTCTGGGTCTCCACATGGGTGCAAGGGCCCAAGGACTTGGGCCATCTTCTATTGCATTCCCAGGCCATAGCAGAGAGCTGGATGGGAAGAGGAGCAGCTGGGACTTGAACTGGCACCCATATGGGATGCTGGCACTGCAGGCAGTGGCTTTACCCACTATGCCACAGTGCCAACCCCATGCATTTCATTTCAAAGGATCTGAATGGATATTTCTCAGAAGAAATAAGAATGGCTAACAAATACATGAAAAAGTGCCCAACATCATTAGCTATCAGGGAAACCCAAGTCAAAATGACAATAAAGAAAAGGAAGGAATGCTCCCAAAGCCTACATCACTTTAATTCCTAAACCAGAAAAAGATGCAACAGAGAAAGAGACCTAAAGACCAATTCCCTGATGAACATAAATGCAAAAATCCTCAGCAAAATATTAGTTAATCGAATCTAAGAAAACATCAGAAAGATCATTCACCTGGACCAAGCAGGATTTATCCCTGGTGTGCAGGGATGGTTCAACATTTGAAAATCAATAAATGTGATACATCACATTAACAAAATAAAGAAAAAAAAACCCACACAGTTATCTCAATAGATGCAGAGAAAGCATTTGAGAAAATACAAAATCCTTTCATGATGAAAACCTTCAGCAAATTGGGTATAGAAGAAACATTCCTCAACACAATAAAGGCAATTTATGACAAACCCACGACCAGCATCCTATTGAATGGGGAAAAGCTGGAAGCATTCCCTCTAAGATCCAGAAACAGACGAGGATGCCCACTCTCACCATTGCTATTTAATATAGTCCTGGGAGTTTTACACAGAGCAATTAGACAAGAAAAAAATCAACGGGATACAAATTGGAAAGGAAGAAATCAAACTATCTCTATTTGCAGAGGACATGATCCTATATATAGGAGATCCAAAAAGCTCCACTGAGAGACTATTGGAACTCATAAAAGAGCTTGATAAAGTGGCAGGATATAAAATCAACACGGAAAAATCAAATAGCCTTTGTATACACAGACAATGTCATAGCTGAGAAAGAACTTTCAAGATCAGTCCCATTCACAATAGCTCCAAAAAAGAATCAAATACCTTGGAATAAATTTAACCAAGGATATCAAAGATCTCTGCAATGAAAATTACAAAACACTAAAGAAAGAAATAGAGGAAGACATTTTAAAAATGGAAAAATCTTCCATGTTCATGGATTGGAAGAGTCAACATCATCAAAATGTCCATACTACCAAAAATAATTTACAGATTCAATGCAATCCCAATCAAAATACTGACATTCTTTGCAGATCTAGAAAAAAAATGATGCTAAAATTCATATGGAAACACAAGAGACCCCAAATACCAAAAGCAATCTTATACAACAAAAATAAAGCCAGAGGTATCACAATACCTGATTTCAAGATACACTATAGGGCAGTTATAATCAAAACAGCCTGGTACTGGCACAAAAATAAACTTGCAGGCCAGTGGAACAGAATAGAAACTCCAGAAATCAATCCATGGATCTATAACCAACTTATCTTTGACAAAGGAGCTAAAATCAATCCCTGTAGCAAGGACAGTCTCTTTAACAAATGGTGCTGAGGAAACTGGATCTCCCTGTGTAGCAGTATGAAACTAGACCCGTACCTTACACCTTACACAAAAATCCACTCAAAATGGATTGGAGACCTAATCTATGACCCGATACCATCAAATAATTAGAGAACATTGGGGAAACTCTGCAGGATATTGGCATAGGCAAAGACTTTTTGGAAAAGACCCCAGAAGTACAGGCAATCAAAGCCAAAATTAACAAATGAGATTACATCAAGATGAGAAGCTTGCGCACTGAAAAATAAATACTCAGCAAAGAGAAGTAGCAATCATTAGAATAGGATAGGAGAAAATATTTGTGAACTACACAACTGATAAAGGGTTAACATCCAGCATCTTTAAAGAGCTCAAGAAACTCAACAACAAAACAAACAACCCAGTTAAAAATGGGCAAAAGACTTGAACAGGCATTTTTCATGAGAGGAAATTCAAATGGCCAACAGACTTAGTGTCTCAGGCTCAGGCTAGTGCTCAGGATCACTAGCCATCCAGGAAATGCAAATCAAAATCACAATGAAGTTTTACCTCACTCTAGATAGAATAGCTCTCATACAGAAATCAACAAATGACAAATGCTGGGGAAAAAGGTACCTTGGTCCACTGTTGGTAGGGATGTAAAATGGTGCAGCCACTAGGGAAGAAAGTATGGAGATACCTCAGAAATCTGAATATAGACCTACCATATGATCCAGCCACCCCACTCCTGGGAATTTACCCAAATCAAAAGACATCAGTATATGAAAGTGTTTTCTGTACCCCCCCCCCCACCATGTTCATTGCAGCACAATTCACAATAGCTAGGATATGGAATCAACCCAGATGTCCATCAACTCTTGACTGGATAAACAGTGTATATATACACTATGGAGTATTACTCAGCTATAAAAAATGAAATCCTATCTTTTGCAACAAAATGGTCGCAACCGGAAACCATTATACTTAATGAAATAAGCCAGTCCCAAAATGACAGATATCATATGTTTTTCCCAATCTGAAGTAACTAATAGATTACCTTAAATGTAATGTACTGGATTGAAATAGACATTTTGATAACTGATGATTGTTTACAGCCCTTGTCTCTTGCATTGAGGAGCAGTGTTTTGTTTCTCATGTTGTTTTCTCTTCATACTATTTGTTGAACTATTTTACTTAGAGTAGGGTTAACCATATGATCATAAAAGGTACAAGCATTGTATCTTAATCAAAATAACAAATTTTAAATAATAAAATAAGTTTTAAAAGAGTAAAACTTTTATAAAGTTTGCTCTTAATTTTTCTGTCTACAGTGAATCTTAGGATTTCCACATTTGGTCATTAAATCAAAAAATCTATTGTTGGCAAATGAATAATAAGTAGCAGCTAAACTTTGGAATTTCTCTCTTGATTAAGCAGAAGAGCAGCTGAAGTCTGATTGTCTCAACTCCTCCGCTCTCATCCTATGCCAAGCCTAACCTGATGGTGTTATATTCTGATTACAGTTAAATATCAGAGTAATGAAAACAACTTGGTTTCTGAACTTAAAAATGTTTCCATAGGGGTGAGTGTTTAGCTGTTTAGCCTAGCAGTTAAATCACCCTCGTCCCACATGAGAGTACCTGAGTTCAATCCCTGACCTCAGCTCTTGGCTCTAGCCTTCCATTAATGCAGACCCTGGTAGGCAGTGGTGATGACTCAAGTAATTGGGTTCCTGCCACTGGTGAGTGAGACCTGGATTGAATCTGTGGTCCCCTGTTTCAGCCTGGTCCCTTGCAGGTTTCTGAGGAGTGGACCAGCAGATGAGAACTCCTATTCTTGGTCTCTCTCTCTTCCTCTATCTAAAATAAATTTTGATAAAAATTTGACTTTCAGGCCGGCGCCGTGGCTCACTAGGCTAATCCTCTGCCTTGCGGCACCGGCACACCAGGTTCTAGTCCCAGTCGGGGTGCCGGATTCTGTCCCGGTTGCCCCTCTTCCAGGCCAGCCCTCTGCTGTGGCCACTGAGTGCAGTAGAGGATGGCCCCGGTGCTTGGGCCCTGCACCCCATGGGAGACCAGGATAAGTACCTGGCTCCTGCCATCGGATCAGCGTGGTGCGCCGGCCGCAGCACGCTGGCCGCGGCAGCCATTGGAGGGTGAACCAACGGCAAAGGAAGACCTTTCTCTCTGTCTCTCTCTCTCACTGTCCACTCTGCCTGTCAAAAAAAAAAATTTTGACTTTCAATAAAGACTGGTCTCCAAAAATGTTTCAGGGATATATTTCAGAAATTCCTCTAAATTTCCAGAGTAGACAAAAATGGTCATTAAGAATTTCATGGAAATAATAAATCCATAATTTCTTAACAGTATAGCTATTTGGAACTCTACATGTTAGTAACTGGTTCTCATGAGATTCCATTTTTATAATCAGAATTTGTCTTCATCTTCAGGATCACATTCCTGGATTCAACAAAGAGAAAACACACTCTTTGTTCAAATTGTGTTCTTATAGGGCATGCTGGGGTTTAGGGTACTGTAGAATAACACTCTTGCTTACTCCTAAATCCATGGGCTAGGGACCAGCGATTCATTAGGAGTGTACAAATGGGGGACCATCAGCATTAGAGAAAAAAATGCTGATTGGCAACCAAGGCTTACCTCTAGGTTAATCCATACCTCTTCTGCTTAATTAAACAAGCCTACCCAGTAGAAACCTCTTGACCCAAAGTTGACTAGGTAAGACCTGAGCACTGGGTGACTGTAATGTGAAGAGAATTCTGAGGAGAAGAGAAAGAGAAATGGAACTCCAAGCTGCATTTTTTTTTCTTTTTTCCCTCAGGCTCATGGATCAGGAAAAGCTCCCTTCCTCTTTCAAAGAAATGTGGAAGATGGGACAAAAAGAAAGTCTTTGGAAGACCTTCCATATTTCTATCCAATGGGGATGGACATTCCCTTTTCTATAGAAACAAGATGACAAACATCCTTCCTCATAAATAAAGCTAGCAAAAACCAGGATGGATCCACTGCATGCGTGGTAGCCCGGTTAGGGTATGTCTTCAGTGGCATCCTTGTGATTTCCAGGGGAAGTTGGTTGGGTGTTTGCAGGATGATAATTCTTTCTTATTCCTAAAAGTTTACCAAAGCAAGCAACAGCAAAGAAGTCTGTGTGGTGCTCCTTAAATAATGCTTGACAAAGTTTGTGAAGCCAGAAGATACTGGCAATCTTGATCTATAGATTTTATCCCAGTCTTCTGGGATATTATAGGAAACATGAATGGACACCTTTCTAAAAACTTCCACAGGTCTCAAAAGTTGGCAGGGAGTGGATCAAGAGGGGGTGTACCCAGCCTATGCTGAAGCATGAGTCCCTCCCTCACTCCATGGAGTGTGAGTGACTCATCCAAAACAGGGAAAACTACCAGGATTCACAAGTTCGCTCTTCTCTGGGAAGAAGATGAGAAATAGCTCATGGTGAGATGACTCAGAGGTTCCAACCACAAACTAAGATTTTCCAGAGAGAAAAGAGAAAAGAAATAAGACAAAAACATCTGAGGGTGCTAATGTCCCAAGGGAAGAGTAGTGAAAGTTCCATCAGGTTTTTTTTTTTTTTTTAAATTATTTTTTTGACAGGCAGAGTGGACAGTGAGAGAGAGAGACAGAGAGAAAGGTCTTCCTTTGCCGTTGGTTCACCCTCCAATGGCCGCCGCGACCGGCGCGCTGCGGCCGGCGCACCACGCTGATCCGATGGCAGGAGCCAGGAGCCAGGTGCTTTTCCTGGTCTCCCATGGGGTGCAGGGCCCAAGCACCTGAGCCATCCTCCACTGCACTCCCTGGCCACAGCAGAGGGCTGGCCTGGAAGAGGGGCAACCGGGACAGAATCCGGCGCCCCGACCGGGACTAGAACCCGGTGTGCCGGCGCCGCTAGGCGGAGGATTATCCTAGTGAGCCGCAGCGCCGGCCTCCATCAGGTTTTTGTAGCCTCTGTGGATTAATGTCGTTAGCGCCAAGGCACTGAAGATTCGTCTACTTAAACATCTTTCCTCTAGTATTCCCTATGCTTCCGTCTCTAGGATGGGAGAGCCATGGCAGCAGTTCTTTGGAAAGGTGGGTAAGACTGAGGAAGTTTTTGTGTTGTTTCTTTCTGAAAGCAGGTATGAGCTGTTCTCTGAATCAGGGGAGGGGAGACAGAATCTAAAATTCACGACTATGCCCCCTAGGAAAGAGGGTAAGTTTCTGACTAGAAGACTGAGTCTAAGTGGTGTGATTTAAGTATCATTACAGAAGAGGAAAACAGAACTAATTAACTTAGTCATGGTTGATTTAGGCTCCAGCCAGCTTATGGTCTCCTTGTAGGGCTAATGGCAAAAAAATCCAGTCTATAGAAAAATAATGCCACAGGAAATGAAAAAAATTATTGTTTACAAGTGCTACTTGCTGTCAGTGAAACCAAACAGGTGCTGATTTGAATCTGGCTGCTCCACGTCTGATCTAGCTCCCCACTAATGCACCTGGGAAAGCAGTGGAGGATAGTCCAAGTGCTTGGGCTCCTGCACCCATGTTGGAGACTGGATTAAGCTCCTGGCTCCTGGATTTGGTCTGGCCCAACTCTGGTTATTGCAGTTAATTGGGGGAGTGAAAAAGTGCATGGAAGATCTCTCTCTCTCTCTCTCTCTCTGTGTGTGTGTGTCCTTTTCTCTCTGTAACTTCATCTTTCAAATAAATATTTTCTAAAAAACCCTTGAAATGGGATCAAAGAGTATAAGACACTATTACAAATTTAAAAATCACTGAGGAGTAAATACAGTAAATTTAAAATTATCCAATGCTATGATGGAAGTAATATACATATTAGAAAAAGAGGCAGAATTGATGAGGTAGAAAGTAGGGTTTGATAAATGGAGAAAAGACAACTTCTGAAAGAAATTAGCAATGGTAGACAAAACAGGCAGTGGAGATTCAACAAATGGATCCCTATTCTTCATAGAAAACAAAACTAATCACATAAATGGGACATAACCTTAGGAATGTAGTAGAAGCAGTTCTCCTGAAATAGAGGAAGAACTGTATCACCAACTCAATAGGAAAGCACATGTTCAAGGAAAAGTTGATTCCAAATATTGACTTCAACTGTTATCCTAGTGAAATTATCTAAAGATTTATTTAAGATTTTATTTATTTATCTCCACTTATTTGAAAGGGAGATAGAGATAGAGACAGTGATAGTGATAGCAATAGCGATAGAGATAGAGATAGATAGATAGGGAAGTTTCTTTCATCTATTGGTTCACTCCCCAAATGCCTGCGAAAGCTGGGACTGAGCCAGGCCAAAGCTAGAAAACTGGAACGCCATCTCGGCCTTCTACATAGGTGGCAGGGACACAAGTGCTTGAGCTTGCTGCCTTCAAGGAACTGCTTCAGCAAGAAGCTGGAATTAGGAGCAGAGCTAGGTGCTTGCATATGGAATGTGCCCATCACAAGTGGTGTGTTAATCACTGCTCCAAACAACCACCCCCATCTACAGGTTTAAAGTATTATCCATTTACAGGAAGGCAAGTCATATCTGAATGGAAAATTAAAGATTTCTGCATAGCAATTTTCAATATCAATGTGGAACAACATCTGTAGGGTTACAAGGACAGAAAAATGTGACCCAAAGATTTTATACCTGCTGTATGAAAACATTCTGAAATATATACAAGAAAGTGAGAGAATCTAATGACAATAATTTCTTGAGGATACCATATAGCAAAGAAATCTACCCAAACAAGTGGTCAATCAAAATGAGAAATTCAGATATGAAAGACTGTGATGGGCAAGTCATGCCATACAAATCAATCATTTAATGACAATCAAATGAAGCACAAATCCTAAGAGCTCTCAGGGGTAGGCATGAGGGAAGGATGGGAGATGTGGTGTATATCTCAGGATTTGGGTCAATAAATACGATAACCAAGAAACAGAAGCCTAAATATATTATTTAAAATTATAAAAGTAATTACTATAGCAACAACAGATTCTGAATCATGCAAATTAACAGTAAAAAAGAAAACATTATAATGCAAAAAAAGAAATGCAAATAGGACAGCAAAAAATAATGAAAAATGGCAACAAACATCAGCCAAAACCAGTTGTGATCAATCCATGCAAACGGTGTTCACTTTTCAATGCAAGGCCTCTCCAATTGAGCTGAGACAGAAACACCTCTGCCCTATGTATAGTATGAGTCACAGTCAAAACAAATAGGTTCAGAAAAATTAAAAACAAAAGACTGTGTTTATACACACAAGGAAAGAAAACCAGAATAGCAGTGCCAGACAAGTTTGTCCTTAAGGCAGAAAGTATTAAACAAGTCAAAGAATACTAAGTAACAGTGAAAAAATATCCACAGAAGGATTAAACACTTGTGAATATCTATGAACCAAATTATGCAACATCAATCTATATTAAACAAAATATATAAGAAACACAAGTGTCTGTTCACCCTGATTGGATATTATACAATGTACACATGTATTAAAAAAATCACAATGGCACCCATAAATATATAAAATTTTTATGTCTTTGTTAAAATTTGTCTTTTAAAAGAAAAAGATACGAATGTCATTGGTTCATTTACAAATCTTAATTCAGTATCAGGCCCTAAATATCTAAGTACGATCTTCCAAGATACCATGCGCCATGTTTTTCTGATCACATGTAATAAACTAGATATTAACATAAAAATCAAATAAAGGAAAAAGCAACATGAATTCAAAGCTTCTCTCTTAAACTCTTCAGCGAAATCTCAAATAAAATCTAAAATAGTGGAGCATCTACAAAATAATCTAATACAAAAGCACTTCAAAAAGTCCATGGAAAATGGAATTAAAAGGTAAGTTTATTTTTTGAATTCTGTGCATTTGAGGAGGATTCAAAAAGTTAGTGCAAAAATGTGCATTATAGAAAAACCATTCATGGATATCAAAAGTTTTTTTAACTAAAATTAACCTATCATTTAATTTTATTTTTCCATGTTTTTTTTTGAAGTATTCTTGTACAAAACGCATATTTGAAGATTAGACCAAAAATATGACCAAATCCCAGGAGTTATCATTACACTACCTTTCTCCAATTTATCTATGTAAACTCACCAGCAGGTTGGTTGATTTTTAAAAAGATTTATTGGTTTTTGTTTATTTGAAAATCAAAGTGATAGAGAGATGAAAAGAGAGATCTTCTCTTCACTGTTTTGTTCCTCAAATAGCTGCAATAGCAGGGGCTGGGTGAGGCCAAAGCCAGGAGCAAGGAGCTCCATCCCGGTCTCCCAGGTGGGTGGCAGGAATTCAAGTGCCTGAGCCTCCACCTGCTGCTTTCCAGGGACGTTAGCCAGGAGCTGATAGCACAGTAGGTGGGACTGGAACTGCACCCCAATATAGAATGACAGTCTCTCAAGCAGCAGCTTAACCAGACTGCACCCCACGTTCCAATTCTTCCCTCCAAACATTTTCCATTTCTTTCCATCTTCATTGAAACCACTCTATTGTAAGTCGTGCTCATCTTTGCTTGTTTGAACATGTGGAATAACCTCATACCGTGTTTCTTGCTTTCACTCTAGTCTTTCTATGATAAATTCTCCATAGGGTAGCTGAATGTACTTTTTGAAAATAATAATGTCATGTAGGACAAAATAGGGGATTTATTCTACTAAATAAAATTCTCATTATAAAGCTATAACAAAAAATATGATAACAACATAGGGATAGATGGACCATGGACCATGACATAGAGACTTTTCATGGCAGACTGGCATAACACAGAAAGATAGGACTTATTAGTGTGAAAGCATGAACTTTTAAAAAATGGGAGTAGGACATATTTAAAAACACATAAAACTGACTCTTATCTTGTTTAGACAACGTCATAGTCAAAGTGGAGGTTCTCTCCTCCCTTCAGAGAAAGGTACCTCCTTCTTTGATGACCTGTTCTTTCCACTGGGATCTCACTCACAGAGATCTTTTGCCAGAGTGTCTTGGCTTTCCATGCCTGAAATACTCTCATGGGCTTTTCAGCCAGCTCCGAATGCCCTTAGGGCTGATTCTGAGGCCAGAGTGCTATTTAGGACATCTGCCATTCTATGAGTCTGCTGAGTATCTCACTTCCCATGTTGGATCACTCTCCCCTTT
This sequence comes from Oryctolagus cuniculus, assembly GCF_964237555.1. NCBI lineage: Eukaryota > Metazoa > Chordata > Mammalia > Lagomorpha > Leporidae > Oryctolagus > Oryctolagus cuniculus. The sequence goes on from NC_091433.1 coordinate 136,263,065, forward strand.
ATTTATTCTATCGGTTAGTGTTAGCAGTTACTAGACTTGTTTATGTGCTCCCTTTGACTCTTAGTCCTTTCATTATGATCAATTGTGAACTGAAATTGATCACTTGGAGTAGTGAGATGGCATTGGTACATGCCACCTTGATGGGATTGAATTGGAATCCCCTGGTATGTTTCTAACGCTACCATTTGGGGCAAGTCAGCTTGAGCATGTCCCAAATTATACATCTCTTCCCTCTCTTATTCCCACTCTTATGTTTAACAGGGATCACATTTCAGTTAATTTTCAACACTTAAGAATAACTGTGTATTAATTACAGAATTGAATTAAACCAGTCATATTAAGTAGAACAGACAAAAAAAACTAGACAACAAAACCAGGCAAGATAAGAGTCAGAGAACTCAGAGGGCTTCCATAGCCTTGGAAACTCATGACTGGAGCATAGGGAGATTACTGATGCCATAGACAAGAGTGTCAATTGGTAAAGTCAACAACAGGAGTCACTGTGCACTTACTCCTCATGTAGGATCTCTGTCCTTAATGTGCTGTGCATTGAGATTTAATGCTATAACGAGTACTCAAACAATATATTTCACTTTGTGTTTCTATGGGGGTGCAAACTGTTGAAATCTTTACTTAATGCATACTAAACTGATCTTCTGCAAAAAAAAAAAAAAAAAAAAGAAATTATCAATTCCCAACTTGACTCTCACTGGGATTAAACATGACAATAGGTCTGATCTGATTTCATCATCATTTAAAAAAATCATCTATTATTTTTCACTTTATGTTTCTGTGTGGGAGCAAACTGTTGAAATCCTTACTTAATGTATACTAAGCTGATCTTCTGTATATTAAGATAATCGAAAATGAATCTTGATGTGAATGGAAGGGGAGAGGGAGTGGGAAAGGGGAGGGTTGTGGGTGGGAGGGACGGTATGGGGGGGAAGCCATTGTAATCCATAAGTCGTACTTTGGAAATTTATATTCATTAAATAAAAGTTAAAAAAAAAAGAAAAAAAAACAAAACAAAACAAAAAAAAACACATAAAACTGTATTGTGAATGTTTATAGACACACACATGTACCAAAAAAAGAAAAAAAATACTTGAGATATCAATGTCAACTTCAGGATATGCTTAGTTTTGTGGAAGGAGAGACAGAAGGGTTCTGTACATATGATACTTTATTTCTTATGAAAAATGTCTTATGCGGGGCTGCCTGTGGCATAGTGAGTAAAGTCACTCCCTGTGTTGATTCGATTCCCAGCTGCTTCACTTCTGGTATTGCTCCTTGCTAAATGTGCCTGGGAAAGCAGCGGAGGATAGTCCAAGTGCTTTGGTCTCTGCACATCCACATGGGAGACCAGGAAGAATCTCCTGGCTCCTGGCTCTTGGCTTCAGTTTGGCCCAGCTCTGCTATTTAGTGGGTGAACCAGCAGATCGAAGATTCTCTCATTCCCTCTCTCTTTCTACTCCTTCTACTTCTCTCCTTCTCTCTCTGTAACTCTTTCAAATAAATCTTATTTGACTTATGCAAGTAAGGCAACATGTCAAGATTCCCAAAGTTAGGTGGAATTTACATGTTAGTTTGTTATTCAAAAAGTCTGCTTTCAGACTGGTGACTTTTTTTTTTTTTTAAGATTCATTTATTTTACTAGGAAGAGCCACACAGAAAGAGAAGGAGAGGCAGAGAGAGAGAGAGGTCTTCCATCCACTGGTTCACTCCCCAGTTGGCCACAACAGCCGTAGCTGCGCCGATCCGAAGCCAGGAGCCAGGAGCTTCTTCTGAGTCTCCCACAGGGGTGCAGGGGCCCAAGGACTTGGGCCATCCTCCACTGCCTCCTCAGGCCACAGTAGAGAGCTGGATTGGAATTGGAGCAGCCGGGACTCGAACTGAAGGCTACATGGGATGCCTGCACTGCTGGCGGTGACTCTACCTGCTACGTCACAGTGCTGGCCCCGGACTGGTGATTTGAATGAATTGTTGCAACTTTTCTCGTGTTCACTCCTGAGCTTCTTGACTTTCTTTTCTTTTTTAAAATGAAGTTTAGACTCTTTAAACTTAATATAAAAAATTATTTGTTGTTTGAGAGGAAGAGGCAGTAATATAGAGATAGAGATGAGATAGATATATATAGAGAGATAGAGATAGAGATAGAGATAGAGATAGAGATAGAGATAGAGATAGAGATAGAGATGTAGGGGAATAGAAAACTTCCACCTGCTTGTTCAGTCCCCAAATGTGCATGGCTGAATCCTGAAACCAAGAACTCAATCCAGGTCTCCCATGAATCTGGAAGGGAAAGTGATGGGAACCACGACATGGGAACCACTGAATTCAGCCTCTCAGAAATTATGATGTTTAATATTAATGATGTTAAAATAAGACTTTAAAACTTTTGTCACGTTATTAGCAGGAAGCAGGATTAGGGAGTGGAGCTTAGACTGGAACTCAGATACTTCAATATCCCAAGCAGTGTCTTTTTTTTAAAATTTATTTATTTATTTATTTGAGAGGTAGAGTTACAGACAGTGAGAGGGAGAGACAGAGAGAAAGGTCTTCCTTCCTTTGGTCCACTCCCCAGATGGCCGCAATGGCTGGAGCTGCACCGATCTGAAGCCAGGAGCCAGGAGCCAGGAGCTTCTTCCAGGTTTCCCACGTGGGTGCAGGGGCCTAAGAACTTGGGCCATCTTCTACTGCTTTCCCAGGCCATAGCAGAGAGCTGGATCAGAAGTGGAGCAGCTGGAACTAGAACCGGTACCCATATGGGATGCTGGAACCACAGGCGGAGGATTAACCTACTGAGCCACGGCGCTGGACCCTGCAAGCAGTGTTTTAATTACTGGGCCAATTGCCTGCCCCTGCTTCTTGCTTCTTAAGATGAAATACCTTGTGTGTTTGAGCCACTGCTATTTTGATTTCCCATTACCTGAAGCTAAATGCAATATTACATGGAATAGCTCCATGCAAAAATTTTTAAATGACTAATTAGGATACATAACAGAAAAAAATATTACTGATAACAACAAAAATAAACTCCCAGGACAAAGTGAAAGAAATGTGCTAGATCAACATGAAGAAAACCTTGCTATTCTACTGGAAGGAACAAAAAAAGAAGGCAAAGAAATGAGAAAGCAGTATGTGTTTCCTGGATTTGAAGACTTAAACATTTTTTATCACTAAATTATTCTACAAATTCAGTGAAATCTCCATAAGAAGACCAACAGGATTTGGAGGAATAAGTAAGTGTGACTATCCAGGATGAGTTGCAAAAATAAAAATTAGGCTGGTCTTGCCAGCAATTGCAATGACAAAAACACAATACTTAGAACAGTATGGTACTGATTCAGATACCAGTGCACTTTAAACATTTTATGGAAAAATGGAATCAAAAGATAAGTTTGTTTTCAGTACAGAAATCGAGATTTATGCATAGTTTGTTCATGATACATTTTTCCATGAACTCTTTGAAGATCTCATATATATGTATGATTTTAATTTTCACACCAAAATAAACTTGTCTTTTGATTCCATTTTCCATTGTAGGTAGGTGTGAAACAGAATAGAGCTGAAGAACAAAGTAAATGTGAGTAATAATTGCAGGGTGACAAATGTGGCATAACTAATCATTGGAATTATAGTCCAGTAATCAATGACATATTGACTGACCACGGTTGTTAAGTAAAAGTGGGCTTTCTGCATGACTCTTTATCCCAAAATAAATTCCATATTTGTTTAAAAGTAGATCAAAAAAAACCCACAAAATTCCAAAGCTATAATTATGGCATAAGAAGTATACAGCATGCACAACCTAGGAGCGAGAAAGGAAGCCGCTGATCCTGAGACTTTTTCATTGCAAATTACATGCTTTTTTCTCCTGCACACTATTGTTGAGGTTTATGTAGGGTCTATGTTTTGGTCGCCATGGTATCCTTGGAACCTAGTAAATCTACAATAAATTTGTGTTAGAAACATGGATGAATGACATGTAGATAAGATCAAGCATCCCACCCCCTACAAGGCATCAATTAAAGACAACAAACGAATTGGTGGTGGCTTAGGACTGGCAAAGTGAGTACCTTCTTTAATGCACAATTTATCTTACAAATTAGAGAGAAAAGGATCTGCAATCTCTAATCTAGATCTGCAATCTAATTTGGAGAGTAGACATAGGTAAGAATAAGGGATTTGAGAGAATAATTCCAAATGTTAACCATAAAAGAAATGATCAATTTTGCCTATAGCTAAAGAAACACAAATTAAAATAAGTTCTTGAGAACTTTAATAGTTTGACAAGGATGATGCATATTAGTAAAAACACAGTTGTTGGTGAGAGACAGTGGAAACAGGAATTCTCATACTTTCTAAGTGAGACCGTGGCTTGGGAGATATTTCGGGTCCCATGTAGCAATATCCATAAAACTTTTAAGTGCTGACACCTTTGAGTTCAGTGTGTTGAGGAGATTATCTTACAGACAGCCTTGCACAGGTGGGCAGAAATATTTGTGAGGGAATTTTCATTTTAGCCTTGCTTGTATTAGAGATTCTTTAAATAAATAAATGATAATATATCCATAAAATAAAATGTTAAGAACCATGAGTTGCCTTAAGCAAAACTGTGTGTAGTGAAAGGAGGGAGGGAAAGGATATAATCTCAAGTGAAAAAAGCAAGTTGTACAAGTGCCACCCGATTTCATCTAAGGAAAGCTATCTATGATCGTAGGGAATTTCCAGAAGGCTTCCTTCATATAAAATATTATATCTCCAAGACTACTAATAATACTAATGTTTTGCTTATTTAATTTTTTTGGTAAATATAGCATATACTCTCATTTTGCTTTCTAATTGTCTTTTTGAACTACAATTTGCATTGTGTGTTAGTTCATTCTATTTCTCCCTTGATGTCTTATGGTTTATTGTTATATATAATATAGTATTATAATAATGTAATATAATATAATCACATTATATGTTATATAATAAACTCCTTCTTTCACGTTGTCTCCTTATTTTAAAGATCATTTTCCAAAAGGCATCACTGTCTTTTTATATAGAAAAAGTGAGAAATTAATCATTCCACAACAAATACAAATATGATTAAGAGGTGAATATCTTCTTTCCAGTTTCAGGATTTTTAAAAATTTCCCCATAAATCATACAGTTTATTAGTTTATTTAATAAACACTTAAAGTCTGTGAGATGCAGTTTTTAAAAATGTTGGCTTTTTGGGTCTGGTGCTGTGGCGTAGCGGGTAAAGGCGCCGCCTGCAGTGCTGGCATCCCCTATGGGCCCTGGTTCAAGTCCCAGCTGCTCCACTTCTGATCCAGCTCTCTGCTATGGGAAAGCAGTAGAAGATGGCTCAAGTCTTTGGGCTCCTGCACCTGCTTGAGAGACCCGGAAGAAGCTCCTGGCTCCCGGCTTCGGATAGGCACAGCTCCAGCCATTGCGGCCAATTGGGGAGTAAACCAGTAGATGGAAGATCTCTCTCGCTCTCTCTCTCTGCCTCTCCTTCTCTCTGTGTAACTCTGACTTTCAAATAAATAAATAAATCTTTTTTAAAAAAATGTTGGCTTTCCTTTTTGGTAAAGAATAAGGAATGATGAGCTGGAAAAAGAGAATGTGTCTCTAACAGCTGAGGGTGGAGAAATGCAGTTCTGAAGCCTTTGTGACGCTGGTTCTCTGTTTGTTTACAAGATGACTTTCTGAGGCCATGGCACTCATAAGATGGGTAAAGAGTAAGGGAGAAGAAAAGCATGGGAGGAAGGTGACAACGTTTGGGAAGTTCAGTACCCGGTTCCTGTTTTCTCTCAGAGCCTTTGTTTGACGCCTTTCCATTTGCAGCCATCAGCGTTCCTTCTGCCTCACTCCAGTGCCAGGATCAGGGAGAACAACTTGTGTTGGGACCAGGCCATAAATCATATAATTGGATAGATTTCCACTTTTTCCAATCTAATTTATGGCTGTCTGATCTATTTAAAACATAATCTGGGGATGTCTTAATTTACATACGTTACATAACATGATTTATTAAGGGCACAGGCTAAACCTTTGAAGTTGTACATTCTGAGGTTTAAAACCATCTCTTTGGCTCATCAACTGTGTGGCTTTTTCTCTAGCTACTGAATCTCTGTCTCTGGCTATCTTCTGTAAAATTTAAGAGAGCATCATAGTTGTAGCCACTTCCTAGGTTTGTTAGTAAGTAAGCAATAATGAAATGAATGCCAACTTAAATAACCCAATAAATATTAACTATGACTAATTATCATACTGCTTATATTAATTCCAGGAGCCCACAACAAATAATAGTGCTAAAAGGTGAGTAGTTTATTTAATGTACAATTGCGTGAAAAGATTGCATAGAGCCTGTGCAATAACATCCAAAGAGATGACTGGGCTCCCTGGAGAAGAAGCACTGAGAAAGGCAGGGTAGGACCCTTGAATCAGTCTTCCACCCCGGAATTTCCGTTCATTTATTATTCAAAACAAACTTTCTCTGAGTTGGCTTGCACAGTAGCCAGTATCCTTGAAAGTATGTTACTTTCATCCCAGCTAAGTTGCTGTGTATAATTGCACAAACCTTTTCAACTTCCTTACTTTCTCTCCTTTTGCCTTCTTTTGTCCTCAGTGGCCATGTAGAATAACACTCAACCTATCCACATCACGTACAGAAGGGCACACATTAGATTATATGGGTGAATATGCATTGGGAAGTGTATGACAATGTGTAGAAATGGCTCTATGATTATCATCCTTTGGGATATTTTACTGATTCTTGGTTTCAAACACCCATTGGAACAAAAATATCTTGCCCCCTGAAGACCTTGAAAATAGCATGAGATGGAAAAAGTTTTCTTGATGTTACCTGAAATACTTAGCTGTATGAGAAGGAAAAAATATAAGAAGATGACCTGGAATCATCAATGCCTGATCCACATAGGTACTCTTATCCTCGAAAATCACTCTTAAGAAATAGCTTTATTGAGATACAATTGACAAACAATGGTAAGTATATATTTGAAGTGTACAAAGTGATTACTATTGACTTAAGGATAAACCCATGAAGTCATCATGATAGTCAGGGAACCGAACATATTCATCACTCTCAGACACTTCCTCAAATCTCTTTGTAATACCTCCTGACCCAAGGAATTACTGACACATTTTCTTTTATTTTTAAAGACTTATTTATTTATTTGAAAGGCAGAGTTTCAGAGAGGGAGAGAGAGAGAGAGAGAGAGAGAGAGAGAGAGAGAGAGAAAGAGAGGTCTTCCTTCCAATGGTTCACTCCTCAATTGGCTGCAACAGCCAGAGCTGGGCCAGTCCAAAGCCAGGAGCCAGGAGCTTCCTCTGGGTCTCCCATGTGGGTCCAGGGCCCAAGGACTTGGGCCATCTTCCATTGCTTTCCCAGGCCATAGCAGAGAGCTGGATTGGAAGTGGAGCAGCCAGGACTAGAACCGGCGCCCATATGGAATGCCGGTACTGCAGGTGGCAACTTTACCTGCTAAGCCACAGTGCCAGCCCCACTGACCCACTTTCTACTGCTGTATGAGGGGTTCTTCCAAAATGCATGTAATAAAAAAACTGCATGGGTTTCAAAACATTTTTTGTACCCAAATAAGCTTATTTATGAGTCTATTTTCCATGAGCTTTTTGAAGCATAAAATTTTATACAAATGGAATCATAAATTTTTTGGCTGACATTTCATGCACTATAATTATTTTGAAACTCATTCATGTTGTGTTAATTAATCAGTAGTTCCTTCCTGCTTATTATCTAACAGTATTTCTGTACAACATTTTATGTATCCGTTTGCCTACTAATAGACATTTGGATTGTTTTCAGCTTTTGGCTATTACAGATAAAGCGTCTATGAACATTTGCGTATAAGTCTTTGTATGGGGTACTTCAAAAAGTTCATGGAAATGGAATTAAAAGATGTATATTTTGGTGCAAAAATTTCAAAAGCCAAAAGAATTTGAAATGCATGAATAATTTTCTCAGTATATGCATTTCCATGAACTTTTTAAAGTATCCTCATATGGACTTATGCCCTTATTTTTCTTGAATAAATGGAAGGAAAGTAAAACAGCTGGTTCACTCCCCAAATGGCCACACAGGCCAGGAGCTTCTTCTGGGTTTCCCATGTAGGTTCAGGAGCCCAAGGACTCGGACCATCTCTCACTGTTTCCCAGGCCATAGCAGAGATCTGGATCAGAACTGGAGTAGCCAGGACTTGAACTGGCACCCATATGGGTGCCGGCATTGCAGGCAGCAGCTTTATCCACTATGCCAGAGTGCTGGCCCCTTGATCATTTTTAAATTGGCTAATTATTGTTGACTTAATATTTATTTATATATTCTAGGTAAATATTCTTTATCAGTTAGATGATTTGCAAGTGTTTTCTCCCATTCTGTGGTTGTCATTTTGTTTTCTTCATAGTGTCCTTTGAAGTATAAAAGTTTTAAATTTTGAGGAAGTCTAATTTACCTATTTTTTCTTTTATTGCTTGAATTTTTAGTATCATATCTAAGAAACCATTGCCTAACTCAAGGTCAAAAAGATGTTTCTTCTAAGAGTCTTATAGTTTTAACACATTTAAGTTTCTGATCTGTTTTGAATTGATGTTTATATATTATGGGAACTGTGGATAAAAATTTATCTTTGCATATGAGTATTCATTTGTTCCAGTACCAGGTATTGAAAAGATGGTTCTTTCTCCACTGACTTGCTTTTGGAGCCTCTCAAAAATCAGTTGTCCAAGACTGGCATTGTGCTGTTGTGATTAAACCTCTGTCTGTCACCCATATGCACATTAGTTCGAGTCCCAGCTGCTCCACTTCCCATCCAGCTCCCTGCTAATTCACCTGGGAAAGCAGTAGAGGATGGTCCAAGTACTTGGGCCACTGTATTCACATGGAGGAAGCTCCTGGCTCCTGGCTTCTGGCCATTGCGGCTATCTGAGAAATAAAACAGTGAATGGAAGACTTCTCTGCCTCTCCCTTTCCCTTTCCGTAACTCTGCCTTTCAAATAAATAAAATAAATCTTTAAAAAAAAGTAAAACAAAAACCAGTTGTCCTTGTATTCATGGGTCTATTTCTTATTTCTCTCTTCTGTTTCATTGATCCAAATGTCTATACATGGCTGCCATATTGTCTTGATTTCTATAGCTTTATAAGAAATCTTGAAACCATATAGTATTAGTCCTTCAACTTTCATTTTTTTTCAAAAATTTTTGGCTATGGGTTTTTTAAACATTTCTATGTGAATTTTAGAATTAGTCTGTTGGTTTATATAGAAGTGTCTACTGAAATTTTGATTAAAATTGTGTTAAACTATAGAACAATATGGAGATATTGACATGTTAACAATATTGGGTTTTCTGAACTATGAACACAATATGTCTTTTAATTTATTTGAGTCTTTTAAAATTTCTTTAGGCAATATTTTGTAGTTTTCAGTGACAGCTCCTATGTCCTTTGTTTGAGTTATTGCTAAATACTTCAGGTAATTTTATCTTGTAAAATTGATTTTATATTTTAGAGCTGTTTTAGAATAACAGAAAAATTGAGGAATATGGAGATTTGCCATATGCCCCACACTCAGTTTCTCCTAGATTTAACCTTTTACTCTAGTTTACTACATTTGTTAAATTAATCAATGTTGCCGGCGCCGTGGCTCAATAGGCTAATCCTCCACCTTGCGGCGCCGGCACACCGGGTTCTAGTCCCGGTTGGGGCGCCGGATTCTGTCCCGGTTGCCCCTCTTCCAGGCCAGCTCTCTGCTATGGCCAGGGAGTGCAGTGGAGGATGGCCCAGGTGCTTGGGCCCTGCACCCCATGGGAGACCAGGAAAAGCACCTGGCTCCTGGCTCCTGCCAGGATCAGCGCGGTGCGCCGGCTGCAGCGGCGGCCATTGGAGGGTGAACCAACGGCAAAGGAAGACCTTTCTCTCTCTGTCTCTCTCTCTCACTGTCCACTCTGCCTGTCAAAAAAAAAAAAAAAAAAAATTAATCAATGTTGATACATTATTATTAATTGAAGTCTGTGCTTTATTCATATTACTTTACTTTTTTATGTCAAAATGTTTTTGTTATTTATTTTTATGTATTTTAAAGGCAAAGCAATAGAAGAGAGAGAAAGGATGAAAGAGAGAGAGAGAGACAGAGACAGAGACAGAGAGACAGAGAGATCTTTCTCCTCATCCACTGGTCTGTTCCTCAAATGCTTGCAACAGTTGGGGTTGGGCCAGACTGAAGACAGAAGCCAGAAACTCCATCCGGGTCTCCTATGTGAATGACAGGGACTCAAGTACTTGAGCTATCAACTGTTGCCTCCCAGGGTGCACATAAAGTTGAATCAAAATCATGGGCAGGACTTGATCCCAGGCAATCCAATATGGAATGGGGTGTCCCAAGTGGTGACTTAACCAGCTGCACCACAATGCCTGCCCTACCTTAGTTTTTTTTTTTTAAATTGAAAGTCATTTTCAGGATCCCTTCTACATAAATATCCAACATATCTACATAAACATTACCTGATATTTACATACCTTGTCTCCTTGGGCTCCTCTTTCTATCATCTTGACAGTTTGGGGAGTATTTTGTAGAATGCCCTTCTATTAGAATTTGTCAGGTGTTTTTCTCACAATTAGACTGGGGTTATGTGATTTGGGGAAGAAAACCACAAAAGGAAAGTGCCATTTCATCACACCATATGAAAGATACACGTTATCAATGTGATTTAGGGCAGTTAACCCTGACTATGGCTGAAGTAAGGTTTATCCACTGTACTGTGACTCATTTGCCCCTCCCTTTCCACACAGTACTCTGGAAAGAAGTCTCTATGAGTAATCCATACTTAAGGAGTGAGGAGTTACACTGCTCTCTTTGAAGGTTGAATATCAATATAAATTATTTGGAATTTTTTAATATGAGAGATTTGTTTCTTCTTTTCCTTATTTATTTACTCAAACATTACAAAAATATGAACTCAAGGATATTTAACACCTAGGTGAATATTCAATACAACTTTATTTTGTCACTCAAATTGTTCCAGCTTTGGCCCTGGGAACTCTTTCGGTTGGTGATTGCGCCTCTCTGACCTGTCATCATCAATATGAATGTGTGCGCTTCCCCCAACTTCTTTGCTCTGTGGCACCGCAAATACTCCAGGTCAATCGGGTACATACCTTGCTCCAGGGCTGGAGTCAGCCCTTTCTCCAAGGAGCTCTGCTTCCTTTTATGGAAGAACAGTATTAGAAGCCAAGAGTTGGGTGCTTGTGTTCCTCATTGGAAGGGGGGTTTGTGCTTTCTTCCAGGCCCTCTCCGGTGACAGAGCTAGGAAATCGATGCCTGTAACTATGCAGTTGTTTTCCAAGACAAGAGAAATGTTTATTATGAAAAAAATGCATGACCTGCAAAACTGTTTTTGCACAGAAACGAACTCAAACTTCTAATTCCATTTTTCCATGACCTTTCTGAAGTCCTGTTGGGTTTGTGTACGTTTGTCTCTAGGTTTTCTATTCTGTTCTGCTCACCTATTTTTAACTCTTTTACCAATGTCACACTGCCTTGATTATTGAAGCTTTGTGATGAGCGTTGACATCAGGTAGTATGAGACTTTTAACTGTCTTCTTTAAGGTGTGTTGGACATGCAAGGTCTTTTGCCTTTCCAAACAAACTTTAGAATCAGTGTCCTAATATCTAAAAAATAATTTAGTGGAATTTGATTTGGATTGCATTGAATTTATAGATCAAGATAGGAAAATAACATTTTAATAATATTGACTCTTATAACCTCTAAACACAGACTATTTTTCCATTTATTTAGACCTTTGATTTCTTTAATCAGTGTTGTAGTTTTTTGGCAAATAGGTCTTATACATATTTTGTTCTATTGATATTTAAATATTTAGGTTTTAGGGTAATATTGTAAATTATATTTTAAAATTTCAAATTCTAATTCTTAATTGCTGGTATAGCTTTTGTAAATTAACTTTGTCTCCTATGATCTTGCCATACTCACTTATTTTCAGGATATTTTGGGGGGATTTTCTACATAGATGGTCAAGAAAGCTTTTCTTTTCAACCTATATACCATCTATTTCCTTTTTTTTAATGGTCTTACTGCATTGGTAGGATTTCCAGTGCTATATGGAATGGGAGTCATGGGAGGGATAGAGGGAAAGCCCTTACCATGTTCCCAGTCTTAGCAGAAAAGCTTCTCATTTCTCACTGTTCAGTATGGTCTTGGTTATAGGATTTTGTAGGGGTTATATGTCAGTTTGAGTAAATGTCCCTCTGCTCCTAGTTTACTGAGAATTGATGTCATGAAAGACTACTGAGTTTTGTCAAACTTTCTTTGAGTTTCTATGATCATATACTTTTTCTTCTTTAGTCTGTTGATGTGGTAGATTACATTAATTTACCTTTTAGAAATTTATTTTCATTTCATTGGAAAAGGAGGGGGAGAAAGAGAGAGAGAGATATTATCTATCGACTGATTCACTCCCCAGATGCTTGAAATAGCTGGGGCCAGGCTAGTCCAAAGCCAGGAGCCTCAAATTCAGTCTGGATCTCCGAATTGCTGACATGGATCTTAGCAACTGAACTATCACTCGCTGCCTTCCAGGATGCACAGTAGCAGGAACTGGAATCAGAAACAGAGCTGATCTCTGCTGTGGCCTGGGAAAGCAGTGGAAGACGGCCCAAGTTCTCAGGCCCCTGCACCTGCGTGGGAGACCGGGAAGAAGCTCCTGGCTCCTGGCTCCTGGCTCCTGGCTCCTGGCTCCTGGCTTCGGATTGGCGCAGCTCTGGCCATTGTGGCCATCTCGGGAGTGAAACAGCAGATGGAAGACCTCTCTCTCTGTCTCTACCTCTCTCTGTAACTCTTTCAAATAAATAAAGCAAATCTTTAAAATAAAATAAAAAGAAGCAGAGCTGAGACTCAAACCCAGAAACTCAAATATGGGATGTTGCCTTCAAGTGGCATGTTTTTAATTTTAATTTAATTTATTTTTTTGAGATTTATTTACTTATTTGAAAGTCACAGTTATAGAGAGACAGAGGCTGGGCGGGGTGGGGGTGTCTCCCATCTGCTGGTTCACTCCCCAGATGGCCGCAACAGCCAGAGCTGTGCCTATCCGAAGCCAGGAGCCTAGAGCTTCTTCCGGGATTCCCATGGGGGTGCAGGGGCCTAAGGACTTGGGCCATCTTCTGCTGCTTTTCCAGGCCACAGCAGAGAGCTGGATCGGAAATGGAGCAGCTGGGACACAAACTGGTGCCCATATGGGACACCAATACCGCAGGTGGCAGCTTTACCTGCTACACCACAGCACTGGCCCCTCAAGTGGCATTTTAAGTTCTGTGCCAAATGCCCGTCAGCACATTAATCTATTTTTGCATATTGTACCACCCCTGCATACCTGGAAAAAATTTCACTTTGTCATAGTCTATAATTCTTACTATATATAGTTATATTCAATTTGCTAATAATTTATTGAGAATTTTTTTGCATGTAAATTCACAAGTGATATGTCTATATTTTTCCTTTCTTATAACATGTTTATCTGGTTTTGGTATTAGGGTAATTCTGGCCTCATAGAAAGTTCTGAAGAATTCCTCAGTTTCTGTTTTCTGAAAGAGATTGTGGAGAACTGATGTCATTTTTTCCCTTAAATGTTTGGGCGAATTTACTCATGAAACCATCTGGACTTGAAGCTTTCTTCTTGAAAGTTTGTTAACTTGTGATTCAGTTTACTGAAAGGATATAGGGTTATCCAGATTGTATCTCATCTTACTGAGTTACGGTAGTGTGTATCTTTAAAAGAATTGTGACTTTAAAGCAATTGTCAGTTTGTGTCCTTTCCATTCAACTTATCAATTTGCAAACATAGAGATGCTCATAATAATCCTTTGTTAGCACTTTCAAAATTCCTGAATTGGTACTGATAATCCCTAATTCATTTTTTTCTTTTTTTTTAAAAGATTTATTTATTTATTTATTTATTTTGAAAGGCAGAGTTACAGAGAGGCAGAGGCAGAGAGAGAGAAGTCTTCCATCTGCTGGTTCACTCTCCAAATGGCTGCAATGGCCGGAGCTGAGCCAATCCGAAGACAGAAGCTTCTTTCAGGTTTCCCACACAGGTGCAGGGACGCAAGCACTTGGACCATCTTCTATTGCTTTCCTAGGTCACAGCAGAGAGCTGGATCAGAAGTGGAGCAGCCGGGACTCAAACCAGCCACAGTGCTGGCCCCATTCATTTCTGATATTGACAATTTGAGTCATCTCTTTATTTTTGGTCAGCCTGACTAGAAGTTTATCAATCCTATTGATCTTTCCAAGAATCAACTTTTGGTTTCATTAATTTTCTCTATTGTTTCCAGTTTTCAATATCATGATTTATGCTCTAATTTCTATTGATTTTCTTTTGCTTGCTTTGAACTGATTGACTGAAATTACTCTTTTTCACACCTCTAGCTTCTTAAAGTGGAAGCTTGCACCATTGATTTTAACTCTTTCCTGATATATGCATTTGTTTTAAAATTTTATTTACTTAGAGAAAGAGAAACAGAAAGAGTCAGAGACAGACAGAGATCTCTCATGTGCTAGTTGACTCTCCAAATACCAGCAACAGTTGAGCCAGGCCAAAGCCAGGAGCTAGGAACTCAATCTGGATGTCCCCACATGGGTGGCAGGGACTCAACTACTTGAGCCAGCACCTGCTGTCCCTCAGGATATGAATTAGCAGGGAGTTGGAATAGGAGTGAAGCTGGGACTTGAACACAGGGCCTCCGATATGGAATGCAGGCATCCTAAGGGATGTCTTACCTGCTACACCAACACCCACCCCTAACAGATGCTGCAATCTTCAGGCCACAAATTTCTTTCTTTTTTTGTTATTTTTTTAAGAAAAGATTTCTTTCCTTACTTATTTGAAAGTCAGAATTACAAGGAGAAAGGGAGAGAAAGTGAGAGGGAGAGAGAGAGAGAGAGAGAGAGAGAGAGAGATTTTCCATCCACTGGTTCCCTCCCCAAATGGCTACAATAGTCAGGGTTGGGCCAGGCTGAAGCCAGGAGCCAGAAGTTTCATCTAGATCTCCCATGTGGGTGCAGGGACCCAAGCATTGGGCCATCTTCAGCTGCTTTCCCTGGCACATCAGCAAGGAGCTGGATAGGAAGTGGAGCAGCCGGGTCTTGAACCAGCACCCACATAGGATGCTGGCGCTGCAGACAGTGGCTTAACATACTACACCACAGCGCCAGCCCCAAACACAGATTTCTTTCTAAGCACTGCTTTTACAGCATCACGCAGATTTTGATGTTATGTTTTATTCTTTAGTCTAAAACTTTAAAAAATTCCTTGAGACATCGTCTTGACTCCTGTGTTACTTAGAAATATGCTGTCTAATTTCCATATATTTGGGGATTGCTCCAGATACCTTTCTGTTACAACTTCTAGTTGTATTTCATTGTGGTCTGAGGACATTGTGTGATTTCTATTTTTCTATCATTAGAGTGTGTTGATGTGGTGGTAGCTCTGTATGGGCTTGAGGGGAATGTGTATTCTGTTGTTAGATGGAGTGTTTCAGAAATGTCAATTAGATTAAGCTGATTAATAGTTCTGCTCTTATAGATCTTGTATCTTTGTGATCTGTCAAGAGGAGTGTTGAAGTCTTCAACTATTACAGTGGATTTGTCTATTTCTCCTTGCAGTTCATCAGCTTTTGCTTCATGTATTTTGATTTTCCTTTCTTTTTTTTTTAAAGGTGCAATATTTTAAAAGATCCCCAAATGGCTGCAATGGCCAGATCTGTGCAGATCCAAAGCCAGGAGCCAGGAGTTCTTCTGAGCTTCTTCTGAGTCTCCCACAGGGATGCAGAGGCCCAAGCATTTAAGCCATCTTTTACTGCTTTCCCAGGCCATAGCAGAGAGCTGGATCAGAAGTGGAGCAGCTGGGACTCAAACCCATGCCCTTATGGGATGCCAGCAGCACTGCAGGCTGCATCTTCACCCACTATGCCACAATGCTGGTCCTGATTTTCTATTGTCAGGTGAATACATAGTAAAGATTGTGACAGCTCCTTGGAAGACTGACCCTTTATTCTGACAAAATGCTTCTCTTTATGTCTGATAATTTTCTTTTTTTTTTTTTAAAGATTTATTTATTTATTTTGAAAGTCAGAGTTACAGAAAGAGAGGGAGAAACAGAGAGCAAGAGGTCTTCCATCCACGGTTTCACTCTCAAAATGGCTGCAATGGCCAGTGCAGGGGCCAGGCAGAAGCCAGGAGTGAGGAGCTTCATTCGGATCTCCCATGTGGGTGCAGGGGCCCAAACACTTGGGCCATCTTCTGCTGCTTTCCTAGGCACATTAGCAAGGAGATGGATCGGAAGTGGATTAGCCTGGACACGAACTGGCGCCCATACAGGATGCCTGAATTGCAGGCTGCAGCTTTACCCACAATGCCAGCCCCAGATAAATTTCCTTTTCTAAAGTCTGCTTTTTGTAAAATTAATATAACAGGCGTGGGTGTTTGCACAGTGGTAAGGACTCGACCCGGGACACCCATAACCTTGGTTTGAGTCCCAACTCCACTCCTGATTCCAGCCTTCTGACAGTGCACAGCTTAGGAGGCGGCAGGTGATGGCCCAGGTAGTCGGGTTCCCAACACTCACACCGGAGACCTGGCTTTGAGTTTCTGGTTCCTGACTTTAACCTTGCCCAACCCCAGTTATTGCAGGCATTTGTGGAGTGAATCAGCAGATGAAAGATCTCTTTTTGTACTTTGGTCACTCTTTCAAATAAGTAAAATAAATAAATGTTAAAAAATAAAACTAATATAAGTACTCAGTCTTTCTTTTCATTAGTATTAGCTGTACATGTATATTGCAAATTGTAGGTCAAACAATAAAAAATTGGAAAAGAATTACAATTGCTATGTTAGGAGAGGAGGTAAAATGCGCTCAAATGAACTAGAGCCAATCAAGTAGAGAAGGCAGAAAAAGAGATAAAGAACAAATACGCGTAATACAGAGAAAGCAGTTACAAACATGGTAGATATTAATGCACATTATATCAGCAATTACTTTCAAGTATGAGGACTTGTGCTGATTTGCCTTGGGGAATCGGGCTATGTTTAATGTTTTCTGTAGATGTAAGTTTGTAGATGTAAGTAAGATGAAAGTTTTGTCCTGTAAGATGTCACGTTTTACTGGGTCCTTGTTGTTGTCTCCCCTGCTGTCTTTGGGCTTCTCAGAGAACAACTCCTTAAATAGTGTTTTTGCCTATTAACTCCTGCACCTGTAATCCACTCTTTTTATTTCCTCAAGATTTATTTATTTGTTTGAAAAGTAGAGTTACAGACAGTGAGAGGGAGACACAGAGAGAGAGGTATTCCATCCCTGGTCACTCCCCAAATGGTTGCAACGGCCAGAGCTTAGCCTACCTGATCTGAAGTTGGGAGCCAGGGATTCTTTCAGGTCTCCCATGTGGGTGCAGGGGCCCAAGGACTTGGGCCATCTTCTACTGCTTTCCCAGGCCAAAGAGAGTTGGATCAGAAAAGCAGCAGCTGGGACTAGAACTGACACCCGCACGGGATGCTGGCACCACAGGTGGAGGATTAACCTACTGCGCCACAGCACCGGCCCCCTATAATCCACTCTTTATATACTGGAGCCCTGTAATTCTGATAGTGTTTTGGAGACAGGAAGCATTCTACAACCTGATGATTCAATCTCAGTTTTAGTATGCCTGTGCCTCTGTGGCATGGGTGGGGAACCTTTTTCTCTGCCAAGAGTCTTTGGATATTTATAACATGGTTCATGGGCTATAAAATATTATCAATTTAAAAATTAGCCTGCTGAGCATGGGGGGGTAGGGTGGGAAGTATCACTATGTTCCTAAAACTATATATATGAAATACATGAAATTTGTATATCTTAAATAAAATTAAAAATAAATCTTAAAAAAAATAGCCTGCTATAGATTAATTGAATTTTAAGTCTCAGCCATGGTTGCCTTGGCAGGGGCAGACCAATAATCTTGCGGGCCTTATGCAGCCTGCAGAGAGGGTATCCCTCACCCCTGTGGGGTATTTCCCAGCTTCTCATGGCACCCTTGGGTGAGACAGGCCTGTCGGGGGGCACTGAAGCTGGGTCACTGCCCTTCCCCTAGGTGAAGGCTCGGTGCAGTCCAGCCCGAGCAGCTTGGAGAATGCTCCGGGAGTACTTCAGAATGAGCCCTCTTCCCCTCCTCCTGCCAGAGCCACAGGGTACCTCTCTTGGGTTATTCATCATAAGAATTTGGTGAGATTTCTGGAGATGAAACCTACAAGAGTGTGTGTTGGCAGTCCTAGGCTGCAGCCTCCACTGCTACTCCCTAACATATTGGTACTCACTCAGCCTTCGGTAAATTGTCAAAACGACCTTTGAAGAGCTGTTAACAGTTTATACTCACACGTGCTTTTGCTCTGGATGAGCAGATACCAGCTGTGGGTCTCTATTAATCTGGGTCTCTATATTTTGGATAGCATTTTGTCCTGTGACTTCAATTCTCAGATGAGTCCAGTCCAGGAAAAGTTGTTGATTTGCAATTTTTAAATTTTTTTCTAGTTGCAAAGATGGAAGTAATGACTTCTAAGCTCTGTTTGTCAGAGCTGAAACCAAAAGTCCTGAATTTCATACTTTTTGATGTTGTAATAATAGTTTTTAAAATGTTAATTTCTCATAGTTTGTTGTTACTATATAGAAATACAATGAGTTTTGTATTTTGATGCTATGTCTTGTAACTTTGCTAAACTAACTTATTGGCTTTAGTAGCTTTTATGTAATTTACATAATTTAATACGTAGATGGCCATGCTTTATGAAGTTATAGGTACACTTCTGAACTTCCACTTTGACTATGACCTTGTCTAAATAAGATCAAAGTCGGCGAACTCAAAAGGCTTCCATAGCCTTGGCAACTCATGACTAGAGCCTAGGGAGATTACTGACACTATAAACAAGAGTGTCAATTTATTAAGTCAACAACAGGAGTCACTGTGCACTTACTCCTCATGTAGGGTCTCTGTCTTTAATGTATTGTTCAATGTGAATTAATGCTATAATTAGAACTCAAACAGTATTTTACACTTTATGTTCTGTGTGGGTGCAAACTGTTGAAATCTTTACTTAATATATACTAAATTGATCTTCTGTATATAAAGATAATTGAAAATGAATCTTGATGTGAATGGAATGGGAGAGGGAGTGGGAGTTGGAAGGGTTGTGGGTGGGAGGGAAGTTATGGGGGGGGAGCCATTGTAATCCATAAGCTGTACTTTGGAAATTTATATTTACTAAATAAAAGTTAAAAAAAAGGTACACTTCTGTTCCAATGTGAATGAGTTTTTTTTCTTTTCCTTATCATATTGTAATAGGTAGATTCTCTAGAATAGTGTTGAATTGGGTGGTACAAATAGGCACCCCTGTCTTACTCCTGATCAATCTTTCTTCATCAGGTATGAGTTGTAAGTTTGGTTGTTAAGTTTTTCATAGGTGCCCTCATCAACAGTAGAAACATTATCTCTCAGTTCTAGGGGCTGGAAGTCTGTAGGAAAGGTGTCTGGGGAAACAAGCTCCTCTGAGGTTCTGAGTAGAATCTTTCCTTGCCTTTTCTTTATCCCCTTCTTTAAATTTTCAAGAAATTTATTTGAGGGGGGAAGAGAGAGAGAGAGAGAGAGAGAGAGAGAGATCTTCTATCCACTGGGTCACTCTTTAAATGCCTGCAACAGCCAGGAGTGGCCCAAGCTGAAGATGGGAGCTAGGAACTCAATCTGAGTCTCTCCCATGGATCATAGGGACCATCTTTTTTTTGAGCCATCTCCTTCTGCCTCCCGTGGTAGGCCTTAGCAGGAAGCTAGAATTGGGTACCAATACAGGATGTGAGCATTCCAAGCAGCACCTTACTGTGCCAAATGCTTACCCTTCTTGTCCCCTTCCTATTTTTTTTTTAATTTGTATTCATTTTATTTGTTTGAAAGGCAGAGAGATAGAAGCAAAGAAACACACCCAGAAATTATCTCCGGTCCACTGGTTCACTACCCAAACACCTTCAACAGCTGAGGCTAGGCAAAGCTGAAACCAATAGCCAGGATTCAGTCTGAGCCTCCTACATAGGTTGTATGAACGCTAACACTTGAGCCATGACCTGCTGCCTCCCAGGGCGCCCATTAGCAGGAAACTGGAATTAGGAGCAGAGCCGAGACCTGAGCCCAGGCACTCTGACGTGGGATGCTGGCTTCCCCGGGGGCATCTTAGCTACTAGGTAGAACACTTGCTCCTGTTGCATATCTTTCAGGTAGGAGGGCGAATCTGGTCTTGGTTGTTCACCTTTCCCAGGAGCAGAAATCTTACTTGGTTATCAGTGCCTTAAAAAGGGCCCCCACCTTAACACCCTGTGTCTGTGTATCCCCCAATGAAACCTGGCCTTTTCTAGTCAATTTGCCAGTATTGTTCACAAGCCAGGTTTTCAGAATCACCAGGAAGTTCAACAGAAATGCACATTTCTAGGTTCCACTCCAAGAGATCCTTGTTGCCTTGTTCTCAAGTGAGCCCAGTGATATGGCCCTGGTCACGGCGGTCTGAGGCCCACACCCGAGAAGCACTGCGGCTGCTTTACCTACTTTTTCCTCCACCTGGAATTCCTGCCTTCCGGTAAAGTCAGCCTAGTTGTCCCCTGCGAAACTGCCCGGAGAGACCTAGCGGGCAGAGTTACCTACTGCCTCCTTCATGTTTACATCTCATCTCCACCTTGTCTTTGTACTGTGACTTATAATTGGGTGTGCATTTATCTCCATCACTAGATTATGAACTCCCCAAGTTCTAAAACAGTGCTTGGCACCAGAGGGATGCTTGGTAGAGTTGCTTTTTGGAACATGTAAACAAATGATTTGATGAGAGCCACAAAGACTTCCAATCAAGCTTCAAGTTCACCACCCCAGAACTGCTCTCACGCAGTACAGTCTTCATGATGCTCACACCAGATATTATTAAACCACAGCTCCTGCACCCCGGGTGGACCTACTCAGCTGAACTGTGCTAGTGTTGGGACTTGGGCGTGGCATAAAGCAGTGGTTCCTAAGTCTGGCCAATAATCAGACTTGCATAGTGGGAGGGGCGGGACTTTCAGCAGCTCGTGTTCTGTGGTCCCACCTCCAAAGATTCCCACCCCCTAGGAACAGAACAGAGGCCAGCAGGTTGTATTTTGTTAAGCCCCCAGGAGATTCTTCTAATTAATCATCCAGGTTTGAGACCACAAACCTAGGGCTAGTCTTACCCAGGATGTAGGTCAAAATGAGTTTCCGGCCTCGGGGTGTTGGAGTCTGAAGTTTTAGGATGAGCCCCGGCCCCTGTGTGAAGGATTCTGCCCTTCACCCCTGGTGAAGAAATACTGTTTTGAAGTTTGGTACTTGTTGGTAATAAATGAAGCTTTGCTTTCCTTCCCTTTCTTGGAGGTTAGTCTTATGCAAACCGCTCAATTCTGGGCTTGGTTCCTCCAACCCGCATCTCTCTTTGGGGTTATCCTGGCAAAGAGGCAAGACTTAAATGCTTTATTCTCTTCTCTTCATATAGTATTACTGCTTTTTACTGTCTGCTCTAATTTCAGGGGCCTGTGCCTAGAAGCTGCTCAACAAGGGTTTTGCTTGTAACTGCTATTATTTGGAGGTGGTGATGCAAAACTGACTTTCTCTTTAACCCCACCAAGATTATGCAGTCTCTTTCCGTTTTTCAACTATCACCTTCTTTAAAGAAATAGGAGCCACCACCGCAGGGCTGGGGGAGAGGGCTGGTCTCTTGACAGGGGCAAGGAAGGGGGAAAGTTGTAGAAATAGCTGAGGTATGCATGTGAACTTCAGGAAGGCTCATTCAACCTGAATCACCGACATGTTCAGGTCTGCCCAGCACTAACACAGACCTGTGTGATCAGGTTCACTCTGGTGTCAAGGAGCCGAGGTAAAATACGGCAGACCCTGGCTTGATTCTTTCATTCGCTCTGGTCCGGAGGCACCCTCCACTCTGCCTCCAGGCGCTTCCATGCACTGAGCGCCTCTTTGCTGTGGTCCTTTGTTGCGGCCACAGGCAGGACTGACTTCCGCAGTTCTTCACCCTCCGTATATACAGATCAGTGTGACAGTTTAACAGCTAACGACTGTCTGCTCCTTTGCGAGAGGTGATCATTTTGAAGAGTTGCCAACTGCTTGGAGACAGAGAGGAAAATGCCTCCCATGGCAGTTGTAAGGAGTCAGGCTGTGACTCCTGATCTCAAGTCAGAATAGAGGTGGGACTGGTAAAAGCTGTGGACTGGTGGCTGGCGCAGTTCGCTGCCCCCTTTAATCAAATGGACCTGAAGGCAGTGAAGCACACACAGGTGCTTTGCGCAGCTATTAACCCTTACTCTCTCCAAGACTAGCCAGAACCTGGACTCTCGGGGCCAGGCAAGTTGCTTGTGGCGAGCTTCTCAGAGCTAGCAGGTTTCCAGCTGTTTGCAATTCATCATCTGGGGTTTTTAAAGAACTCCTACTCAGAAGGTGCCAAAGTGCCAGTGAAGTGAGCGGAGACGTGTTCAGTTAGGGGCATTTACAAGCGAGCTGTCTGTGCAGTTTTATCTGTAAGAGGGCTCTTGTTCAAAAGATCTGAAAAATAACGCTTTGCTGTGAAAGACATTGCTCTCCATCAACAGGAAGATTCCGCGTGGAGTCACCCAGCTGCTCTCCCTCGGGCCCATCTCCTCTCTGCGAAGCTGCACTGCTGGAGAATGGCAGTTATCAAGAGTATCCTCTTTTGTCAATTTTAGTGAATCAGAGGCTCAGCTTCAAATTAACGGAGGGCTTCCCCCCACTTCTTTTTTCATTTAAATGTCCCTGCTTCTTGAAACACTAATAGCAGAAAAAGGACAGTAAGTGATTGCATATGGAAAATGAAAATGCTCACTAATTTCAGTATGAAAGGTCAGGGGTTCGAATAATTATGCCTGTGTAAGTGGTCTGTCTCTAGCCCCTCACTCCAGTGGAGGTTACATTTCCTTACATTAGAGAGCTTTATTTCAGATTACACGTCTACCTTGTGTCAGATTGATACTGTCTGTATCACTAAAGGAGATGCCCTCTTAGAAAATGCAAAGACATGCTATTAAAACAAGTAGCATTTTTATTCTTTTGAAAAAACAATACAAATCAGACTCCAAAGTAAGTCAAATTTTCTACCAGAGGACCTTCCGATTGGCTATTTTTATTGGAAAATCACAGGCATATCAAACGTCTTTCTTTACGTACTTTTGGCTTATTAAAAAGTATGGCTTCCTGGGCCGGCACCTTGGCTCTCTTGGTTAATCCTCCGTCTGCGGCGCTGGCATCCCATATGGGCACCGGGTTCTAGTCCCAGTTGCTCCTCTTCCAGTCCAGCTCTCTGCTGTGGCCCGGGAAGGCAGTGGAGGATGGCCCAAGTGCTTGGACCCTGCACCCGCATGGGAGACCAGGAAGAAGCACCTGGCTCCTGCCTTCGGATCGGCGCAGCGCCGGCTGTAGCGGCCATTTGGGGAGTGAACCAATGGAAGGAAGACCTTTCTCTCTGTCTCTCTCTCTCACACTGTCTAACTCTATCTGCCAAATAAATAAAAAAATTAAAAAAAAAAAGTATGGCTTCCCAGACTGAGGCCTTGAACATGTTTAACTCCCTGGTGATACTGGAGATTTTATTGCCATGCCCTACACGTGTGTAACTTTGAATTGGGACTGAGCCTACATCCTGTCCCTTAAAAATACAGTCATTCCTCTATAGTGGTAGGGGCTTGATTCCAAGCCCCATTTTAGATATGAAAAGAGAGCATTCAAGCCCATTTGTATAAAATATACAGTATTTGCATCTAATCCTCTGATATACTTTAAATCATCTCTTCATTACTTACAATACTTAACACAATGTAAATGCTATGTCACGAGTTGCTATTTGTGTTGTTTAGGGAATAATGACAAAGAAAAAAGTCTAAACAAGCTCAGTTCAGACACAATTTTTTCCCCCTGAATATTTTTTAATGTGCAGTGTGTTAAATCCTCAACTCCGGATGGCACAGGTATGTAGGGCCAACTATATTTACATTTCTGAGGGGCCATTTTAATTTAGGATCTCTTAGGATACCTGATCTCAGTGCACAGACTGATGACCACATTTGCAATGGAAAACACAAATTTTGCCTGGAAATAATGACTTGCTTTTTTTGTTTTGTAAACACAGTGGCAAACCAAGTTACCACCTTCTCTTCTTGCCTGTGAAGCACCTGGATAGCAGCATCTCCAGGTCCATCACTACACAAATGCCCACGTCCTCAGCAGCGTGGCGGACAGGCTTAAATCCCTCTCCGAGGACTGATCAGAAGAGTAATCACTGCCCAATATGCAGAATTTTCTTTACCTATAATTTCATTGAATATAAATATCAAACATTGATACAAGTAATGGGCATTTTTCGTATTTAATATGGCATCAATAAAATGCTTTATCACCATCATTAGTTAGCGTCCTAACACCATGGTGAACTAATTAGTTCAGTTGGGTTCGTATATTATATTACTTAAAAGGAGTTTTTGTACTATTTCTTGGATAGTTGGAAAACGTAGTAAAATACTGCTTTTTAGGTGAATGCGCAAATTTAATATGAAAGCAATACTTCAGCTCCCATGTTACCGTCTCCCTTCGACAGTCTGGTTCAGGAAGCCTCACTTTGAAGACTTACTGCTTCTCCCCCAGCACTCGTAACTGTGTGACTTTCAGTGGCTCACTCGGGCCTTGGGAGCCGCCATTTCCCCATCTGTAAAATGGTGATTCATCTTGCCTACTTGGATCATGCCAGAAAGAGACTGAATAAAAACCCCAGTAATCAATAAAAAACTCTAAAATTATTACCAAAACTTTCCAAGATGGGGGAGTGGGTACTCTCCCCCACAGTTGCTTTTCCATTCTTTGGCTCAGTGTGCTCTCAAGTTCAGGTTTTCATAAACTTTCTTCACCATTATTATCACACCATTTGTAACATATACATAGATTTATTTTAACAGGGGATTTTATTCTGTTTTCATAAATGAGATTGTAATACTGCTGCCATGAACAGAAGATACTAGTAAAAATAAATATGATGACACCAGAGTAACCAGTGTTGCTCTGCGTAACGTGCAGTGTTGCATACTGGGTGCCTTGACAAGCACTGATCCAGGAGATGGGGTGGCCAGCATTGGTGATGTGGGGCAAGGCACTGGTCCTGCATCGCATGCTTAGCTTTGTTCGCCTTCGTCTTCTTGCCTGATCACTTGACCCTAAGAGCGACGAGTTTGAAACCCTGTGTTGTGACACCAGGCAAGCTGGAAGGGAGAGGTTGATGGCCAATTAGGCTTCTTCTCTTTCGTTATACATAAGGGATCTTTTTTGTGGCATCGGCTCAATTGGAATGTGTGACTAACTGCCTGCGAGGGTCACAGGAGTAAAATAAGAGATGCTGTTAATGCTCAGCCGATAAATAGAGTATTTTATTGGATCTGTGTCTGCATACTGCACTCTGTTTTGAAAAAAACACAGCCACATTTTGCTGCTCTCAGGGTTGAAAAAGTCAAAGACTTGCCTGACTTCCAAAGTGTGGCTTTGCCATGCAAAAAGCGCGGGTTACACCTGTGAGCCACTCAGCCCCGTCTGTCTGTTTCAACGAGGAGTAAATTTCATATGTAAACTTTCCATTTAGAACATGACATGGGGCAAGGGTGGAGAGGAGGGTAAAGGCTTTCCTCCACCTTTGGGAAACTCCTCTCCTGCTGGCATTATGCTGAGTATGTACAAGGAATGTAAATTTATTAGCCCAATTGAACATACTTAAACGAAAATCTGTTGCAGGAACCATAAGCACTTTCTAATATATAAAAATAAATGCATAGAGTATAAATAAATATTTAACCTGTAAGTTTTAAGAATCATTATGTACTTTCTGAAGCTTGGAAAAGTCAAAAGTTACTTAAATTTCAGATCTACATAACATAATTCTTTCATGCGAAAAAATGCCTTCATATATTACCTCATTGAGTTTCTTCAGTTCCACCCAGGAAAGCAAAAAAAAAAATGCTATAATTCTTGCTAAAAATAATTATTGAAATTCTACTTTAAGCATAGAGAAAGCTAAGGTCCAAGGATGTCCAATCATATTCTCCATATTTAGTGGGAATTAGAACATGAGATTTGATCTACCAGAAGTTAAGCTTTTATTGCAATATTACCTTTTCCAAGTAGGATAAATGGTCCTTTGGTTGATAATCATAGATTCCCTGGAACTCTTGGTTTCCCTCCCACCTCTCTAGCTATTGTGATTTCAGCAGATTTTAGTTCAGCCAGGCAAGGATTTTTTTTTTTTTATCAATTTCTATATCCATACAATTTTGTTTTCATTGAAGATACTCTCTGGAAAGAATCTTAATGATCATAAAGAGTTCAACATCAGCGCTAACGATACTAGACATTTCAAACATTGAGACAGGCAACATTTTGTGCTTTGCCATCCTAAAGCTTATATGATGTTGTTCCAAAATATGAGGAGACCTCTGCAGACTGTGCAAACTCAGCAGGGGGAAGTGATAGGAGTGTAAATGGAGCTCTAAGAGTAGACAGGGATTCTCCTGCAAGTGTTCATATACCAAAGTTGTGTATTTGAAAGATCATTGATTCTTTTGAACTTTTTATCTAGATCACTCTAATAATTGTATTCATGACTAGTTTGATGTGTAGATATATTATAAAAAAGCTGAAGTCTTGCATTCCCAACACTTTTATTATTTCCTTCAAGCCATTTTAAAAGGAAAATAATTTGCTTAAAATTCTGTTTCACTGTATATAGACTAAAAACCCATGAGAGTCCATTATTAGTATGCATTACAAATTCATTGATGAAAGTTTGCAATTCCTTAAAATCACTTGAAATGCCAACAGGCAATTCTCTATTACATTGCCATCGACTATAATAATTCTAAAAATTATTTCCTTGACATCTGCCTGCCCAAAATCACATCCACTGGGTTCAAGAAGCACGAATTAATTATTCTTGTGTTCAGGGCTGAAGCTGCAAATGCTTTGAAAAGAAATTGGCCCAATGTCCTAGGCACATTACTAATTCAGAAGTGGAATAAAAATCAGACTCCACATTATGAAAACAAATCTGTAAGCACAGGAACATCAATTTCAGGCTTTTTTTGCTGGTTAGATTTAGCTCCGTTTTTTCCTTGTTATTGTCACAGGCAAATATATCCTGGTTTGACTGAAATCTATTTTGCTTTCCTAACGAATTTATGTAACATCTCTTCATAAGATATTATTTCTCTTGTATTCAGACATGTCTAAGACAATGGAAATGATATACTTTGATTGTGAGGTCTGATTGTTGTTATTCATTACAGAACCAAGAAATACACTGGAGTTAAAAAACCACATATAAGAATTCATAAAGGAATGTTTAAAGGTTAACAAGGCAGAAATTATTACAAAAATTATCAAGCTTATTCAATCTTGATAAATAATGCAAACAAAGAATTAAGATACTAATTAATCTAAGAGTCTAGAGCACTAGCTGTATTTTAAAAATGTAGATTAAGTGAAATTACCTCTTTAATCAAAAAGCTTGAAATGATTTCCAAGTTATCATACAAATTTTGTAAAGATATGATTGATTTCATTGTTTAAATTCAGCTTTATTACTTCACAAAAATTCTCATGAATAATCTTGTATAAGCATTTTTTCAGAAGTAACATACTAATTAATTTCAATTAAATATATGTAAAAGAAGACATACTTTGAAAAATGCATCGCCCTTGCCATTTGTTAATATATTGAAAAAGTGTAAACCTTGAAACATTTAGCATTGAAAATATTCATTTTTGGTAATTTCTCAAGGGGGCAATTTATTAAATGAAAGGCTTTTAACATTAGCTAAAAGCAGCCCTGTAAATCATGGGTGTCGTCAAACTGCTTCATCACTTCATTAATTTAAAAGATTATTATATGCGTAACTGACATAATTTTGAACAATGTTACATGGTTAATTTATTAACGTGGAAAAGCAGAAATGACACACTGACTTGATTTATTTTTGTAATTGTATAATTTTAGAACTTTTGCCTATGACTTTCACTAACAGAAGAAATGACTCAGTGTCTCACTGGTAATTTTATCGAGATCTCTTTCTTGTTAATGCTTTGCCAGTGGCAATTTCTTCTGGTCACTTAGTTTTAAAATATATTTCTAACAGTATAAGACAAAGCTGTCTCTTTTTTAAAAAGTCCAGTGGTCAAATACAGGCTATACACTTCTCTACATTAATTATTAGGAGATGCTAATTTGTAAAAAGTATGTTTTGAGCTTTTTGGAGAATATTCTATTATTACAGCAGTATTGTTCCGATTATACATACTTGTAAGTCATTTTTCCTTTGTATTTTAAACCATCTTTTTAAAATAGCTTTGTATTTATGAAACAACCTTGGAGGCTATGTATTGTAATGATCTGATTGAATGCTTCTTTTTCTTTTGTAGTTGCAGTTGGTAACCTTTCTGCATATGTCATGAAAGACTAAGGAAGTAAGAAATCAATGTCCAGGTGTATTTTTGATAATGACTGGAAAGAGGATTTCTTCCCCTGGTTTGTATCTGAATTTGGGGCCAATAATATATATGTACCCCTCTTTTTTGTTTTTGATATAATTTATATTAAATTTATCTTATAGTCATTTGTAATAATAAAAAGTTTTCTGCTAATAAGAACTTGCAAAACATTTACATTCTTCTTACTTAAGTTTAGATCTTACTCACAAAGCAGTAAGAATACTAGTCCCAGAGAATCTTCTACCCAGTGTTAAATTTCCAAAGGTCTTATTAAGCTACAAAATAGAGATCGCTACAGAGGTCATAAAACCTGTATTTCAGCTTTAGAGCACTGAATTTCCCACATGAAATACACCCATCACCTTAATTCATAGATAGAGATATAATCAAATTAGTAGCTATAGGATCTGTTCCACGTCTCTCATTATTATAAGTGCACGCACGAAACCAGAGCAAAAATGAAAGCTATGGAACATGGTAGACACAGTTTCTACATTCTGTTTATTTATACACCTATAATAAATTCTGCCTTCAAGTCTTTTATTTGATAAATTCCTAAAATTATAGTGTAATTCTATTTCTGTGTTAAGAAATCTCAGTTTGCATCTATATGCTTAAAAGGATTATATAGACCATAATGTTAAATAGAAATTTACAAGAGCATAGGATCGAAAATAAAAGTTTTAAATAGTATTTAAAGCAGTCTAATTTAGCTACTTACCGCAGCGTTTTGTCTATTGATGTCGAAGCTGAAGTGTACTTTACATTATCCTCCTTAGATTGCAATTGCTAATTATCCAAAGAGGCAGCCTCCGTGGATGGTAATAATTTATTCAATGATTCATTATAAGCACTGTGGTCGGCACAGGACTAGCATCGTGTGCTGGGAAGGTTCTCCAGTTGTCCTGCAGAAATATGTTAACTGGTTTGCACAACCAGGGAGAGCCTTCTATTCATCTACAAAGAGTCTCCACATTTACTTTTCTCATGAATTTTGCTGCTTCTCAGTATGTACAAAGGTATAACAACTTTAAAAATATCCTAACAAATATTTCCAGGAAGGAATTCAATTCAGCATTAGAGTTGACTTAACTGACTGATTAAATTCTTCTTCTTCTTCTTCTCTCTCTCTCTCTCTCTCTCTTTTTTTTTTTTTTTTTTGGTAAATAGGGTGAGGAGATAGAAAATGAATAGTTTAAATACATATGTGGGATAATAAAGGTTAGATACACTGTTGACAAATATTGGCAATCCTTTTCAACATGTTTTACCCAAGTAAGAAGAGCTATCTTTAGGTTCACTATAATCAATACTATTCAATAGGGCCCTTCCTTCCCTTCCTCCCTTCCGCCTCCCTCCCTGCCTCTCTCCGTTCTTCCTTCTCTCGCTCCCTTATTTCTTCGCTTCCTTTCTTTTGCTGCATATTAAAGACTAGATCTGGCAAATGAATGATCAAAACTTGACTGCCAAGTTCAGTGAAAGGACAATCAACGGCAAGCATTGAAAAAACTAGGAGGCCAGAAGAGACAGACAGGAGTTAGCGGAGGGCAGCAATGGAAAATCTATTGCTATTTAAGATTTACTGAACTTGTCAGCATAATGTTGCTCTAAAGAAAACACTGCAAAATACATGGTATCTGCCTTGAGGGGTTGCGATCGAAATTAGACTGATGAGACAAGCTGGACAGGAAGTCACTGTAGGAAAGCGTATGTCCGCAGAGTGAAATATTTTTGAGGTCTATACAATTTCAGGATTCAACAGAGTGGAATTTGTCTGAGAGGGTATAAAAACAAACGTCTTCATTCTGCTTTCATGAATTTTCTTCAGTACAGCGTCATAGAAAATTATCTTTTGGTCTCAACAAATATGTGTCTACAATTTCCTTATGGTGAGTTTGAGAAAATAAAAATTCTGTGTTCATGTACAGGGCAAAGAATACGTTTCATCGCAATGCCTCTCGGAAGGCACGCACCTCAAGTTCTCAGTTGAGGTGATCGCTCTCTTTGTGAAAAAAGTTTAGCAGTTAAAACAACTGAGTTGCATGCCTTTGCTCAGGAAAGATTGGCAATTATGTGAAATTATGTCTAATAGTTTTAGAATGTGGAGTAGTGTTTATTAATGTCTGAAGGGAGGTCCTAAATCTCCGTTCTCCCCAACTCCACTTTTTACTCTGTCATTTTAAAAGATGAAAGAACTGGGCTTCATTAAGCAAAGTAGCCTTGGATTTCATTTTTTAATTTAAAACACACGCCCCCCCACACCTATTTCTATTTGACAAGACTAATTATCTTTCTACGTTTTCACCTCATTTGTTCATGATATTTTATTAGATGTGAAATATGGACATCATTCTGTAGCTGAAACCAGTTTTTCCTTTTCCTTTTTGGTAACTTGTTCTTGGTGGTTCCTTAGAATTTTTCGCTCTTCTTGGGCTTATAAATTGATATTAGATATTTATGATCTTCATTGCTAACTTAAATGTTTAATTTATTTAAATAAACAATAAATGTAAACTCTGAAAAAGAATGAGAGGGACACAAACATACAAATCATCCAAGTAAAAAGAAATTAGAGTTTATGGCCTTCCTAGATTTCTTGTTTGTAGGTTTTCAAGTTTGCAAGTACTTATTATTTGTCTGTTATGGCAAGGTTGTATACAGAACAATTTAATATGAGGTCTTTCCCAGACCAGAAAATAATACACACACCAAGCTGAACAATAAGCAAAGGTTTAAATCGCTGAAGGAAGCAAGAGTTGGGATGCTATGAGTCAACCTCTTGTCAGTTTAACTGAGCAAACACGAACGGCTCTGTTTAGAGAAGGTGAGGTTACTTCAGGCTGAGGTAGTCAGGGAAGTTTTAGAGCATTTGAAATATCCAAGTATGGGTAGGGTTTGCTAGGAGAAAAAGGGAAGAAGGGCCCACGTCTTCCAGAACAAGAACATAGGGCTTTTTTTTTTTTTTTTTTTTTTTTTTTTTCTTTTTTGACAGGCAGAGTGGACAGTGAGAGAGAGAGACAGAGAGAAAGGTCTTCCTTTGCCGTTGGTTCACCCTCCAATGGCTGCCGCGGCCGGTGCGTTGCGGCCGGCGCACCACGCTGATCCGAAGCCAAGAGCCAGGTGCTTCTCCTGGTCTCCCATGCAGGTGCAGGGCCCAAGCACTTGGGCCATCCTCCACTGCACTCCTGGGCCACAGCAGAGAGCTGGCCTGGAAGAGGGGCAACCGGGAAAGAATCCGGCACCCCGACCGGGACTAGAACCTGGTGTGCCGGTGCCGCAAGGCGGAGGATTAGCCTATTGAGCCATGGCGCCGGCCAAGAACATAAGGTTCTTAATTGATTGGGCCAACTCGGATACCACTGAGGATACCACTGTGCACATCTGTTACAGCTCTCTTTCGCCCCTTATGGAATCTCTCACCCATACTCACCATTTTCAGATCTGCCCGCCATGCTGGGGGCAGGGGGTTGTGAGGGATGTCGGAAAGGTGCACTGGGTGCTCGGCATGATTATCCACAACATTTGTTGGAAAAGACGCCCTTGTCCACTGGGCATGACATTGCAGGGAGACTCTGTACACGTGTTCTGTCCACACCAGTGGCTTAGGAGCTTCGGTTCATGCAGGGAACATTCTTTGCTATCTGTTTTGGATGGGGGGAGTGGGGAGCAGAGGGACTTGATAGAGAGTGGAGATTACTAACCACTTTCCCAGCACAGGCATGGATGTCACAATCAGTCCATCAGGGTTTTAATGAATTCTGGGGCAGGGAGTGAGAAAGCTCTGCCTCATCTACACTGGGGACTCTGAACAACAGATGAACAGGAAATTGGGTTATAGAGAAAATCCATGCTTATAAAAACTGGAAACAACCCTGAAGCAGATCTAATCAAAAGTGGAAGTCTCTGCTATCATAACCTCCCATATTACTTTCCTCCCTAGAGGTAACCATCATTACAAATGTAGTGCCTACTTAAAACTAAAGAAAATACAAATGGGATCTTATAATGCATGTATTTTAAATGTTTATGTATTAATTTTTATTTATTTGAATGGCAGAGTGACATAAACACAGAGACAGAGACCCAGACAGAGATCTTTCATCTACTGGTTCACTCCCCAAATGTCTACAACAGCCAGAGCTGGGCCAGGCAAAGCCAGGAGGCTGGAACTCCATCTGGATCTCCCACCTGGGTGGCAAGGATTCAGTACTGGAGTCTTCATTTGCTGCCTTCCAGGGTGCACAGTAGCAGGAAGCTGGGTCAGAAGCAGAGGCAGCACTTGAACCAGGCACTCCAGCATGGAATCTGGGCATTGCAAGTGGTGTCTTAACTGCTGCACCAAACACCTTCTCCAGGAACAGTGACTTACTTAATAACTTTCCTATTTGTGACTATTAGACTGTATCTCAGTTTTCACTCTAATGAACAATACTTCTATGAAACCATTGTGCTTTATTTTGCCCATCTTTTCAATCATCTGTATGCTTAATTCCGTAGAGTTCTAAATCATAAAGCAAGCATATTAAAATTTTTAATAAAAATATTTCTAAATTAACTCCAAAGGATTGTATCAATTTATGCTTCTACAAAGAATTTATGAGAGAATCAATTTTCTGACATGCTTGTCTACATTCAATATGACCAAGTTTTCTAAATTTTTGGATTCTGATAGAGAAATGGATCATGTTTTTATTTATATTATACTTCCTATAAATCATGCATGTTTTCACATGTCTGCTGTCCATTTCTATTACTTCTCCCATGAATTGCCAATTCTTGGTTTTCAAAAAGCTTTTCTACTAGGTTCTTTATATAATTATTTTCCCACAAATTTACATTATATGCTGTTTTTTTAATTTTTTTTTAATTTTTGACAGGCAGAGTGGACAGTGAGAGAGAGAGACAGAGAGAAAGGTCTTCCTTTGCCGTTGGTTCACCCTCCAATGGCCACTGCGGCTGGTGCGCTGTGGCCGGCGCACTGCGCTGATCCGATGGCAGGAGCCAGGTGCTTCTCCTGGTCTCCCATGGGGTGCAGGGCCCAAGCACTTGGGCCATCCTCCACTGCACTCCCTGGCCACAGCAGAGAGCTGGCCTGGAAGAGGGGCAACCGGGACAGAATCCGGCGCCCTGACCGGGACTAGAACCCAGTGTGCCGGCGCCGCAAGGTGGAGGATTAGCCTACTGAGCCATGGCACTGGCCTGTTATATGCCCTTTCAAGAGAGCATTTGGTCTCAGGGAGTCTTATTTGCATAAAGGGCAGTTTCCAATGGTGGCTTCTCTTAGGTAGCTACTGGAATGTATTAGAAAAGCGCTGGCCTTGGGGACCAAGAATCACAGGTGTTCTTCCTTCTACTCTTAACAAGTAATAGGGTGACCAAGGTGTGCTGCACAATCCTCTAACATTATCACTTTCTTACCAGTAACATGAGGGGGGTGAAACTCGAAGAACTGTGATGTCTCACATGTGAATAAAGCCCAGATTCACAGTTTATCATTCGTTCATTTATTCTACAACCACTCACCAAATGCTGAATCGTTATGAAGTACAAATGCCAGGGGCTGGGCATATAACAGAAAATGGCTGCGAGCTCTACTTTCCCAGAGCTTTCAGTTTCTAGAGAAACTTAATCGCACAGGTAAACCTGAAGCTGCGCACTAAGAAGGGCTTTAGAGGATACCGTGGGAGTGGAATAGAGAGTGGAAACCTGGCCTAACCAGAGAGGGCGGGGAGATCTGGACCATCTTCTTGAGGAAGTGATATGCAACCCGAAGGACAGTCAGCAGTTAGCCACTAAAGGGGGAGGGGAGGTTGGAATGGTCCAGGCAGAGATTAGCCTGTGCAAAGGTTTGATCAAAGAAGCTGGATAGAGCGGTAGTCTCCAAATTATGTCATGTGAGATGATCCAAAGAGGTATGTGCAGGAAGAAAATATATAATCCCTCCGATGTTTCTAGTAAATGAAGAGATAGCTAAATAATATTCAATATATGACCAACACAGGCGGCCGCTTTCACCAGTTTCACACGGTTAAGTGAGCATCCCCAGAAAGAGCAGCGATTCCCCAAACCTCTGGGCTGCTGGCAGCATCCTCGCTTGCTCACTCAGCACGGAGCAGCATATTGCCTGTATACCTTTGCCATCCTAAGTGGCAATTACAGCTGATAATGTTCCACAAAATGGACAAGTGGCTTCAAAGGTTGATTCCAGCAAGAACACCATGAACTAAAGATAATAGTGTATGGGTAAAGCACAGGTAAACTAGAAAGAATGGAGCAGAGCTGGCCTTGGAGGAAAAGCGATGAGTTCTAGTTAGATCTGACCAGAAGCTCACAAAACAGAAAGACATCAAAATCGTCAGAGAGATTACTTGAAGCAGGCATTTCCATTCACTCTGGACTTCCCTGAAGTCAATGATGCTTTTAACACTAAAGGAGAAGAAACTACCTTTGGAAATAAACTTAGTACATCCATGAGACAATTTTGGAAGTGGCTACAAGGACACTTCAAAAAGTTCATGAAACGGCTGGTGTTGCTTGGGGTGCTCTCACCCTGTATCAGAGCACTGGGTTTGAGTCACGGCCCTGCCCCGATTCCAGCCTCCTGCTAATGCACACCTTAGGAGGTAGCAGGTGATGGCTCAAGTAGTTAAGTCCCTGTTACCAACGTGTGGAAGGCATGGATTGAGTTCCAAGCTCTTGGCTTCAAACTGTCCCAGCCCAGGCTATTGTGGGAATTTAGGGAGTGATTCAGCAGATGGGAGATATCGCTCTGTCTGTCCTTCCCTTTGCCTTTTAGATAAATAAAGCAAAGAAATAATAATTTCAAAATATTCATGGAAAATGGAATTGAAAAATAAATTCATTTTGGTACAAAAATTTTGAACTCCACACACAGATTTTTTTTCATAACATGCATTTTTCATGAACTATTTGAAGAGCCATTGTATATATGGATTTCAAAAATTTTCCCACCAAAGTTAGAATCATGCCAGGGGATCCCAATACAATCCCATCAAGGTGGCATGTACCAATGCCATCTCACTAGTCCAAGTGGTCAATTTCAGTTCACAATTGATCACACTGATAGGTCTAAGAGTCAAAGGGATCACACAAACAAGTCTAGTGTCTGCTAATACTAGCTGATAGAATCAAAAAGGAGAGAACAATCCGTCATGGGAAGTGGGATACACAGTAAACTCATAGAATGGCAGATGTCCTAAATAGCACTCTGGCCTCAGAATCAGCCCTTAAGGCATTTGGATATGGCTGAAGAGCCCATGAGAGTATTTTAGGCATGGAAAGCCAAGACACCCTGGGGGAAAAAAAAAAAAAAAGGAAGACCTAAATGGAAGATCTCTGAAAGTGAGATCCCAGTGGAAAGAACGGGCCGTCAAAGAAGGAGGTTCCTTTCTCTGAAGGGAGGAGAGAACTTCCACTTTGACTATGACCCTGTCGGAATAAGATCGAAGTCGGCGAACTCAAAAGGCTTCCATAGCCTTGGCAACTCATGACTAGAGCCTATGGAGATTACTGACGCCATAAACAAGAGTGACAAATTGTTAAGTCAACAACAGGAGTCACTGTGTACTTACTTCTCATGTGGGATCTGTCCTTAGTGTGTTGTCCAATGTGGAGTAATGCTATAACTAGTACTGAAACAGTATTTTACACTTTGTGTTTCTGTGTGGGTGCAAACTGATGAAATCTTTACTTAATATATACTGAATTGATCATCTGTATATAAAGAGAATTGAAAATGAATCTTGATGTGAATGGAATGGGAGAGGGAGTGGGAGATGGGAGAGGTGTGAGTGGGAGGGAAATTATGGGGGGGGGAAGCCATTGTAATCCATTAACTGTACTTTGAAAATTTATATTTACTAAATAAAAAATTAAAAAAATTTTTCCCACCAAAATAAACATATTTTAATTCTACTTCCATGAACTTTTTGAAATACCTGCATATTTGGAAAATTATAACTTTATGTGCTTCTGATTCCTGAAAATCATGAATGCTTCCTCTTATCCTGTTTATATCTCCATAGTTAAAAATTCAGAAAGTAAAATTTTCCAACCATTTAAAAATCCTTCTAATAAAGAATTTCAGTGAGCTCTGAACCAGAGTGTTAAGAATGCTAACACATTCAGCTTCTGACTCATCTGTGACAGGGAACTTGTTGCATTTCAACAAAAACTCTTTGATCACAGGAGGATGTGACTGGAAACCAAACATAAACATAAAACTTTGGGAAGTGTTAACAAGGATATGCCTTTCTGATTCAGATGTATATACCTTGGGATGCCTGCATTCCATATCGCAGTGCCTGGGGTGGAATCTTGGCTCTGCTCCCAATTCTAATTTTCCGCTAATGTTCAATCTGGAAGGCAGCAGGTGATGGCTCAGATACTTGGGTCCCTGCCACCCACCCATGTGGGAGAGCCAGACTGAGTTGCTGGCTCCTTGCTTCAGCCTGACCCAGACCTGGCTGTTATGGGTTCTGGGGAGTGAACTCGTGGGTGGAGAATCTCTCTCTCTCTCCCCCCACCCTCCGTGTGTGTGTCTGTCCCTGTCTTTCTATTTTTCAGATAAATAAATAAAAAACTGTCGCTCCCCCTCTTCATGGAGGAACGACACTAAACCCTGCCTAGGCTTCATATCCGAGTCACGGCACCATTATGTCGCTCCCCGTCTTCGTGGAGGAACGACACAGGACCCTGCGCTGTTCTTTTGTCTGCTCGGCCCTCCCCGGTTTTGCTGCTGGTTCTTCCCGGGTTGGCTACCGTCCCTTCCACCTCCGTGGAAGGGCAGTTCCCCCTGCCACTTTCCCCACTTCCGCAGGGGAGCGGCACACCGCCGGCCGGCTCTCTCGGGGGCTGCACAGGTGTTCCTTCAGATAGATGTTCCCCTTAGATGTTCCTGGTGCATGTTGTCTCTCTCCTCCTTTATAGTCCTCTTCCACCAATCCCAACTCTGCTACCCACACGCCGAGTACACTGCTCTCCTCCAATCAGGAGCAGGTCCTACAGTTTATTGGTTGAACTGGAGGCAGCTGTGCAGAAGCTGTTTCTCCCTTCTCAGCGCCATATTGTGGGAGAGCAGATGCACAGAACAAGTCTTAATTCCAGTAACTTAGTCTAGTCTGAGTTGCTCCCAGTTGCTCCCCACAAAAAACTTAAAAGCGATTTAAATATCTTTATATATTAACTTTGTTAGTTTTGACAGATGATAAAACCAAGCACTTTAAATAAGACAACTGTTAGAGAAGGGTGACATGGTCGTCTTTCCATTTGATTATTGTTATGGCCCTTGCCTACATTCCCACTAAACAGGTCTTTTTGCTTTTTACCTGTTGAACTCCTGATTTGGTAGAGCATTAAACTCTTGACTGTAATGCAATTTAAAAATGTTATCTCAAAAAAAAAACCCAACAATTTTGAATGGCTAATATCTAATAAATGTCTAATAACAAATATACATATTAATATTTTAGGGGAGAACAAAATATTTTAGAATTGTTGACAAAATTAAAATTTCTTTAAATATTTACTTCATCTTAGCTCATCTTTTGCTACTTAATGTAGTTTATAATGTGTAATTCTTAATTTAAAAATTCACAAGTGTATATGTATTGGTGCCTGCTCACTTTTAAGCTAATTTTAATCCGTGAAAGTGATTGAGAGCCCTTGGTACTGGCCTCAGTGTGAAAAACTTCTGGGGGGGAGGTGCCAGTGAGGGTTCAAGGGTTCTGGAAGAGGGGTTTGATCTGTTCAGAAAGCATGGAACAGCTGAATCAATTGCTTGATGATCTGGTCACGCTGTGGTATCGTTTACAGCTATATATAGATTCCTAATTCGTAATTCACTCCATGCAGGACAATGAACCAACTGTCGGATGATAATAATTTACCAATATTTGTCATTTCAGCTTCCAGGCTAGCTTCACACTCCACCAGGCAAATGGCCCATTGATCAAACATTGGTTTGTTCAGGTGACAACTATATTATGGGGTCTGTTTATCTCACTGGCACTTAGAAAATTCAGTCCCTAAGTGGATCCAGATGATCTAGCTGCCGCTCTTTCTCTCCTTTTCCACCTTCGTGTGAGAGTGTGTGTGTGGTGGGGGGAGATATATCTGAGAAGCAAAGATAGCAGGAAAAACAGTCATCCAACAATACTGAGTAACATTTTGGCAGTAGTTGTCTGCGTGCACGCATGCGCATGTGCATGGTGTATGCGATCTTTCTCCTTCCCACTCAATCCCTGCCCCTCCTTTTAGTTTAATATGCCTCGCGCTTTCTTACATTTACATTCCAGGGAGCTCAACGTCATCCTCTCCTAGGTGTGCGTGTCACATTGGGGGTTTAATCAATGTTAAAAATGATCATGAATCACCTGACCTTTCTTTAATATGTAGTCTCAGGGTGACAAAGAAAAGTTGTCTTCCTAATCCAAGGCACTTTTCTACTAGAGTTAGCATCCGTCATTCACATGGCAGCTGGGATGAGTTATCAGTCACGGTATTTCCCATGCTTGATGGTTTCTTCCTGCTTCTCTCCTTGTCCTCAGCCCTGCAGTGGATAGGACTGATGACTTGCTCCGGAGTTTCTGCATCATTTCTTTTGGAGACCTGGGCTGTGTAGGTAACAGTATCTCATCAAAATGATCTTGCATCCTTTAGCTTTCAAACAGACTTGTGTCTCTTGACAAAGAGTTGTTTAGGAAGATTCTAGGGTATTCTACCACAAGCTCCATGAATAAGGTAATGCAAAGAAAAATCTCTTCTAAAAATTAGTCATTTATTTATTTAAAAGAAAGAGCAACAGACAGACAGACAGACACATACATACAGACACGCACAGGGAGCTTTTACCTGCTCCAAATGGCTGCAACAGCCAAGTCCAGGTCAGGCTGAAGTCAGGAGCCAAAAACTTCATCATGGTTTCTCACATGGGAGGCGAGGTTCCAAATTCTTGGGCCATCTTCTGTTGCCTTCCCAGATGCATGAGCAGGAAGCTGGATTGGAAGTGGAGCAGCTGGGACTCAAAGTGGCCCTCTGATATGGGATGATGTCCAAAGCACTGGCTTAAACTGCTTGCCACAATGCTTACCCCATAGATTTTAAAATAAATCCTAAAGGAAACAATACTTTGACTTACAGCTCATTTGTGATTGCTTGTTTTCAAATTGTGTCTTTCTCTCTTTGTCTCATTGTTCTTCCCAAAGAAGGCTGCCGAAAGAAATGTGGCATGCTCTAAAACGAATGCCAGTAAAAACTGTGCGAGTGTTGTTCTTGAGAATCGGAGAAACATCAGATTAAAGTCATCCAACACATTAGAAGCAAAATTAAAGTAACAACAAACCAAATGAGTGGTTAAATTGTAAGTAACCGTTTTGCCAAATAAATAGCTCATTAAAATGCCACAGAGTCAACATTAAGAGGTCAGGGCAGTATCAAAGAACTCGGCTGCTAATGAGCACGCGTACATAAGCACAACTTTAAGGTAAATAGGTAATTCCTCTGCAGTCTTTCTTCTATCGCCTGTACCTTTAAAAAAAACTTCAGTGGTAAGCTTGTTGGTAGTCTATCCTGTTCTTTGCCTAATAACGTAAAGCAGAAAAGACAAGGAGAAACAGAGTAAGCAGAGGTTCAGCTAAACTCTTACGATGATAATAATTACATCTAACTTGTAGAGCGCTCCAATGAAATGCCGGAATCACGTGAGAGCTCTGCTTTCATTTCCTTCTATAGACCAAGAATCAGAGAGGTTAAGGAACCCCCAGTTAATGCTGCTGGTCAGTGTGCACTGGACATTGTCGCCTGGCCTCAAACCCGAGAGTACAAATGTGCAGCCTGTATATCACTGTTCCTCTTCCACATTTATTTCCCATGAAGCAACGGTTATTCTTCTGCAGGGTTTCCCCTCCTATTAGTGCATGGCATTCATGGATGTCTGTAACTCGCTTCCCCTCCTATTAGTGGATGGCATTCATGGATGTCTGTAACTGGCCTCTCTTGTCTGGCCCCATTTTATAATTATTCACTTTCCAAATAGATCTTTTCTCATATTGCTATTCATGCGGTTGGTAGGTCTACTCCATCAGAACTTTCAGCACAATGCCTTGCACAAGTAGGTATTAAACTAGAAGTTTGTTGAATGACTAAGTGACTATTTATTATTTATCTACATTATGAAAACAATTGAAACTCTGGAATCTATTGTATAAATCAGTTTTTGCAGCTGGTGCTTTATGTATACAAACACACATACCATAATTTTTGTGTTTTTTTTTTTCTGCAAAAATAATGCTAGCAGTTTGCAATGGGTTTTCAAAATCATGACTGGCTTCTTGCTC
Organism: Oryctolagus cuniculus; assembly: GCF_964237555.1. Lineage (NCBI taxonomy): Eukaryota > Metazoa > Chordata > Mammalia > Lagomorpha > Leporidae > Oryctolagus > Oryctolagus cuniculus. Next base: position 136,304,083 of record NC_091433.1, read on the forward strand.
AGTAACTGCAGGCTGAATATGTAAAGTTCTCTCATCTTTCCTTGGGAGGGGCTACCCCGACAGCACAGATGTTTTTCCAGTTTTTCTTCAGTTGACTACAACTCAATTTACACCAATGATTCAACTCCATGAATATATAATACTTACGGAGTAGCAGGCATTTGGAGCACTATCAGAAACTGTCAAAATCCCTTGCAGTTTTGAGTGAGTGACTGATTGAGCAGCCTTAGGTGTTTCTGAAAATCAGTCTGAAAAGAAATATCCCTGGATTTATGTCACCTGTGGTGTTCCCAGTTATTAGCTCTTGGGTATTGTTTAAAAACTCTTTCAGGATAAGTGACATTTGTAAATTGATTTGTGCAAACACATATATATTATTTTCCCTTGTCATTTGCATGATGAGTTAGTTTGTTTTCTTCTGCGGAACGTTCTTTGTTTCCTGAGAACCCTGAAGAGCAGTATTATTAGAATAGGAAGTCACAACCGGCGGAAGGGCTGCTGGTGCGTTGATGATGCTGTTTAAGAGACCCCCCCTATTATGCGGACTATTTGAAAATATTCAGCATATGATGGGATCTTAGAACTTTGGTTGTTTTTAATATCCACACCCCTCCCCACAGTGGGTATGTTCATGTATACGTGTATGAATGGATGTGTGTGTGTGAGATTGGAATTACTGTTAGGAATAACTTACACATCTATAACCTTGGTTTGCTACATAAATGATAGGTATTGTACTCATGCCTCCATACCTGGCCTTTTTGCATTTAACAAAGGATCCTAAAAACAATTTCATGCTTCCACTCTGCAGTAGACTTTTTGATGCCTGTATAGCTGGGATCCATTCTCTCCTTTTTCCCTGGAATACTCAGGTTTTTGTTTCAGGTTCATGCCCCTGCTACAAAGCTTTCGGGAAGCACACCACCCTGCACTGACTGATGAAACCTAATCAATACTTTCCATTTTCCTGGCATGTGATCTAAGATTGTGCAATCAAGTGAGCTTCCCTGGAATGGAGCTAGAGACATGTAGCCCTAATTGTGGTTGATACGCCTCCCACTCTAGAGATGAAGCTGTTACACTTGACGAGAGAACAGAGTTGAGAAGAAACTGAGCCCCTAAGGATTTCCCATTTATGTGGCCCCAAAATGTCCTTTATTATTTAAATCAGTTTATAGTGGATTTTCTGCCACATGAAATGTAAAAACTCCTGAGGGGTTCAGGTACCTAAATCTGCCTCGGTATTTTTGACAGCCTCAGTGTGAACACATCACAACGTATGTGGTAAAGGTTCAGATTCCTCCAGTTGTTGCTAGTGCTAACCACACGACAACAAGTACCCTTAACACAGAACTTCATACACATGTTCAAGTCCATCAATATCATAACTTCTTTTTTTCAAATATTTCTACACTTTCCTCATTTTTTAAAAAAAGGATTTATTTTATTTATTTGAAAGATAGAGTTACAGAGAGAGGTAAAGACATAAAGAGAGAGAGGTCTTCCATCCGCTGGTTCACTCTCCAAATGGCCGAAATGGCCAGAGCTGGGCAGATCTGAAGCCAGGACTTCTTCTGGGTCTCTCATGTAGGTGCAAGAGTCCAAGGACTTGAGCCATTTTCCACTGCTTTCCCAGGTGCATTAGCTGGGAGCTGGATCAGAAGTGGAGCAGCTGGGATTCGAACCAGTGCTCATATGGGATGCTGGTGCTGTAGACTGGGACTTTAACCCACTGCGCCACAGCACCTAATATTATAACTTCTTGGAGGTCAAATTGAAGATCTTGGGATATGTGTATTTTTTATTCAATAGAATAAATTTGGAAATAGAAAAACTTGTGATATAGTTGTGTCTAGGGTGTAGCCTCTGGTGAATGGATATTCTCTGTTCTTTTTTTAATGACTTTTTAAAAGCCACATGGAATAGCATTTTACTTAGAAAAGGAAAAAAAATTGTTGCACTAAATTGTGTATCTTGAAAGCATCACAGAAATAATCTGGTCCAGCTGCTCCATTGTACAAACAAGAGAACTGAGTTCCTGGGAAGTCTCCTGACTTTCCCACGTGTCAGTCAAGAGCAGAGAGGAAATAGGGGTCCAGGTCACCAGGCTACCCATTGGTGTCCGTCCGTCTACAGGGAGTGCGGAAGCAGACTCCATGCCACGGGCAGGGGAGTTGGGCGTGTGTGCCAGGGTGGCGCATTTTCAGTGTGAGTTTACTGCTGTTGGTACCCAGGCTAGAGCTGTGACTTCCCTCTGTTAAAGACTAAATGAAACTTATGAAGAAAGCCTAAATCAACGAATTCTTGCCAGGCTCCCTGTAGAAGGAGGATTAATTCCATTTGGGGACAGGAAAACTGAGGGATTGAGATTAGTGCTTTACCAGGGCCTGCAAAGAGCCAGCCTCCCAATGTGCCCTGAGCTAGGTCTGCATCCGACATTTTCCAAGAGTCTGTTACAGAGAAAAGATGTGCGGAAGAATGCTGGGCTTTGACATGTAAATGCCGACACAGGCCCCGGTCCAGCACGTCTTTGTGTGGTTGTACCGGATGGCAGAGGCTCCTGGCCAAAGGCCTCCCCGTGCTGCCCTGAGGAAGGGACACATAATTACAAGAATGGAACAGCGGAGAAATTAGAAGACGGAAACACATCCCTGGGAGACAGACGGTTTTCAGGAGTTTAATGAAACCCAAAGTCATCTGTGTGTTTATTTATTGAACAAATTAGAAAAATATTTTACTATCGCGTCTCAAATTCCAGAATTTTAAGTGTATTCACTTCAGTGATGCATGGTGGTTCGTGGTTTTTTTCCCCACTCTTAAATTTCTTTAATTTTGAAATTTCACTCGTTCTTCTTTCCCCCCCACCAAAGAAAGTCTGAGTCTTCAAATTCTAAAGTGTCATTTAGCTCAATGTCTTTAGTTTACCAATGAGAAGAGGGGATCCTGTAGGCTCATAAAATGTAGCAGGCCTATCCTCAGCCTGGTCTAAAAGCTTGGTTTTCAGACCCCTGCCTCACGATATCACTAAACATAAAATCACCGAATTCATTTTTGAAAATAAATTATGCTCACCAGAGGATAACATTCCAACTGTATTTAAAAATAGTCATTTTTTTAAAAACACACAATACTGTTAGCTATGCTTCAGTAAGAAACTATCCTGATTTTTAGAGATTTGTGTGCAAGCTTATAGGCTTGAAATTTTATGATTAGAATTTATTTTAAAATACTTCCAAAAAGGGAGGAAAAGTAAGGTGGGAAGTATTATTATGATCTTAAAACTGTATAAAAGAAATACATAAAATTTGTTTACTTTATATAAATAAAAAGTCAAGAAAGATGAACCAGGGTTGGAATGATGGCCTAGTGGGTAAAGCTGCCACCTGCGATGCTAGCATCCCATATGGACACAGGTTTAAGTCCCAACTGCTCCACTTCCAATTCAGCTCTCTGCTTTGGCCTGGGAAATCAGGGGAAGGTGGCCCAAGTCCTTGGGCCCCTGCACCTGTGTGAGAGACCAGGAAGAAGCTCCTGGCTCCCAGCTTTGGCCTGGCACAGCCCCGGGTCTTTGCAGCCATTTGGGGAGTGAACCAGCAGATAGAAAACATCTCTCTCTCTCTCTCTCTCTCTGACACTGCTTCTCCTTCTCTGTGACTCTGCCTTTCAAATAAACATATAAATCGTTTTTTTTTTTAAAGATGAAGCAAATGGCAAAATATAAACAACTGTGAATTTTTTGGTAAAAGTTTCTTTCTTAAAGGCAATTCTGGGGTGGGGGGCAGGAGACGAGCAAGCGAGAGAGAGTCTTCCATCTGCTGCTTTACTACCCAAATGGTCAAAATGCATCGGGCTGGGCCAAGCCAAAACCAGGAGCCTAGGACTCCATCCAGGTCTCCCATGTGGGTGGCAGGGGCCTAAGCACACAGCCATCTTCTGCTGCTTTCCCAAGTGCATTAGCAGGGAGCTGGATCAGAAGTGGAGCAGCACATGGGACTCTGGTGCTCATATGGGATGCCTGTGCCGCAGGCTGCAACTTAATCCCCTGAGCAATAATGCTGGCTCCTAAAGACAATTGTTAAAGCTAGATGATGGCTCCTAGAAACAACGGTTAAAGCTAGATGTACGCTGTGAAATTGTTATGTTCACATTTCCCCAATAAAATGCAGGTAATAAAAAATTCCCTTATAATTTAGTTTATATTAAAGGTATTATATGTTTCTTATATGTTGCACATTTAAATAAATTTAAGGAATGCAAAAAAAATCTCGATGAAAGCTGATGGGAAAAGGGAAGGCCTTGAATTGTTCTCTCTACTTGTTTTCTCTAATTGTTTGTTCTACTTCAGGACACTGATAGATTTTCCCTAATAGGTAGCGATTCGTAACAAATATCTGCTGAGTATTCTCGGAGCCCACCATAGGTCCTCAGTAGCCCTGGAGTCTTTCTGATGTGCCAGGCGTTGTCCTATAGAAGCTTTATCACCATTATCTTACTTAATCTCTTGGCCTATGAGCACATATTTTTACTACTCCCATCTTACAAAAGCTTAAGGCCATAGCCAAGTGCATAGTCTTAGGCTTGCGTCTGGTAGTCCCCAAAGTCCCTGTTCTGAGATACAGAGTGGAATCATTGTGAGCCCTTCAGAGATTTTGGACAAGTGTCATCATGTTGCCTTATAGAAAGGAACTTGTCCCAAATTGCTGACTATAAAAAAAAAAGTGCTAGTTTGATAGCTTGATTCAATTTTGAATTTTTTTTACTGGTTACAAAACAGTTGACTTTTTTTTAAAGGGATTTCCCTTTTTAAAGTCTCCATTTCATTGCTGAAACTAAATCCTTAAGCTTAAAGTGCTCTTCTCCACCTCCATTTCCTTCTTTATTTCTCTCAGATTTGAAGAAACAATTAAGGGATGCCATTGGCTCCAACAGACATGTGATTCATCTGTGTATCTCCCATGTCTAATGATAATGTCCTTGCAACATAATTATGGTAGGCACTGTTGGCTAGTGATTCAAATCTGTGTCTTCCTCCCTTTCCTGAGTCCACAGCTAGACTCTATTTCCCAGGCTGCTTTGCAATTTGGTATGGCCATTGGACAGAGTTTGAGCCAATAGAATGTGTGTGGGTATGGCCAGGAGAAACAGCCTATTCCTACTTCCCCATCTCTTTCTCCTTTCCAAAAGATGGAATAGAAACAAGTGCTGGGAAGATTTTGGAAACCATGTTTGGAAGATGCCACAGAATCTGTCAAAGGTGGCACAAAGTCCACCCGTCCACTGGTCACACCAGCATTGGACTGTGAAATGAGCAAAACATAAAATGGTGCTTGCAATGAGCCATTGAAATGTTGAGATTCATTTGTTACAGCAGCTAACATTATCCCAAGAAATTCAAGAATTTGTATTGTATGCATTTTGAGGACATCTGCTGGATTCTTTCTCAGAGGTCAAGGGTCATCTGATGCCTTGCTCTGGGGCTCATGTCACACATGTCTCATATTAATACAACTAAGATATTAGAACAGGAATGGGCATCATGGAACAACAGATTTGAGATGCCCACATCCCATATTGGAATGTCAGTTCAAGTCCCGCTTACGCTGCTTCAGATCCAGTTTCCTGCTAATGCACCCTGGGAGGTAGCAGATGATGGTGCAAGTACTTGGGCCCCTGTCACCTACATGGGAGATCCAGATGGAATTCCTGGCTCCTGGCTTCATCTTGTCCCAGCTCTAGCTGCTGCAGGCATCTCGAGCACGAGGTAGCAGATGGAAGATCTCTCACCCTCCTACCCCTCGCTGTTCTGATTTTCAAGTAGATAAAAATACACCAAAATATATGTTAAAATATAATATACTGATAGTATTTGCTTAAAGAGATGCCACATTGTTGGGAAGGGGTAAAATTACAGTATGTCTTATTTATTTATTTTTAAAATGCATTTCTTTCTTTTGCACTGTAGAGGCAGAAAGTTGAGTTAGACATTCTCATCAGTTTCTGGCACATTACCATTATTGGCATCTGAAAACTCCAAGTTAGAACATAGTTTTCCTTCCTTCCAGATCCTCCCATTGCTCTCCCTCTTATTGATACATGCTCTAAAATGTTCAGTATATTTACTTGCATTTTTATACATTTTTGCATTTTAAATTTATGTATATGAAATTTTGCTATAGATATCACTTCTACTTCTTACTGTTTTTATTCTACAAACCAATCCCAATACCTCGCTATATTATGTATTTATCTCTAATTTGTTAATCCTACCTGATCCATAAAATTTCACTTCATTTTCTCTTAGAGATAGACTTATAAATTGCCTTAAGCTCATCATCCCAGGAAATAACACAGTGATGAGTGGTGTGTGCCCTTTTATGGGCCTGTGCAGGAGTCACTTGGGGCTGTGGGAACTTTGGAAATGCCACATTGCCAGGTTGTTTTCCAGATTGATTGGCTCACCAATTCATATGCATGATATGAGGGTACCTATGGCCCTACATCCCCCTAACCAATGGAAGTTATCATCCCTTCCAATTTTTTTCCCATTTCAATGGGTACAGAAAAAAATTATTTTTGTTTCAATGTATGTATCTATGTTAATAGGCTGTCTGGGCACCCCTTCAGCAGCAGCTTAGCCATTCAGCTTTCCCTTCTGTGAACTGCCTTTGCTTCAAAGACAAAAGAGCACGGCATCCCATTTCCTTATCCATATGAGACATCCCGGAAGGCAGTGTGAGAACATGTATCTTCACCCTCTGTGATGTTCAGCTGAAACTTCTGTTCAGATAATGTTACAAGCCATCTATAACCTGATAGGTTCATTCACCCATTCGTTTTAGAAGCATGTTTCAGGCACTACATCATACCTTAGGGATGTAGAGGGGAAAGTAAATTACACGGCAACTGCCCTCACAATTTCTCTGAAATGATCGAAAGGATAGATTAGTGTTTTGTTGTTTTAGTTTCTGGAGCAGTAAACATCAAGTGTGAGCTACTCATATCTTGATAAATGATGAAATTTCCCTCCTGTCTTTCCTTTTCTCAGTTGGACTTTTCAATATCCCTGATAAGTTTAAACTGTGGATTGCTGGTAAAAACTAACAAAGGAAAACATTTACCTCTGCTTCCAATGCTCATTAATTCAAAAGCTCTATGTGGCTTCTTTTCTTTAAAAGAAAATCTTAAGCAACAACATGCTTTAGAGTATATACTTGTCCCCAGCCAAAAAAAAAAAAAAGAGCTGTAATCTAACCCCTCCCCCGCCACCCCCCTTTCATCCACACACTTTTGTAGTTGAGGGAAAGAAGTTCAGCAAATCCTCAGTGTAGAGCCTTCTGGAAGTCTTCCCGATACACCACCCTGGTTCCATTTTTATAATGTTGTTTTCATTTGAAACTAGATTCATGCAACTTGTTCATGTGAAATGAGAATTTAAAAAAAGTTGGGGTCTGGAAAGGAAGAAAAGGATTAAATCAAGAGTTCTGCTAGGATGTGGCCATCATGATCTAATGCACCATGGGCAGCCTAGCTTCAGGGAATACTGCCTTTCAAGGGCTGGCGCTCAGGAGGACAGCTGGCACTCAGCTGGTCATGTTGCTGGCCTCACATTGCCTCAATGTCTCTCATAAACCCCAATGATGCTATGTAGGCATTTTTTTTTAACTTGCAGCACAGGAAATTTTTCTTCAGTGCATGTGAGAGCTGTTTGATTCCCCAAAGAAAAAGACTTGGCAAGTTAGTTACTAGAAAAGTAGAAGCACTGAACACATGAGCACATTTTAACAATGTCCAAGTGTAATTTTTATTGCCAACAGTAGACATGCGCTAGAATTTGAAACTCAGTCCAAATGCTAAATGCAGTTGTTTTTATCTATGAGAAGAACTTGGGGGTTTCAAGCTGAGATGAGTCACTTTGTTCTGATTTATCCAGCTTGTAAATATCTGATTTGTTTTCATTGAAGAATTGAGTTTGTTTGTTTATTTGCTTTGCTTTTTTTCTTCACTGATAAGTATAGGAATAAATGTAATTCTATTGAAAAGCTCAATAAAGATAAAGCCAAGATGTCACCTGACAGTACAATGAGAACCATGGAGGTTTGGGCAATAAGAGGGAAAGTTGGGATTTCAGAAGCCCGGGGACTTTGCTGTCAGAGTCTGTGACAGCATCTTTACAAGACCATCCTGGGTTGCCAAATCAGAAATACTGAGCCTTTTGTGTTTTGTGATCTCAATCGTGTCCAGCATACTAGACGAATTCCTGATGAGGCTTACGTGACATCTCCACATTTGCTAAAAAACTCGAGGCTTCTGCTGGACTGGATCACGGGTCCAGTTAATCAATTAATTCAGCAATCTGATAAGAAATATGTACAGAGTACCCACTGCCTGTAGATGTTTTTTGGGTCAAAACACTGTGGCTTTGTGGGTATGTAGACACTGTGACCGAAGAATTCAGTCACAGTTATGTGAATGACTGTCAATTGTTTCTTTATGTTTTTATAAGCAAATAAATTACAGCAATTAGATGGCATGCTTTCCATTGATTTTGCTTCTTATTCTTGAACTCAAAGCAATAGCGCATTATAATGCATATATTCACAAGACCAAAACCACCTGTTAATTTGACTAATTTTTCACACAAAAGATGGCATCATGTAACAAATAGATAATATCAAATAGATGTACAATATAGACTTTGGCATATAATAAATATTCTCACAGAAAGAGGAGCAGTACTGAACTATCCAGGAACTAACTCAACATATTTTGAAAACAAAGTGAACAAGTGCCATTCAGAGTTTGCATGTGAATCTGAGATGTTGGAGGGATATCAGATCCAAACTGAGGTTCCTTGCTGAGTCTGTAAACGGTATGTACTCAAACAGAAAAAAAAAGAGGAGGCACAAATACAGGAGCCTTTTTCCCATTCGTTCCCCCCAGGCCTCCATAACTGTTATTCTAGTCCCCCTGAATTGCCAACATGTCACGAAGAATACTTCGCTTTAAACTTGGTGGAGTGGATTGTCATCGTGGTAGCTTTTTGCTTGTGAAGAATTTATCAGGCTCACTGGTCTGTATCCCTTGGCATGACAGAAAAGCCCATTTCAGTATCTCTGGGCATACCTCATATTTAGAAAGACAGTCTGTGTTGCAAACGTTAAAGAGTTCCCTTCCATGCCCTGATGGCTTTACTCAACCATGTTTCCTCTTTTATCATTTATTGGAAAAATCTTTTACTATCTCTTCTTGGTTCCTTGTCCTTTGTTAGCTACAAAGAACAGATTTTCTTTTGTAAATCCTTAGTAATTAAATGAGCACTGCAGTGGCGGTAGCTCTCAATGGCCTGTTTCCTAGGTTTTGCCTGTGACAGTCATATTTTGCAAAGGCCCCTGAGATGACTCGGCACCTTCCCCTACTTAACACTACACCAATTGAAGCCCGTGCTCACTGCATGAAGGAGGAAAAGATTCATTAAGGGCACTTCATTAAGGGGCTGAAATGGGAAGCTCTAAATGTGCCTGAACCAGCTACAATCCCGAGGAGCTGTCTATTAGGAGAGCCACAAAGACAGTTTCGGAAACTGAACTCCAGCTCCACTGCATCGGATTAGGAAGAGTGATGGGATTAGTGTTTAATGACTTGGGGCAGGAGACAAAGGGAATTTTGACAAAGAGGCTTAGATATGGAAGAATTAACACTCTCTATTCCAACCAAGCCTCCGATGACTTCCAGCATTCTTTTCACATTCAAAAGCCAAGGGAAGAAGAGGGGGAAGAAAAAAAAGAAAGATGAGTGAAGCTTTAATACTTTCCTAACTTTTTCTTTTTATTACAACAACAATACAGAGGAAATAAAAGAACTCTTTTCACTCCCTTGCACTTGAAACCTCTTTTAAAAATAAGCATCTACGACTGTATAATTAGCCCCAAGGTGAGCTTGCCCAGAGCCTCAAGCTTGTGCCAGAAGGCCCCTCCACTTCCCAGCGCCAGAGCGAGTCGGTGGACACCGAAGCAAAACCCAAAGGGGCGGAGGCCCAGCTAAGTGGCTTTAAAAGGGCTTTCCTCTCCATAGCTGTTTATGTTACAGGTGCAACGGAAGGGACACAGAGAAACCCTGCGCCATTGTAAAACCTCCTCCTGGCCCCATCTGGCTCAGACTCAAATGATTCCAGTGTCTATGGCCTGAGAAGTGCTTCATGAAATGAGGTGATTATCCTGACTACGTGAGGGGATCACTTTGGAAACGTGCTTCAAGTCTGCAAGTGCTCTTGAAAAAGAATCAAGACAACTTGGAGGCAATGGCTGAGCTTATCTGTAGCGTCTACCCCTGCTTGGAAAAGGCCACAGTATCGCTATCTAAACACCGAGCCGAATTTAAGTGGCTGACCCTGGAGTGGCATTTTATTCCTGGGGCTGTTAAGTAAATAGACTCTGAGCACCAAATGCCTGCGAGCAGTAAGTGCGTGCTTCTGCCCTGCTGCTGCGAATGGCAGAATGCAGGTGCAAATGTTACTGTAGGCAAAAGTACAATCCAAATAGTGCCGTAAATGATCTCGCACTGTAAACCAACTCAACGTGTCCTTATTTTTAACCAAACTAAATCACTTGCAGAAAAGCTGGGTATTCATTTCATGTATTAGCCCTTACGAAACAGTCCTGAAGCCATTCTAGACCCCAAGGTATTATTTAACCCATGTGGTTTAGTGGGACAATGGCAGCCCCCTGCCGTAATCCATTCAGGGCAGTGCGGGGCCGTCAGTGTGAAATCAAATACATTACAGGGAAAGAGCTTAATGCATTTTATAGGCAGTTGTTCATCCACATCAGACTTCAGTTTCTAAAATCCTAACATTTGATCCCGTGACAGGAACAGCGCCTCGAGTCAGAGACTGGCATGTTGTTCTGCCAGGAGGTAGAAAAGAGACACGGCCCAGACTTCAGTGGAGGTACGACGGACTGCAAGAAACCATTTCAAATCGTCTCAGCTCCTCTGGGCCACTCAGATGCCAAAGGCCCGGAGAGCATTTGATCAAGTTGCTGTAGGGCTTGGACCTGCCTTTATTGCTCCTCACTCTTTCTACTAACATTTTTGCTTGAGGAATCAATGTTGTTCCAGGGTGCTAGAACTCCCATTTCTCGCAGCTAAATCGAAGTAGGGCAGAACCGGCTGCCCTCCCCTCAACTCTCAGTGCCTCTTGAAACCAGCATGGTCATGGAGTCTGGTCTTTGTTACCTTGAAAATGTGTAGAAATTTTTATAGATATCTCCAGCTATATAAATTGCTTTGAAAATTGTTGTAACTTTAAAAACAGATCAAAAAGGAAATTGAACAGCTAGTGAGTTTCATACCATCCAGTCAGCTTTTTGGAGGGTTGCACTGGTCTTCGTAGTAAATGGTTGTTTTTATTGTTGAGGTTTCCACCGCCTTTTTTTTTTTTTTATTGTTCTTAATGGAAAAGGGAGCCTTGGTGGAATTTTCTGATAGAATGTCAAATATGTCACTATAACAGCTCCTGGCATCATAGTCAAGCCTCACGAACAGTTTTTATCTTGGCTGTGTGACCGATATGCCACGGCTCTGCTAAACATCCGCTTCTTTCATGGTGCTTTCCTCTGCATGTGACCTTGATGTGGTTACCAGGCTAGATCCTGAACTTTCGTGGCTGAAGGGTGAAACCTGTGTCCTCACAGGTGGTGTTCTTCTAGCCTGGGGCTTGCAAACTCAATTCTGCCTCTTTGGACACAAAAACTGATCAAAAGGCTTTATGGATGGGATCTTTTTTCAAAAGCAAACCAAGGGTTTATATAGTTCTTTCTAGTGTGATGAAACTTAGGCATGCGTTTTCCCCTCAGTATTCTATTGAAAATCTATAAGCTTGAAAACTATGGTTCCCAACCTTGGATGAGGAAAGCAGTAAGTTATTGTTAAGTTGTCTGTTAATCCTCTTGTGCAAGCATTCACTAGAGTCTGAGCAAGTGACATTTTAAAAGCTTTACTGAGATTATAGTCATTTTTGTATACTTTTCTCAAGCCAGCTAAAAGTGCAACTCATGTCATTTAGGGTCTGAAGCTTTTTAGTGGGAGGGTGGGATGTGGTCTGAATTCCATTCACAGCCAAGTTATAGAAACCAGACTCATACTAGCTAAAGTAAAAAACAAAAATTACTGGCTCAGATAACGCAGAGGTTTATCGAGCTTTGCTTTCTTTCTTTGGCTTCATTCCCAGGTAGGTTTTATCCATGGGGTGGTAGGAAGGTCCTTGTCCTTGTTGCATGATTACATGGTCATCAACTCAAGAGTGCCTTTATCCCAACCTCCACATCAACTCCAAAGCTGAGTTCAGGTTGTTCAGCCAGACTTCACATACCAGAGGTATAGTGGCGGGGAAGACACTCTGACTGATCAGTGCAAATCACATACTCAACTCTGTCGGGTTTGGGGGAGAATAAATGGAGTTCCTTGATTTCCAGTCTGACCGTAGTCACATGGAGGTCATATCTAGATGAGCAAAGTTTACCGTGTCCAGATGAGCTCTCATACTCACACCCATTTTTGTTTGTCTTGGGGGCATTGTTCTACAACTATTATTATTGATGTTTTAACTACAATCCTCTAAGCTAAGCCTAAATGAGATCAGTGAAAGTTTGTGCCTCTCATCCCAGTTGTGGTTTGCATGCTTGTGTATATTTGGGTGGGAGAAGAAGAATGAAGTATCAGAAGAGAAATTAAAAAAAAAATCAAATTTTTTAAAAAATGTACTCTCCATTCTCTGTAAATGTAAAACAAAACAAAATACACACACACACATACATACAAACACACACCATCACCAGCATCACCAGCAAACAAAGTTATAAGGGTTTAATTTAAAAAAAATCTGAGAACATGTATCTCTAATTGTCACCATATTTCTTTCATTATTGTGTTCTTTTGCTGTGGGTACCTTGGGTAAGGTCCCTGGGATCTGGATTGCTGAAAAACATGGCTAAATCTCCATTGTGCAGTTTTCCCTGGATAATCCACTCCTCCCAGAAGTCATTACTTCTGTCATTAATACCCATTTCTTTTCCTTATTGCTCACTTTCTATCAGTCTATTCACCAGTAACTTTATGCCATTACTCCCCATTTCCTTAATTGTCCCTATACTTTCACTTTCCATTCTTTGAAATAAAACACTTTAATCCTTTACTTCCTTCCACTTTGCTACAGGTACCATGGACAACTGGTATACTGTTAGAAGAGGTGACTTGACTCTTAGAGTAATAATATGATAATGATAATAGAGTAGACATTGAATCCAACTTACATTCTAGACAATCTTTTTATACTATTTAATCCTCATATCAACTCCTTTAGTGGAGTAGTAGATCCATGTTAGTTTTATTTTGGATGATTGTTCAGCCCTGAAATCCATGTCTTATGTTTGAGAAATTCCTTATTATATGAATTTTGGTGATGTTCTCCAGTATAGAAGCCAAAATTATTTAGATACTTGTCCCAGACTCCCTTGCAGCTAAAGTGTGGACACACGATCTATAATCAGCCAAAAGAGGTACACCTGCCTGGATATTAAATTGATAGTGAGAGATATAAAAAGAAGGAAAGCAGAGAACTCATTTCTCAGGTTACGGTGGCAGAGGTAGCTTCAGCACTCAATTTCTGGGGTTTGCAGGGATCGTAGGGTTGGTTGTGGTATCAAATGTCCAAGGTCGGCAGCAATGTTGCAGAAATTCCATTTTTCTATGTCAGCAGTGCCAGTGATGGAGTCTCCATCTATCTAGATTAGTAGTATCATTTTGGCTATAGTTCTGGCTATTGCCTAGACCCAACTTTTTTTCTCTTGAGATTTTTGAGCCTGATTCTCCAGACTTCTTGATGTTTTTTATCAACATAAAAGACAATGTTCCTGGAATTGAGCTACATAGAAGTTTTATCCTTGAGCTCTCTCATACTCTTGCAATAACTTCCTGCTGTTTAATCAGTCATTGTTAGCTTATATTGCTTGAAACAAAGAACCTTGGTGGATAGAGGGATGCTATTTTAAATTTTGTTTTATAGATTTGGAAACTGAAACTTAATGAAACAAATACACTGTGTGAGGGTAAGCAGAGAGAATGAGGGCCAGGCTGATGTGAAAGCTTAGATGCACCTCCCACCTCCATATTAGTAGGGAAGAAAAGACAGTACCAGTGAGTGAGATCGGTCTGAATGTAACTGAGAGAGAGGCAGGCATTCTTGATTAAGCTCTCGGTTCTGTTACAACCAGGAGCAGCATAATTTATTCAGAAAATCTTTATTGTTTTAAAGATTTATTGATTTGTCTGAAATTCAGACTGGCAGACGGCGTCGGGGGGAGGGAGAGAGATCCTCCATCCACTGGTTCACTCTCCAGATGGCCGTGATGGCTGGGGCTGGGCCTGGGCCAGGCCAAAATCAGGAGGTGGGTGGCAGGAGCCCATTTTTTATTCTGTCTACAATATGAAAAGTTTCACCTACATCAGTGGTTTCTAACTATTGGGTATAGCGTAGGAAAACCACACAGAAAAACCTTGAAAACTGGGTATTTTTCTTAGCAAAATGCACATGCAAATGTGTTATGTTCAATTTTACCCCGAGCCGGTCCTGGGATGTTAATGGACCTTAGGGCAAAGACCCTGAACCTCTTAACTTGGTGCCTTTCAAGTAAAGATTTGTATGATTACATCGTCTGGGTGAATTTGCTATAATTGGTGACAACAATATTCCTATCTCTCTCTGTCTCTCAGTCTGTCTCTGTCTCTCAGTCTGTCTCTGTCTCTCTCTCTGTGTGTGTGTGTCTCTCTCTCTGTCTCTCTCACATACTCTGTTACAGGTCAGAGTTCTTTCCTGCTTTCTGCTCCCTGACCTCCCAGAACTTGACATCTCCCTAGCTCCTCAGCTATGGAGTAGCATATTTCCAGTCAAAATGTACAAAAAACAACATTGATAATTTTCTTTTAAAAAGCAGGTTTACTCTTGTTACTGGCCTCTACAGAGTAGCAGGTACTGACCTTGCCCTTTCAGTGAAAATAACTATAAACCTGATAGATCCATGAGGCAACTATCTTCAGAGACAAGACTGCAAACCCTGAGAGATGGGAGACATTCGTGGGGAGCCACACCTGTCTACATGGGGACATTTTCTTGCTGTAGCACAGGAAGTGCAATAGAACAATGGTTCTTGCTGAGCTAAGGAAGCGGAGACCAGAGTATCTGGCTCCTGAAGCAGCTGAATTCCTGGGAGGGCCTGGATGAGAGAGCATGTAGTAGGAGCCCTGAGGTCTGTGAACCCATGACAATTGCCTGGCTGAGGGATGGGCTGTGCAAATAAAGGTTGAGACCCCATGAGATTTGGCATGGACATGCAACTGAACAATGCACACAGAGGACAGTGGAGTAGGGGGTGTTGGAATCCTGACCCACAGGAGAAAGCAAGATGTTGCACATCCAGGTGAGATCCTAGAAAGGCCATACCTTACAAGGGAATGAGAGCTATGCCCGGGAGTCAATATCTGGCCCTAAGACTAGGTAAAGAAACTCAAACAGACCACTGCATTAAGAATAAAAACAAACAAGGGGATCAAAAGGATCTCTCAGTAATTTAGTTGTCTGACAGGACAAACTCAAGACCTTTTAAAGGAAAATGATATATTTCAGATCTCCCACAACATATCTTTCACCATAGCTGGCATATAATTAAACATTCATAAACATGTAAAGAAGGGAAACCTGTCTCATCACCAAGAAGAAAAAGTCAATAGAAAGAGACCACAAGATGACTCACGTGTTGAAATCATTAGATCAGGATTTTGACATTTTATGAATTTACTCAAGGACTTCAAGGGGGAAAAAATGGCTGAACTGGGCTCGCCGGGTCCTCCTGTGTCCTCTTGGCATTGACTCTCTGCTCTGGTGCTACTTCCCTGGGGAGCAGGTTCTGCAGGCTGGGATGAATCCGGTCATCATGGCACAGTGCAGAGTTGGGGTTCCCTCAGGCAGAACTGCTAGGTGTATCAGGTACAGGCACTTGGAGAGTTTGCCTTCCCCAGTGATCCTTGGTTATTTCAGCTGTATTTCCAGAAAGCCCAGAAGTGCACGTGGACAGATATGGGTATAACCATAGACCTCCAAGCAGACCTCGCGTAATCTCTTGCTGGCATGTCCCTCCTCCACTATGAGTTACTGGGAGATGGGAGCAACATGCCTGGCTCATAGGAAATGCTCAACAAATAGCTGTTGAACGAAGCCATATTAATCTCATAAACTATTTCACCTGGTCTGAACTTGTAACAAAGCCTGCGGAAGACTCCAAAATTCACTAATGCACTTCCACTTACTCCCACCCCAAAGAGAGGATTTTCCTGTAAAGTCTCCCTCAGCATTTCCATCCTGCATTTCAGACCTTTTCAAAAGATCGTGGAGAGAAACACTCACACACAGCAAAACTAAGAGTGATGATTTTTGTCTAGAGTTCTAGCTCCAAATTTAAAAAGTGATGATTTCCCCATTCCTCCCCCACCATTCACACGAGAAGGGAATGGCAAGAGGCTTCTCTTCTCTTCCTCAAACCACGTCTGCTGAAAATAACTGCTCAACAGTGGGGCTTGGAGATTTGGACCTAAATGTGCTCTTGCGATTTTCAGTAAAGAGAAAGCAATTGGGAGATTGCTGTAGGAGAGGCATGGAGACCCCTCCCCTCCCCTCCCCTCCCCTCCCCTCCCTTCCCCTCCCTTCCCCTCCTTCTACCTCTCACCTGTTTTTCCCCTCTTCACTTTCTCCCTTTTTCTTTTGCTTTTCTTTCTTTCTTTTTTTTTTTTTTTTTTTGGTTTGGTGAACTTTACTCAAAGTTTACAGTAGCTGTCAAAGCTAGGCATGCCCATTAGCTGCAGGCAAATCTTGTTTGTGAGCAGGAAGCTGTAGGAATTCTCCCCTAGTGGTGTTTTCACTCTTTATGTGAGCTTAATCCAAAGGATTAACAAATGGATCATCTGGAGACCTCCTCTTACTGCGACAGAACCGACAAGTTGAAGCAGGACGAGTCCCTGAAATGTCTGTTTGTGCTGAAAGTTAACAAGACAACACCTCCCAGCCGCTGTGCGGGGTGTGTCCCCAGGGAGGCCGTGGTCATGGAGGACATGGCTTTGCTGCATGGTGCTTCTAACACTGCTGCCTACACACTGCATGTCTTCCTCTCCACTGGTTGCTGCCCCTGCTGGAAGCCCTGTCACACCTACTTCCCTATCCCCATCTGGCTCCTAATGTTTCCCTTATCCTCACCAGTTGTAAGCCTTGCCCCTTTTCATGCTGTGTCCTGTGTTATATGTTGTCTTTTTAAAAAAATTATTTTATTTATTTAAAAGGCAGAGTAGCAGAGAGAAAGGGAGAGACAGATACATAGAGATCTTGCATCCACTGGTTCACTCCCTAAATGGCTGCACTGACTGGGAATGGGCCAGGTTGAAGGAAGAAGCCAGGAACTCATTCTGCGTCTCCCTTGTGGGTAGCACGGATCAAAGCACTTTGTCATTACCTACTGCTTTTCCAGGCTTATTAGCAGAGAGCTGGGTCAGAAGTGGAGCAGGTGGCGTTGGAACCTGTGCATCGATATAGGATGCTGGTGTCATAAGTGCTGGCTTAATCAGCTGCACACACAGATGCCAATATCTGGTGTCGTAGGTGGCTTGCTTAGAAGGAGCACTTGAAAGGAGGACTGTTGGGGAAGTGATTTTGGTGAAAAGTGCTCTCAGCAGGAGAGATGTGAGACAAACAGTGATGCCCAGAAGAAGAAAGTTACACAAAGGTAGGGAAGAGCTGATATCTAGCTTCAGCCTGGTCCAAGCTTTGGCTGGATGCAGCTCTGCAGGATGACTTTTTAAAAAAGATTTACTTATTTGTTTGAAAGGCAGAGTTATATAGAGAGAGAGGGAGAGAGAGAGAAAGAGAGTGAGAGCGCGAGAGCTTCCATTGGCTGGTTCACTCCCCAGATGGCTGCAATGGCTGGAGCTAGGTTTTCTTTTCTTTTCTTTTCTTTTCTTTTCTTTTCTTTTCTTTTCTTTTCTTTTCTTTTCTTTTCTTTTCTTTTCTTTTCTTTTCTTTTCTTTTCTTTTCTTTCTTTCTTTCTTTCTTTCTTTCTTTCTTTCTTTCTTTCTTTCTTTCTTTCTTTCTTTCTTTCTTTTGACAGAGTGCACAGTGAGAGAGACAGAAAGAAAGGTCTTCCTTTTTGCCATTGGTTCACCCTCCAATGGCTGCCGTGGCCGGCGCGCTGTGGCCGGCGCAGCGCGCTGATCCGATGGCAGGAGCCAGGTGCTTATCCTGGTCTCCCATGGGGTGCAGAGCCCAAGCACCTGGGCCATCCTCCACTGCACTCCCTGGCCACAGCAGAGAGCTGTCCTGGAGGAGGGGCAACCAGGACAGAATCTGGCGCCCCGACTGGGACTAGAACCTGGTGTGCCGGTGCTGCAAGGCGGAGGATTAGCCTAGTGAGCTGCGGCGTCGGCATGGAGCTAGGTTTTCTGATATGGGACACAGGTCTCTTAACCAGATTTAAACTGCTAGCTAAACACCAGCCCTCATATTTTTAAACATTATTTTACTTTCAAATCATTTGTTTTCTTGTTAGTTTTTATTTTATCTTGTGATAATGTACATATATTTGTAATGTATCTTGAATAAAGAATTGTGAAATTAGATACATGGGGAAATCATTCCTCCGTGTTTTCTACAAAGGTTATTTCCCTGACATCTAACCAGCAATTATAAGGGATGTCAGTGTCACAGGGGGCAGTTCAACACATTGTGACAAAACACCAGTCCCCCCAGAATGGAAAAATTTTAGGGGAAATATGGCCACCTAGACAAACCCAACACTTCTCAGCCTCTCTTGCAGCTACGTAGACATTGTGACCAACTGGATATGGGAAGAAGTGATGTGTGTCATTCCTCCATTATCTTAGAAGGGACAGTCATGGCTTTTCTTCTCTCCCCACAGCTTTTTGTGCCAGTTGTAAGTCACATCCTGGGCAGACAAGTGAAAGTATCAGAAGGCTTCTGCCAAAAATGGTGCTCAAACTTGCACCACTATTTCACTTGCCACACCATCCTGTCACATTTGCTCAGGCCAGACTCCCCCTGCCCCTCCACGAGCACTTAGATCTAATGCCACTAGTTATTCAACGTCCTTACGAAAGACAGGATGATGGCACTACAGACTGTGTCCACAAGATCAATACCTGGGATGGCCAAGTTTTCAGAGAGGATGTCTGCGTGTTCAACACTGTGATGATGACAAATCAATTTGGGATTGCTTGTATTTGAACACAAAAGCGAGAAAAATTTCTTTTTTTATATCAGCCACTGGGTCTAGTTCAGTACCCAAATATGTATCTTAACTAATTCAGCCCAGATGGGCTGGGCTTTGTTGAGACACTAAACCAATTGAGTGGAACTCAGGATAGCTAAGACAAAGGGAGAGTGGCTGCAAAATATCTAAGACATTTCAAAGTTACAAATTGAGATATTGGAAAAGTAGTTGTTTTTAATGTCAAAGTTTTCTCTCAATTAAATGCGAAGTGAATATCATAGTGCTTTTTTGTATCCCAGCTACTCTGCTTCCAATTCAGCTTCCTGCTATGTGTCTGGGAAGGTAGCAGATGATGGCCCAAGTGCTATCATCCATGTGGGAAACCTGGATCAAGTCCCTAGCTCTTGGCTTTGACTTGACCCAGCCCTGGCTGTTGCAGGCATTTGGGCAATGAACCAGCAGGTGAAAAAAAATCCCCCTCTCACTCTCCCCATGTGCCACCCCCTCCCGTTCTCCAAATATATAAATAAATGAATACATAAATAATTCTTAAACTATGTTATGTGGAATAATACATTTAAGAGAATTACAACTACAGAACTGAACCAATAACAATCCATTTCCAGTGACACATTTAAGTTATAGTCCATTTTTTACACCTTCAGGGAGGAAACAACCCCCAGTTCTAAGTTAAGAACAATGAGTTGTTTTGTTTTGTTTTATGATGGGGCATAGAAAAAAACATCAACTCCCTTTGTCTAATATTGCATTTTTGCAGATGATTGATATTGAATTAATGAGGAGGGGTGTTAAAATTACCCCGTGTTAGCTCTTTAACATTCAAGTCACCATGAATTCACTTGAGCCATTGTGACAATATTTTCAGGCTCATCTGAGAAATGATGTGTACTCCAAAGGGTCTAAATATCGCCTGGTATTAATTGAGGGAATCCAGATGTTTACAGTTAATGTTTTCTCTTCACAGAGGACTTTCGAGTTTTATAAGCTGGGAATATGATGAAAGCTCAGCTAGGCTGCCTTAAAAAATAAAGCCACCATCATTTATCTATTTGTTATAGAGATGATCAAATTTCCTCACATGTCCTCGGAACAGGCTGATCCTCTGGTCCAGGGAGGCGTATCCTTGAGCACAGCCAGCAGGCTGACTTAGGGCTGGGATGGACTTGTTCAGCTGGTTCCTGCAGGCCTGGGAGCCTCTCCCAACAGGCCACCCCATGCCCACGCCCAGGCCCAGGCCTGCATCTGCATTTTGAGGCCTGCTTTTCTCTGCAGTCCCTCTTCTGGAATTCCTTCCTTCTCCAATCCCAGTCCTGCCCTCTGTCCATTCTTTAAATTCTCTCACCAACCATAAAGTCATCTTCTATTCATTAAGGCTTTCTGTTTCTATGCTGGGTTGTGAAGCACATACCTTCCATGTGCTTAGAGTTCATACCACAGGATTTAATTCTTTGGAACACTGCGGCTTGTACCAGCTATCAAATGTAGAGTTTTATCCCCCCAACTAGATTCTTAAGGGCAGAAATCACATTGTACCCAGCTCCTCTCTTTCCTGCATATTCAAGCATGTGTGGGATGTATAAGAAGTGCTCGATAGAGAGTAATACATATGCTATTAAAGAAAGGGATTGGTTGTTAGTTAAAACTACTAAATACCTTTAACTCTTTCTTCTATATCTTCCAGTTCTTTCTCATTGGCTTTTGTATGTGTGTACAAATAAATATGTGTGTTCATTCAGCTAACAAATGTTTATTGAGTAGCTACCATGTGTCAGGAATGGTGCAGGCTCCTAGCAATAAAAAAAAATGGATGTGGAAAGACCCTGGTTTTATTTAATTGGGTGGCTGGGAAAGTAATTTTTTAAAACAAAGATTTATTAATTTTTTTGAAAGTCAGAGTTACACAGAGAAGAGGCCGAGAGAGAGAGAGAGAGGGAGAGAGAGAGAGAGGTCTTCCATCCGTTGGTTCACTCCCCAATTGGCTGCAACGGCCAGAGCTGTGCCAATCCGAAGCCAGAAGCCAGGAGTTTCTTCCAGGTGTCTCATGCAGGTGCAGGGGCCCAAAGACTTGGGCCATCTTCTACTGCTTTCCCAGGCCATAGCAGATAGCTGGATCAGAAGTGGAGCAGCCAGGTCTTGAACCGGTGCCCATATGGGATGCTGACGCTTCAGACCAGGGTGTTAACCCTCTGTGCCACAGTGCTGGCCCCTGGGAAAGTGATTTTTTAAAGAAAGAGCAGACTGGGAGGAGGGGCTGACTTGAGCAGAAGAGCCAGATGGATAGGTGGCCATGCTTGAGGTGCAAGGGAGACACCAGGTGGTACTTGGGATTCTTTTTTTAAAAATGCATTTTATGTATTTGAAAGGCAGAGTTACAGAGAGAGGTAGAGAGAGAGAGAGAGAGAGAGAGAAAGAGAGAGAGAGGAGAGAGGTCTTCCATCTACTGGTTCACTTCCCAAATGGCTGCAATGGCTGGAGCTGAGCTGATCTGAAGCCAGGAGCCAGGAGCTTCTTCCAAGTCTCCCATGTGGGTGCAGGAGCCCAAGGACTTGGGCCATCCTCCATTGCTTTCCCAGGTGCATGAGCAGGGTGATGGATCAGAAGTGGAGCAGCTGGGACTTGTACTGGTGCCCACATGGGATGCCAGTGCTGCAGGCTGGGGCTTTAACCTGCTGTGCCACAGTGCCAACCCCTACCTGGGATTCTGATTCTAGGAGAGCAATGGGGGGTTTGGGCTGGGTGTGAATCTCCAGAAGACATTTGCTTGGAGGTGGCAGTTGAGTTCCTGGATCTTGCTCAGTTTTCTGGTTGGACAGAATAAAAAGAAAAGGCTGAGCAACAATGACAAGTAGAATGTGGAAGGAATTCTGAAAGGTTTAGAAGATGACCTACAATTTTATTTAACCTCAAAATAGCATCTATAGTAAAGGCTCCAAGAAATGGAGGAAATTCTGGGGCTGCTACAAGGAACTGCTTGCACCAGAGAAGAGAATGCAGGACACGGACAGACTCTTCCACAAAAAGTAGACACATAGGAAGAGTCTGAGGATCCTGGACAAACTTCAGACCAAGGGCACCTGAACCTGGATACTTGTGGAGCCCAGGAAGTTTTCAGTAAAAGGAACTACCAGAAGTCTTGCCTACTTTAACAGCCAACAGCCAGGAAATCATGATGCTGGCACCCATGTGTGTGTGCATCTTGGAGCTGGTGATGTCTCCCTTGCTGTCCAAATTTCTATCTGCAAGTGCATCATCATAAAGGGATTTCTCAAGAGCTCTGTTTTATGACTTCAAGCCTTCAGACCCATAGGTGGTAAATGAGGTTATGCACCAGGTGGTGTGGGGAACTATAGGATCAATGCTGTGAATCACTTCAGGGCATCGATTTAACTCAAAATTTTAGGAGGAAAAGCAGTTTTAAGTCAACCATAAACACTATGGGATAGAATCAAAACTTTGTATAGGTTGTAAAGATTGCTCAAGAGATAGAAATGAAACTTGGCACTTTCTGGTTGCTTTGGGCTACCAGGTCCTTTCACAAAGACCAAAGCTTCTCTCTTAGCAATGCCTGGCACTGTTGCAAAGTGTGTTGTTGCTCAGTGGATCTACTGGGGAAATTACCACTCTCAAGGCCCTGAGCATTGTTCCTTGAGCTAGAACAGTTGATTTTTTTTTTTTACTCTTAGGAAATGCAAAGGTCCAAATCTGGGAAATTTTGCTGACACTGTGTTGAACTCTCTATGCATTTATCAGAGCAGTGCATTGTGGAAGAGTTGGAGTAATTTGGCATTGAAAGTTCTGATTCTATTAGTTACATAAGGTGTTCATAAAAGAGTAGCTGGGTATGGCTTCAGAGGACCTAAAATTCCCTTCAAGTCATGATTTGATGACTGTCATCTGGAAAATGCACAGTATCTAATCATTTGGACTCCAATAATTAGTTTTGCTCTTGTAAACTCATGACTGAAAGCAATTATTTCTCAAGTTTTAGGGACAAATGAACCATAGAATAGCAGCTGTAGAACTTGTTGCAGGAAAATATGATAATTACTAAATTAGACATGTGGTAGGACAATAGGCCTTTGCTAATCAACAGCTTCCCTCCCAAAGCAGCCATTGTAAACACGCTGGGCAGCCAGTTCTCAATTCTATGTGCCAGTGATAATCCCCAAATCATTGTTGTTTGGCCTCAGGATGTATCCTGTTTGTTGTTGTTGTTTGTTTTTGGCAGCAGATTCATGTCCTTTAATTACATCTGATGCATGTTATTATCAATACCAATTTGATCGTCTGAACAGATAGATACTCATGGCTGGCAGGAAAAACCACCCTGGACACCAGGGGAAATTCATTTGGGGATTAAAAATTAGCAGGAGACAATCTGACACAGATAATCCTCATGTGAGAGACTGAGCATTGACTGGCATTTAGAGAAATGTGTTTAAGGCAGAGGAGCGCGTGGGATAGCATCGGATCATTAGGTTGGAAGAGAGAGTCTTCACTTCCTATAGCAATGAGTTGCTCTGATACTGCAAAAACTAAACTAAACTGAAAACCAGGATTTCAGATTGCATGTGGAAGCAACTAGAATATCCCAAGCAAGGATGTTACAAAGGAGGAGAGGGATTTGGCAGCTTAATAGTTTTCAAAGTATTGCTGAATGAAATGTAAATCCAACCATACATCTTTCCTGTGGTGTTTTATTCCCCAAAGCCCTTCAGGCTTCCTTTTCTTATCTCTGGCTATGTCCTCACAGATGTAGACTCAAAGAGGCATGGGGGCAAATGAGGAGGAGAAAACAGATGTTGGAGCTATGTTGCCTTCCTTACTCAGTACAATAGGGCATCAGTATCTACCTTGCAGCAAAACCATAAAAATTAGAGAAAACTATGCAGAGCCCTTGGTGTTGCCACTTGGTGAACAACCAATCCTTAAAACGTACTAGTCTTATTGTTAATAATGATATGATATTCACAATAGCGATAATGACATTTCAGAGGCAATATCATTGTATATGGAAGTGTTGCAAAAATAAAACATGTTTAAAAACAGCACTACCCTTTAGAGTTCATTTTCATCTAGTATTCAGTGGCAAAATTAAGACTTGAGAGACTATTTTGGTGAGGAAAGTTCAGACATTGAGACACCAGAGGGAAGATCACAGGGGGTTCTCTGCAAACTTCACGAAAACTCAATGTGCATCCATTCAGGGTAGGTCGAGGAGAAATGTAACTTCTGCTATCTTCTTGTCTGTTGTCCGGTTCTTTCCTGGCTCCTGGTGAGAAGGCATCCGCTGGAACTTGAGTTCACTTGCATATGGGATGTTCTAACCGGTAGTTCATAATACATCCACTCGGAGTTGTTGAAGAGTACTTCAAAAAGCTTTGAGGAGTGGGCATCTGGTGGAGGGGTAAAAAGCTGCTTGGAAGGCCCACTGCCTACATTGGAGGGCAAGATTCTCAGTTCCAGCTTTACTACCAATTCCAGTTTCCTGCTGATATGCACCCCGGGAGGCAGCAAGTGATGGTTCGAGTAGTTGGGTGGGTCCCTGCCACCCACATGGGAGATCCAGATGGAGTTCTCAGCTCCTGGCTGTGGTCTGGCCCTGCTCTAGCTGTTGCAGGTGTTTGGGGAGTGAATCAGCTGATGGGAAACCTCTGTCACTCTCTGTTTTGCCTTTCAAATAAATTTCAAAAGTTAAAGTTTAAAAGGTGTGTGGAAAAATGGAATTAAAAGGTGAAGTTTATTTTGCTGTGAAAAATTTTGAAGTCTAAACACAGATTTTTCATAATATGCATTTTCCATGAATTTTCCAAATGCCAGACTACATACGGAATTCAAGTTTTTGCACCAAAATAAATTTACCTTTTAATTCCATTTCTAGGAACTTTTTGAGGTACTGTTGTACTTTTAAAAAGATTTATTTATTTGAAATCAGAGTTACGGAGTGGGGGTATTCATCCTCTGTTCACTCCCCAAATGGCTGCAACAGCTGGAGCTGTGCCGACTTGAAGCCAGGAGCTAGGAGCTTTCTCCAGGTCTCTCATCTAGGTGCAGGAGCCCAAGGACTTGGGCCATCTTCCACTGCTTTCCCAGGCCATAGCAGAGAGCTGGATCAGCAGTGGGGCAGCTGGGACTCAAACCAGCACCCATATGGAATGCCAGCAGTGCAGGTGGCCGCTTTACCCACTACGCCATAGCGCCAGCCCCAGGTACTGTTGTAGTTTATACATCATTACATAGTTTCATAATTATTTGTTGAATGAAATCAACAATGTGTCACCCATGTGGGAGACCCAGAAGAAACTTCTGGCTCCTTGCTTAGGCCTGCCCCAGCCCTGGCTGTTACGGCCATTTGGGAGTGAACCAATGGGTGGAAGAGCTATGTCTCTGTCTCTCTTTCTCTTTCTCCATATCTCTGCCTTTCGATAAATAAGTCTTTAAAAAATTAAAAAATAAAAAGTAATCTATTTCAAGTAAAAATAAATGATTTATGTATTTTCAATGGAACTTAAATAAATTATGCATAGAAATTCAATGGAATATTATATAGATGTTAAAAAGGAGTTATGGGGCCAGTGCTGTGGCATAGTGGGTAAAGCTGCCACCACAATGCTGGCATCCCATATGGGCGCCGGTTCAAGTCCCGGTTTCACCAGTTCCAATGCAGCTCTCTGCTATGGCCTGGGAAAACAGTGGAAGATGGCCCAAGTGCTTGGGCCATTGCACCCATGTGGGAGACCTGTAGGAAGCTCCTGGATCTTGGTTCCTGGCTTTGGATTGGCGCAGCTCCAGCTGTTGCAGCCATCTGGGGAATGAACCAGCGGATGGAAGACCTCTCTCTCTCTCTCTCTCTCTGCCTCTCCTTCTGTCACTGTGTAACTCTGACTTTCAAATAAATAAATAAATCTTAAACAAAGGAGTTAGGCTCCTATGTATTGTGATGGCAAGATGTTCATATTTTGCTTTTTAAAAAAAATTAGAGAAATGTGCTATGTGTAATACTGTTTTCATTTAAAAGTATAGTCTTAAAGTATAATGTGATATAAAAATGTTTGAATAAGCCCAGAAATGTTTGGAATAATAAAAAGATCTGAACAGTAGTTGTCACTAAGACGAAGGTTAGGAGGTGGAAAAAATGAAGAAATGAGGGGAAACCCCTACCTTCATTTCATGAAATAGTGGCCTGTAGCATATATTGCTTTCATAATAATCAAAAGCAAACAAAAATGTAGTTCAACTTTCCTTTTTACAGATGAAGAAACTCAAACTTTGAGAAAGTCCTGAATTACAGAAACTTATAACTGAAAGACAATTTGGCATGTAAATGCACCTGCCTCTTGTTACTGATAAGGAAACTGAGACTCAGTGAAGTGAAGTGAGTGAGTTAGATACATTGGTGTGGCGAGCAATGTAGGTAGACAGTACATACTGAGGATCTATTAAAATTGACTCATTCGTCTTGGATGGGGTAAGTGTTGGCATTAGTCAATTTGGCGGGCAGCTTTTTTTTCCTATTTATTAAAATGTCAGAGGAGTGATGGCACCTCCTAAAAGGTTTACAGGTGGTGGTCTTCAAAAACCAATCCTCAAAGAGCATAAGAACTCCAATAGCTTAGTTGAGTGATAAAAGTAAGACTGAATAAGTAATCAATGATATCAAGGTGGGGACAGTTCATGAAAAAGTCTATGAAAGTAAAGCACACACATCTTTATAAAACACATAGGCAATAAGCCACATTTAAAAGCTACAGAGCATTAAACTAGAAAAAGTCACACTTCAAAGAAATTTACCAATGCTCTTGCAATAATTTACTTCTTCTCATTTCACATTATATATCCCAGTGGCACACACTATTGCCTCTGAAATGTTAAAGGAAGCGGAGAGAAACCCAAATCTATTTATACATTCTTGGCTAACTGGTCTATTAATGTAAGAATGCAGTGACCATATTGTGGTGCAAGGAGACCGCATCTCTTATTACACTCCCCAAGCCAGTCTTCTCACTAAGACCTGTCACTCTGGATTGGCTGAGCTGGTTGGGGCATTGATGTCTGAGCACATGCTTTTGCCTACATTGCATGCAGAAAAATGGAAAATTAAGACCATTCCCTGAATAGTTTGAGCCTCAAATTAACATTTTCCCAATAATCTGGGTATTTTGATTGTAATAGAATAATTCTCAGTTTTCCCACTTCTTCACTTCACTCATTCCATGCAGAACATAAAATAAACCGAGTTTATGGAAGTGTCATCTTCAGAAGAAATGATTTTGAAAAGTTAACTTACTGATCTAATGATTCAACCCAAAGTGCCAAAGCAGTGCCGGTACTTGGAGCCGTCAGGGTCATCCTGGAGCAGATGAGCTCTGCCCATCCTCCTCTGGCTCACCCCAAAGTTGCCTGAGTGAGATGTTGGCCTTGCCACATGGCAGGAAAATAGAAGCTGAAGTCAAGAAAACCGCAACATCTGGAACAGGAGGAAAGATTTCACTGGCAAGAACTTGACAAACTCTGAAAACAAAGTTCTAGACTTGACTAATTTATTTTGGCTGCAAAGCCGAGCTCAATGCAAAGCTCAAAGAGGATTTGTCTGAGGCTCCGTTCAAAGAAATAAAAAGCCAACCCGCACTAAAATTAATGCATCGACTGCATAAACAGTCGAGATAGTTATCTGATACTGAGGGAATAGAGCCACACTAAGCCTTTTTGTTATTTATGGGATTATTATTGGAGGAAACAGAAGCAATTAGATATCCCCTTGCTTTCAGAGCAGGGGAAGGAAAAAAGGTGTCAAACATAGTTTTTCAATTTGGTCTCTTGATCATTTCGTTCTCGCTACATTTTAAAATCCAAATATACATATGCCCCCAGTGCCCCACTGGTGTCTCAGCTGTTCCTTTGACTATTTCTCCTTTATTCTTTGCAAGTTCTATGAATTTTGGATGAAGTATGTAAAGACTCAAAAATAGCTAAAAATAGAAGTAGCGTCTTTAAAAACAAAGTACATTTGTTTTTTATGTGATTACAGAATATGTAATATGTATGAGTGTATGTGTGTGTGTACATTATAGAAAATAGAGAGATAGGAAAAGAGTCTTTAAAATAATTTGGATTGTAGAAATATTTGTTATTCTTTTGTCTGCCCAGTTTTGAAGGCCCCTGTTTTAGGAATACTTCCCTGATTACAAGTTTTTTGGGGAGTACAAGGAGGGTGTGGTGTGCACCTTTGGTGTCAAAAGACACACACTCCTGGTCAGATATTTGAACGAGGACCGAGTGACCCAAGAAGCAGGCCTGGGGTGGGCGTTGCGGTGTAGCAGGTGAAGCCACTGCCTCCAATGCCCGTATTCCATATTGGAGTACCTGGGATTGAGGCTTGACAGCACTTCTGATTTCAGCTTCCTGCTAATGTGTACCCTGGAAGGAAGCCCATGATGGCTTAAATATCTAGGTGTTTGCCACCCCAGTGGGAGACTTGGATGGAGATTCTGGTCCCTGACTTTGGCCCGGTTGTTGTGGCATTTAGGGAGTGAACCAGTGGATGGAAGATATCTCTCTCACTCTCCCCTACCCTCTACTTTTCAAATAAATAAACTTATTTTTGGTTTGTTTGTTTGTTTTTAAAGAAGAACGGGCATTTGGTGTAGTGACTAAGGTCACTCCTTAGGACAGCTGCATCCCATATCAGAGTGCCTGGTTCTAATCCAGGCTACTTCACTTCCAATCCAGCTTCCTGCTAAGGCACACCTTGGGAAGCAGCAGGTGATGGCACAAGTACTTGGATTCCAAATGGAGTTTTGGACTCCTGGCTTTGACCTGCCCAAGTCTCATCTGTTGTGGGCCTTTGGGGAAATGAACCAACACATGGAAGCTCTCTGTGCGTGTCTCTTCCTTTCAATTAAAATGAAATTTAAAAATAGAAATAGAGGGGCCAGCGCTGTGGTGCAGTGGGTTGAAGCCCTGGCCTGCAGTGCCAGTATCCCATATGGGCACCAGTTCAAGTACCAGCTATTCCACTTCTGATTCAGCTCCCTGCTAGTGTGCCTGGGAAAGCAGCAGATGATGGCCCAAGTCCTTGGGCCCTTGCACCCATGTGGGAGACCTGGAGGAGACTCCTGGCTTTGGATCAGCTCAGCTATGGCCGTTGCAGTCATTTGGGGAGTGAACCAGAGGATGGAAGACTTCTCTCTTCTCTTTCTATCTCTCTCTGTAACTCTTTCAAATAAATAAAATAAATCTTTAAAAAATAGAAATAGAAATAAAGCGGGGTTTGTAAGGAATTTGCTCTGGTCTGTTCTCCAGTGGCCACAGTGAGGGTGTATTCTGTGGTCCACTGTTGGCAGTATCTGTGATGCCAGCTGAGACATCCGATGTCAAGAAGCAGAGGCAGTTAGATTTCAATGCTCCTGTGCATTCCCCATGATCCATTCAGTAAATCCCTTTTGCACTTAAGTCAGACAAAGTCTCTGTTGCTTGAAGCTTAGATTCCAGATTGATATTCCTAGAATTCCTTTGTTCAGAGACACCTACCATTAACATTTTAATGTGTAGTACTCTGACCTTTCCTCTATACCTGTAGAGGATCTTCATCTTTCTATGGTTGGGACAGAGTTCTTGATACCAGGTTGAAAGAGTAGCAAGACAGAGTTTCCTTTCCTTTGATAAGCATACAGGGAGCGTGTTCCCTAACTATTCACAGAAGCAGACAGCATATTTGTAATTTTCCTTAGCTTTTGGTAAAAGTGACTAATGATGAGAAAGTATCTAGAATAGCACTGGGACACTTGAAGTGGGTGATGTTACTTCCCAATAATAACAGGGAGAGTTCTGACCTCACCTCTGAGTGCCCCCTACTTACCAGGTCGTCTGCTGAGTGTCTCACACAGTTTTGGCACATTTACTCCTCCTAAAATTCCTTACATGGAAGTTACGGTTTTGTGAAGTAGACATTGTTGTTAGTTTCATTTTACAGATGATAAGATGGAAGCTTAGAAATGTTAAATAACTGATTTAGATTCACAAAGAGGAAGGAACAGCCCTAGGATTTGTACCCAGCTTGGCTAATTTTAGAGACTTCTTTCCTAATCATACTCCGACCCTACCCCAAGGTGGGGCTACTTGGGACCTTAGGTCATTTGCAGGCTGGCTGGTCCCTAGAGTGTTTACTGCAGTCTGTCTCTGTGAGGGCACTGTTTTAGCACTCATGGGCAACGAAGAAATAGAAGGTGTTCTCCTTTAATTCGAGGCACATTAATAAAGCAATCAGCCTTTAGAGAATGCACTATGGTTTACACAACATTTTAATATGGATCACCTTACTTAGTGTTTTGAAATGACTTGAGAACAAGTACAAAGAATAAAGCCAAAATATGCAAAGGAACTTGAGGTTAAGAAAAAGTGAGGAGAAAGAATGTGAGGTTAATGAGAGTGAGCTTTTAAGGGAAAATGGGGTTTTTCAGGACTCTCATGAAGATAATTTTGGTATGTGGTGGTGAACAGAAAGACGGAGTTCGCTCCATCAGGTTGTGTATGCAGATAGCTGTCCACAAGTCGTGTTGAGTTTTGTGGGATATATTTAAAATCTGAAGTGATTGACGGACTTGGGGTTAATTTTTCCTCTTAAAATGAACTCTTATCAAGGATTGGTTCAACAAGAGTGTCGAGTGAATGAGATTAATTAAAAACTCCAGCAGAGCCTCAAAGTGCCTTAGCCCTGTGCATGTACAGTGTGGGGTCCTCCTAATGACTGCCGGTGGGCCCACTCAAGGAGTCCAGTGCTGGGGAGAAGGACAGATCAACAGGAAAGAACCGGGGGAGGATGAGGTTCCGGTCATGCGGCTCTGACGTTGAGGTAGGCTTTATGGAGGGAGTACGATCACCAATACCTTCTGACACCTGGAGTAAGAAAGCTCCCTTGGGAGCTGTGTGCTCCCCTCCGCAGCAACTCAGCCTGAGTAACTCAGAGCAGCCAGGTGCCACTAAGGGTCACAAGTCTTCCCCTCTCCCTGCTTTTTCTTTTCTTAATGAGCTTGCATTTTCTTCACAAATATGTTTGAAATTTGATGTTGGGGGCCAGTGCTGTGGCATAGCTGGTAAAGCCCCCACCAGCAGTGGGGGCATCCCATGTGGGAACCAGCTCAAGTCTTAGTTGCTCCACTTCCAATCTAGCTCCCTGTTAATGTGCGTGGGAAAGCAGCGGAAGATGGTCCATGTCCGTGGGTCCCTGCACCTGCATGGGAGAGCTGGAAGAAGCTCCTGGCTCCTGGCTTCAGATTGGTTTAGCTCTGGCCATTATGGCCATTTGGGGAGTGAACCAGCGGGTGGAAGACCTCTCTCTCCCTGCCTCTGCCTCTCTGTAACTCTGCCCTTCAAATAAATAAATAAATCTTAAAAAAAAAGGAGAGAAAGCATTTTCCTTCAGCTTGAACCAGGATGAAAGGAGAGCCTGTGAGGCAGAAGCCCTTGTGGGGAGGTGGCCCTGCAGGGGCTTCAAAGGGCAGTCCTCTGGAGGGTGACTCATGAAGCTCTTCCCAGGTACCGGCCCTGGGGTGAACACAGCCAAGAAACGCACAAACCATTGGAGGATTGAGCCAGGTGTCAAATCTGAGTTCTAATTGAATGCAAACTAAGACATTCTTGGGAGGAATTTTTACTATTATTTTTGTCAGTAACTTGCCAACATCACGCAAATTAAATCAAAGGAGCCTTTGGAGAGTATGTAAAAGGGGCTGTTAGGCTGAGGTCACCCCCCTTTACCCACCCCTGGGAACGGTTTGCAAGTGTCACGGGCATGGCTGCAACCAACGGCTGCAGCATCTCTGCCTTCCAGTCAGCCAGCGGATGCTGCCCATCAGAGGCACCGTCAGAAGCAGGAATGCTACTTCGTGCTCTTGTTATGGTCAGTGGCTCTTTTGCCCTCATGTCTCAACTGTTTTATGGCTTTCTCTGTAAGAGCTTCAGGTCAGAAATGATGTTGGCCCATAGGGTGTCCTTCCCTGCGCCCCCTTGTTAAGCAGGCAGTCTTTATTAATTCACAGGCAGACCAGAGTCTCCAGAGCTCCCACCATGGGAGAAGATGGTGCCCACCGCCCTGGCCCCGCGGTGGGACATGCGACATCTGCATTTGAAATTTTCTCCTGGGAGCAGAAAGAAGCGGATACTCTCCCTTCCTCTGCCAGGAACCTGCTCCATGTAGTGCTCATTGTGCCGAGCGTAAAAAGTAGGTTTCTGAAACAGCGACTAGGCAAGCTCCTGACTTGAACTGGCAAGAGGTGGTGCTGCCCCCTTGGCAGCTGTTCCTTGGAGCTCTACCCTTCCTTCACCATCTTACCCCCAGCCACTGTGTCCTGCCACACGCTTGTCCTGATGGGAAATCACAGCCTTCTTGTTGTGCCAATCACCCAGATGCCAAATGTCTTTTATAAAAATGGACTCTTGCCTGTACATCTTTATGGAGTATAGTTTCAATACCTGTACACACGGGTAATGATCAAATCACGGTAATTAGCATACTTATCACCTTAAACATTTGTAATTTCTTATGTTGATAGCATTCAAACCCCTTTCTTCTGGCTGTTTTGAAATATGAGTGATTTTTAATTATAGTCACCCTACTGTGCTACAGGACACTGGAATTTACTCTTTCAATTTAACTGTTACTTTGGTACCTATTCTCCAGCCTTCCCCTATCCTCCTATTCTCCCCAGTCTCTGGTAACCACTAAACCGCTCTCTCTTTCAATGAGAGCCACGTGTCTAGCTTCATATAGCATGAGACCATGAGGCATTTGTCTTTCTGTGCCTGACTTATTTTGCTGAGTACACTGTCCTCCAGGCTCCTCTCTGTTCCCCCAGATGCCAGGATTTCATTCTTTTCAATGCAGAATAGTGTTCCATTGTGTAGATATACCACAGTTCCTTTACCCATTCATTCACTTCTGGATACCTAGGTTGGTTCCCTAACTTGGCTACTGTGAATAATTTCTGCAATGAGAATGGGAGTGCAGATGTGTCTTTCACAGACTGATCTCATTTCTTTTGGATACATATACAGTAGTGGGATTGCACTTTGAGTTTTTTTTTAAAAGATTTATTTTATTTATTTTAAAGACAGAGCTACAGAGAGAGAGGTAGAGACAGAGAGAGAGGTCTTCCATCTGCTGGTTCACTCCCCAGATGGCTGCAAGGACAAGAGCTGCGCCGATCTGAAGCCAGGTGCTAGGAGCTTCTTCCAAGACTCCCACATGGGTGCAGGGGCCCAAGGACTTGAGTCATCTTTTACTGCTTTCTCAGGCCATAGCAGAGAGCTGGATCCGAAGAGGAACAGCCGGGACTAGAACCGGCGCCCATATGGGATGCCGGCACTTCAGGCCAGGGCTTTAACCTGCTGTGCCACAGCGCCAGCCCCTGCACTATGAATTAAATAGTAGCTCTATTTTTGTTTTTTGTTTTTGCAGGCACCATCCAGGTATTTTCCATAATGGCTTCTAATTTAGATTCTCACCAACAATGTATCCGAGCTCCCCTTTCTCTGCATCCTTGCCAGTTTTGTTGCATTTTGTCATTTTGATAATGACAAATGACAAATGTCACTTGCAGCAGTATTTTGCTATTTGTCTCTTTCTCCCCAAACGTTCAACACTAAGTGAATTCTGAGAGGCACTAAGCTCTAGCAATGTGATTACCAAATTTTCGTCATTTATAATATTTGCTATATCCACCTCTCCTAAATATCATACACTTATTATTTTATATTAGTTTTCTTCATCATAGAATTCTAATGTTTATATTTTAAAATTGAGGAATGACAGATTAAAATGAACTGAACTTAAATGTACTGCTCATTGAAGTTTTATACATGTGTGTGTATATGTGTGTGTGTGTGTGTATGCTACAACCGCTACAAATATAGAGTATTCAAGTATTTATTTTTTAAAACGACATGTGTGGGGCTGGTGCTGTGGTGTAGCGGGTAAAGCTGTTGCCTGCAGTGCTGGCATCCCATCTGAGCTCCAGTTCGAGACCCGGCTGCTCCACTTCTGATCTAGCTCCCTGCTAATGCGCCTGGGAAAGCAGTGGGAGATGGCCCAAGTGCTTGGACTCTGGCACCCATGTGGGAGACCTAAAGAAGCTCCTGGCTTCGGCCTGGCTCAGCCCTGGCTGTTGCGGTCATTTGAGGAGTGATCTAGTGGATGGAGAATCTCTCTCTTTCTCCTCTCTCTCTGTAACTCTGCCTCTGAAAATAATAAATCTTTTTTTTTAACAATAGGAAATGTGATGTCACTATCAGAACTTCAAAAGCCTGTTTTGATGCACTAATCTATTTAAATACACAGCAAAATAAATAACCGTGAATTACAGATGCTTATGCTTTATCTAAAAGCATCTGTGTAACACTAGATACTACTGTATCCATCCATTTGATAAATATTTATTGAGGGCCTACAATGCATAAGGCATCGTTTTAGACATAGGGAATACAGCAGTGATGAAATAAGAGAAAAATTTCTATTTCTTCATCCATTCTATTTGGGAAGGGAGACAAGAGACACAATAAATAAGTAAAAGCATGTCGTTTGTTAGGTGGTGACAGGGCACTGGAGCAGAATAAAGGAGGAGGAAGAGACTGAGTGCTGGGTTAGGGAGCGGGGTGAGTTTCAAAATTTAAACACAGTTGTCAGACAGAGTCTCGTATTGGAGTGAAGACTTGAAGGTAGCCAGGGATTAGACAGCTATGGGGGTGGGGTGTTCAGAAAGCATGCAGAGCCGGAAGCAGCACAGGGCCTGGGTATTTGAGAAGCAGCCAGAGTGGCAGGACTACCATGGGGAAAATGGGCACAGGAGCTGCACATGGAGGGATCTTTCTCTGCCTCTGCCATCTACTTGAGTGTGTCTCTGGTCAAGTTGGTTAATTGCTCAATAATGCAGTGTCTTAAATTGGAGGAAGAATAATTCCCTTTCATATAGCTGTGCTCTACTTAGTGAAAACTATGTAAAGCAACTAGCTCATTATCTGCTACACATTAGAGATTTGGTTGATTATATGTATTATTGTATGTAGTAGGCACTTGATAAACACGTAGTGACTGACAGGAGGCTATATTTTGATTTGCAAAATGACTATTCATTTTGCTTTTTCTTCAGACTTCAACAATTAAGTGAGGGTTCACTGCAGTGGCTTAGCGGGTGAAGGCCACCACCTGTGGTGCCAGCATCCCATATGGGTGTCTGTTGGAGACCCGGCTGATCCACTTCTTCTTCTTCTTTTTTTTTTTTTTTTTGACAGGCGGAGTGCACAGTGAGAGAGAGAGACAGAGAGAAAGGTCTTCCTTTGCCATTGGTTCACCCTCCAATGGCCGCTGCGGCTAGCGCGCTGCAGCCGGCACACCGCACTGATCCGAAGGCAGGAGCCAGGTGCTTCTCCTGGTCTCCCATGGGGTGCAGGGCCCAAGGACTTGGGTCATCCTTCACTGCACTCCCTGGCCACATCAGAGAGCTGGCCTGGAAGAGGGGCAACTGGGACAGAATCCGGCACCCCGACCGGGACTACAACCTGGTGTGCCGGCACCGCAAGGTGGAGGATTAGCCTAGTGAGCCGTGGCGCTGGCCTGATCCACTTCTGATCCAGCTCTCTGCTATGGCCTGAGAGAGCCATGAAGATGGCCCAAGTCTTTGGGCCCCTGCTCTCCTACGTGGGTGACTTTAAAATAAATAAATAAATCTTTAAAAAAACCAATTAAGTGAGTGATAGGTGTTTGTGAAGCACTGTGCTACTCAAATTGTAAATGAAATTCGGTATGCTCTTGGGCCTTCAGGAAAGTCTAGCGGAGTTGGAGAGATAAGAAGAAGTACAGATACTAAGACTGTCCAAAAATTATTTAGCTTTTCTTTTAATCATAGCGATGGATATGTGAAGTTAGGTGTTTATGTTGACTTGCTTTTAAGCATACAATGCTCCTGCTAGTACTCTATGTTACTCACTGGGGAATGCTTTAAGCCCTAGGGCAAAAGCTGACCAGAGGCAGGTGAGACAACACTGAAGATAATTGTGTTCAGTGTGGGGTCTTCTCTCCTTTCCTGCACACCCTCCCCAGCTTCCCCGCACCCAGAATCTACCAGCTATGGTAGAAAGATGGAAACATAATCGAGGGGAATGTGGTTTTTTTTCCCATGATGCCTCATTTTTACAGTGGGTAAAAATTTGAAATACATATTTGTTTAAATTTTGGCAAATTTTTTATCTGTACACAAATTTAAATAAAATCTTATGTTTTGTAAAGTTCAAAAATAAAAAAAGATACAGTCTCTATCAGCCTAAGTAACTAGGAGATAACCCTCCCCACTCACCAAGCAGGAGTAAGAAATACACCACTGAAATCGATCACCAATTGTGACCACTGCTTCATGTGCCTTCAACTGGCAAAGACTGTATAGGAAACAATATGAGGGCACAATCTATGGTTCATGGCACGTTCTTATAATATCAATAGCAAGACAATAAAACCAAGATAACATTGAAGGATAAGAGAGACATAGAGAGACAAAAATATCATTGTTGTGTTAAAAAAGGAGTTGAAGAGAGACAGACATTTGGTGCAGAAATGGTGACAATGTTGCCTGAGTTACCCACATCCCATATATAGGAGTGCCTGGCTTTGATTTCCATGTTTGCTCTTGATTCCAGTTTCTGCTAATGCAAACCTTGGGCAGCAATGAGGATGGCTCAAGTAGCTGAATCCCTGCCACTCGTGTGGGAAGATCTATACTGAGTTCCTGGCTTCAGCCAGGGGATGCCTGTTTGTCTGACGACTTCTTTGTTTCTCAGATTGACAAAAAAGCCAAAATCTTAAAATTTAGAAAGATTTATTTAAAGAGCATGAAATATATTATGGCTGGATGAAAAACAAGGTTTTTCAATCAATATATACATTTACTGACCTGCCATTCCTGTTCCATGCTTGACCAACTTTTTGAGATATCTACAAATAAATTTGAAAGCACTTTTAAAAAAAGGTTTTATTTATATTTTAATTTGACAGGCAGTGAGAGAGTGAGTGCGAGAGAGAGAGAGAGAGAGAGAGAGGAGAGAGATCTTTCAACCACTAGGTCATTCCACAAATGACCACAATGGCCAGGTCTAGGCCAGGCTGAAGCCAGGAGCTGGGAACCCCATGTGGTTCTCCCATGTTGGGGCAGAGGTCTCAGGACTTGTGTCATCTCTGTTGCTTTCCCAGGCACATAAGCAGGGAGCTGTTTCAGAAACAGGGCAGTGGGGACTTGAACTGGTGCTCTGATACAGGATGCTGCAGTGGCATGCGGTAGCCTAACCTCCTGCATCACAACCCTGTCTCTAATAGGAAGACACCTGCAGTGCTCTTTCCCAGTTCTTGAACATCATCAGCATGTGTTTGCAAATCTTAGTACTGAGAATTCAGTTGTTGTCCAAAAAGGATGAGAGTGGTTATAAGAAAACAAAAATTATTACCAGAATAGAATATAGACACATTGTGTATTACTAAAGGAATAAAGTTTTGACACATGTCAGTCTAGAATGGAAAATATGTCTCTTTTAAAACATTGAACTTGCCAAATTCAGCATCCAAGTGTTGTTCTTTCCCAAAATAAACAGGAATTCAAGAAACAACTCCTGGACCACTAGTTCTCGGCTTAATGTTTCCATGAATTCATTCGTCCCTCATCACTGGGCCTTCCTGTACTGGTAATTTTGATTCCTTCTGTCACTCATGTTGAATGTTCTCCTTTCCCTGCCTCAGTCTATCATCAGTGGCTGTGAAGGGAAATGTTAAGTAGGAATTTAATAACATCTTGCTAGAGAATTCTCCTCTGTTGGTATTCATTCCAAGCCAGGACGTGAGGGGACTTCATTTTTTCATGATGCCTCTAGTCTTTCACACCTAAATAAAATTCTCCAACTCTATGCTTTACTAAATATAACACATAGCTCTTATTTGGAGTGGGGGATCTCATTTTATAAAGACAAAATGTTGCTAAGTAATTTATTTTCAACTTTCCAAAGAAATGCATAATTTTTGTTAGAAGCTAAACTTGATTTTTTTTACAAGTGCAACATTTTTACGAATGTTACTTTAAATTCAGAATGCTAAGAAATAGTCGAAACATGGTACCAAATTAATCCTGAGCTCACACATTTCAATTTAATTCCCCTTTAACCTTCACTATATTTCTATTTTTGGTCTGATTTAGTCAAGCTCGCGTTGATGTCTTCTCTTTCCCAGGTAATCCTCCCCCGCCCCCGAATTGCCATTGCCAGCAGGTGAGAATTTGCCAGTACAAATGTTATTCTTCGTTTTTGCCTCCACCCACTGACAACTTTTTTGCATTCTCTTCTCTTTCTTCCACACTGTCCCCATCTGCCATCCCCTTGTT
Organism: Oryctolagus cuniculus; assembly: GCF_964237555.1. Classification (NCBI taxonomy): domain Eukaryota; kingdom Metazoa; phylum Chordata; class Mammalia; order Lagomorpha; family Leporidae; genus Oryctolagus; species Oryctolagus cuniculus. The sequence goes on from NC_091433.1 coordinate 136,342,829, forward strand.
CCGCTTTGAAGCACTACACAAAATGTTGTTGATTTAAGAATGAGATTTGTTTTTGTTGCAGAACTTTCAGTATCCACAAACATCAATGATGAGATTCCCTCATTGGGAAAATCAAGGCGAAGAGGGAAGGCTAAACTGGGAAGAGGAAATGGACTCAAGAGTAGTGATTTTTATCTCCCACCTGGCTCTCCTGAGAGGCAGAGCAGCCCTCTGCCCCTTTCCTCTAACTTCCTGTTCCCCTCTACCCTCTCTGCCACAGGTTGCTCCTGTGGCCAGTGCTGCTCCCAGAATTCCTTGCTCCCCTCTACCCATTGACACTCTTTGGTCCATGAGGACTCAGATCCCTCTCCCTCTCTCCTTGCTTCTCAGGTCCTGCACTGACCACACCCATGCTTAGTCACAGCTCAGAGCCGGCAAGGGTAGCTTCTGTGTCAACTTTTCTAAGCCTCTTCCCGGTGTTAAGAAAGCGCCTTGCTTAAACACTGCTCTCTGTAGTGGATGTGCACTCAAGGAATGAGCAGGGTGCTAATTGACTCCCATTGACGTGTAAATGGGTTTAGAGACGACTTAGGAGGCCTTGGGCTATTGGTGCTGGAGGCACAGGCCCAGAGAAGCAAAGTGAGCAGCCTGACACTCCTCCCCTGGCAGGGGTGGGCTTGGGATTCGATTCACCAGCCTCCAGACAATCTGGCTAGTCTGCGTCTTTGCTTCCTTCTGGGTGGGTAAGGAGCCTGTTGTGGAGTCATGTTGTTCATGGCCATTATGTCTAAGTGTCTGCGGAAGAAAAGAAAAAGTAACAACCAACAAGACAACCAAGGGCCTCGAAGTTTCACCCCAGCTTATGAAAAGACAAACAAATTGAATGGAGATTCACTAGTTCCTATAGTCACCAGTACATCTTCATTTCAGCATTTAGATTCTTTTGTATACATTTGATGCATTTGTTTCTCAAGCAGCAGAGTTGTCGCTAAACAGAGGACTAGCTCGGCTGTGATACTAAGAAAAGGCAGCACAAAGCACTTTTCTGGTGGCTCTCACAGCTATGTGTAAGGCCCAGGTTAACTAAAGTTGGGGCAAATGGAAATGTTGACATTTCTTTAAACAATAAAAATTACAAGTGATTGCCAGAGTGCCACGAGCTGACATTTACGGAGATTATTCACCGATTATATACATGAAATATCATAAGTAATTAGCTCATGGCAATTACCTGCCCCTCGTTATTTTGCTTTTAGAATATTTTGAAAGCTTAGGTTACTAAACTTTCAAATAATCCTGAGCTGTGCTGTCATGGGTCTTTATCCAAATGAATCGTGGTCTCTTGTAAACAGTCTTATGGCCTGATTTCCATCGAGACAGAAGTTGTAAAAGGCCAGGGATTTTCGATGGATTTACACATATACTGTTTCAGTTAAGTTACCAAGGTCGACTTAACAGCCCTTTTCCTCGGAGTCTTAAATACACTTGCCACCCAGTCTCCTTTTATCACATTAGAGGGAATGGGTGATGAGATTAAGAGGGGCTGGGGTCGGGGAGGAGGAGCGGCCAGCCTCAGTGATGTTTCCCTTTTGCAGTCGGTGCTGTCATGGAACCAGCTTGGTGGTCTGTGTTGCTGGAAAGCTGACTTGTGCAGGTCCTCGTGGAGGCAGGGGCTTTCTCCTTCCAGGAAGCCTCATCCTTCCGAAATCCTTCTACCAGGGAGAGATGCCTGGGAAGAAAGCTGGCAACTGGAATTTGGCTGTCCACAAAGACACTGAAGCAGTGCAGCCTAGATCTTCTAATGTGTCCTCCCCAGCCCCTAACCCGGAAGGACAGGGGCTGATTTTCTTAAGATTTGCTCAGCCAGGTTGGAACCATTATAAACAAATAAATGACACCCCATTAGTGGCTGTATTTCCAATGAAGTTTAAATAGTCAGAGTTACAAAGATTAATGAGAAGTATACGGAAAATAAAGGTAATGAGATTCGTGTTTAATCCTCAAGTCTAAATGACCCATTTGATTGTCTTATGCAGTTGGCAAACAATCTCATTTCTGAATGTTATTTTAGCCACAGATATAATTTCTTTAGCACAGCAGAAGGAAGGAGATTAAAATATGAGACAGAGGCAGCACTTACCTTGGACTGATTAATAGGCTCAGTCTGGTCTCCCGCCGCCATGCTTAAAAGCAACAGACATGCTTTTCTATCCTGGTCTCTATATATTAATACTCGCTGGGTACCAGGAAAGCCCCTTTGATTAGTCACACTAAACCGCCACTTAAGTAGCGTGCATGCCACAGACCTACACTCTCCTTAATGAAGTCATAAATTTGGGGACTCTCAGCGCAACACCTCCTTCCCAAAGGAGATGTGGAGGAGCCAGGTTCATTGGAGGTTCTCTCCCCACTAACCCACCATTCTCTCCTTAACGCATATGCTCTAGGGCCTACACATGGAGCAAGTGGAATAAAAATCAATGTAGTTTCATCCATAGGGTCTGAATGGGCCTGAAATTCAGACCAAATAAATCACTTTTGTATTGATAGTAGAAAAGGAAGTGAGGGGTAGGGGGCTTCTACAATTAAGTTTTAGTGAAATCACAGATGCTGAGATTATTACTTTTATTTTAAAGTAACAAAATCTTACATATTAGTTGTGTTCAATTTGTTTAGAAATATATATTGTAGGATGACTAAATCAAGCTCATTAACATATTAACACTTCACACCATCTTTGTGGTGAGAACATTTAAAATCTACTCTCTTGGTAACTTTCAAGAATACAATACATTGTTAGTAACTATAGTAAAGATGTACAAAAGATCTTTCGAACACACTCACTCTGCCTAACCAAATCTTACATCCTTTGGCCAGCATCTCTCCAACTGTGTCCTCCCCCACCACACCAATCTACTCTTTACTTCTATTAACTAAACTTTTTAAATTTCACATGTAAGTGAGATCATGCCATGTCTGTCTGTCTGTGCCTGGCTTATTTCACTTAACACAAGCTCCCCTACCTTCATGCATGTTGTTGCAAATGACAGGATTCTCTTATTTTTTTTATGGCTGAGTAGTGTTCTATACTATATACATATCATTCTCTTTAACCACTCATCCATTGATGGACACTTTGCTTTCTTCCATATCTTTGTTATTGTGAAATTATGCTTAGAGTTAGGAAGTTTGACAACAGTTTTCTCCAAATATAGTTTGAGTGCTGGGAGACTAAGTCCCATCTTAGGGACACTTCTGAATGATCTCATTAGTACATAGTCACAGCATGCCTTTCTAAGGGTGGTAAGAAGACGCCTTTCAGGAACAGGTCTTCAAAGAAGGAGGTACCTTTCTCTGAAGGGAGGAGAGAACTTCCACTTTGACTATGACCTTGTCTAAACAAGATAAGAGTCGGAGAACTCAGAGGGCTTCCATAGCCTTGGAAACTCATGACTGGAGCATAGGGAGATTACTGATGCCATAGACAGGAGTGTCAATTTGTAAAGTCACAACAGGAGTCACTGTGCACTTACTCCTCATGTAGGATCTCTGTCCTTAATGTGCTGTACATTGAGATTTAATGCTATAACGAGTACTCAAACAGTATATTTCACTTTGTGTTTCTATGGGGGTGCAAACTGTTGAAATCTTTACTTAATGTATACTAAACTGATCTTCTGTAAAAAAAAAAAAAAGAAAAAAGAAAAAAAGAAATTATCAATTCCCAACTTGACTCTCACTGGGATTAAACATGACAATAGGTCTGATCTGATTTCATCATCATTTAAAAAAATCATCTATTATTTTTCACTTTATGTTTCTGTGTGGGAGCAAACTGTTGAAATCTTAATGTATACTAAGCTGATCTTCTGTATATTAAGATAATCGAAAATGAATCTTGATGTGAATGGAAGGGGAGAGGGAGTGGGAAAGGGGAGGGTTGCGGGTGGGAGGGACGGTATTGGGGGGAAGCCATTGTAATCCATAAGTCGTACTTTGGAAATTTATATTCATTAAATAAAAGTTAAAAAAAAAAGAATACGCCTTTCAGAAAGGTTTATTGTAGCTTGCCTTCCCTCTCCTTCTAAGTAAGGGTCCTGAAATAGCACAGGAGAGTGAGATTACCTTTTCAGTCTTCCCACGCCCTGTTCTCTGTTTTTCTCCGGGAAATTCTCCTTTCAAGGGTATCCTTCTCTGTTGTTTGCATCTCTGAGAATAGACCATCAGCTCTGAGTAATTGTGACGTGCAAATAAAGCTTTGAACTCACCACAACTATGGAAAACTTGGAGAACTGTAAAGTATTCCTCAACCCCCTGGTCAAAAATGACAACATTCTTTAAAACTCAGCATGAAATTCAATCTAATTCTTCCTTTCTCAGATTACAGGATCCTGGGTGTAAAATATTACATTTTAAAGCAAAAGTGCAAAGTTAATCTATCATAGCACACCTCCAGGTGAGATTTATTACAGACTGCTTTCTAAACATGGTGTGCTCTCTCTGCATATGTGGGCCATATTCATCTAATTATTATCCAGTTGAAAAATCCCCGGCATATGCAATGCCTGAGAAATAAGAGTGGGCAAGCCGACAGAATATGACACTTATGCTAATCTGTGGAAAAACATACACAAGGATTCCATTACCACATTCATTAGACTGCAAAGGCACACTCCATTCTGAGTAGGGATTATGTGCTATAATAGACTGAAAACAGTTGATGGAGCCCACTTAGCCAAAATGCTATGACATTGGCCAAATACATTGGCGCCGAGATTACCAGCTCAGGCTTTGCAGAGGATGTTACTGGTTAAAAGTTTGTCCTTGCCTGTGACTGTCACATCTGTGAGCTCATGGCACACGTCATTAGCTTGGACAGTGAGAGCAAGAACCAGCAATATATTTATAATCGGAGTCTGGGACAACTGCTTGAAATGTGCTACCCAGCTCACCCCATGCACCTGTTGTGTGATGCCTCTGACCTTCCCCATCTACACTTCTTGCTCGATTACGTTCAGAGAATGAGTTGTGTGGTGATAAAATTGTATCGCTAGCAAAGAAATTAGAATCAGATGCAAAAACCAGTTCTGTGCTCAGCTTGCCCACGTCTCATGTGTTTGCTTTTCTGAGCTACCGGGTGCAGTTGTTGCCTATCAGCCTGATCTTTCTACAGTGGCAGAAATATTTGATCTAAAATTATTTTAAATATTGTCAAAAATAATAAGGGAAGGGATACACATTACTGCTTGGGAGATGTTATGGAATCTCGCTATGCAAGCAGCGGGAAAAGATTTAAATCTCATCCATGTATATCATTAAGAAGATAATAATAAAAACCTTCTGTGGGAAACATGTTTTCAGCCTTAGGTTCTAGGAAACTTTTGTCTAGGCTTTTCTTTTTCAGTCTAGGAGTTTAATGGGAAGTTTTTAAGGAGAGTTGTACCCAACACCTTGATTTATATCATTGATGTGTTCCTGAAAACCTGCAGATAAATCAAATTTTGTTTTTGTAAACTGAATCTCATGCATGCTCCAGGGAGCTTCTTTTGGCCAAGGCAACTCGGCAATGAATCTTTATTTGTGTGTAAAGTGAAGGAGATAATTTTGTGCTTGAAATGCAAATAACTGCTGAGCATAACATCCATCTGATCTGTTCCAAGTTTACCTTGTTGTGCTTTCCAAAAGCAGGGTCTCCAGGAATCCTGAAACAGTAATGGGGGAGTGCTGGACGAGAGCACAGCGAAGTGAAGCCATGGTGGCGCTTTTTTCCTTTCTCTCCAGAAAATGGAAATGTCGGAGAACGGCAAGACTCATTTTTCTTTGCATGCTTAGGTTGCGTCATGTGTTTTGGAAAGGCGTAACTAACCTCTTGAGTTTTCTAAACACAAACCCCATCAATAACGGCTTATGATGCCCATAAATTCAGGGCGAGGAAATACGGATGGCGCCCAGGCACCCTGCCCTGTTCACCGGGAAGGCGGCATCCAAGGCGCAGCGGGGTCATTGCTAAGGAGTGGCCGCTTCCGCGGCTGCTCCCAAGGTGGAATCCTGCCCCACCCTTGGCCCTGCAAGCGGTTCTCGGGCAGAACCAGACACGTGTGGACAGCAGGAAAAAGAAGAGCTCCTGGAGAGATTTAGGGGTTTTCTCTTCCGCATGCTGCAGCCCCACCGCCCCGCTTTTTGGAGCACTCGCTTAATTGAGCCCTGCCCTGTATCTTCCAGCTCCCTAAGATACCAGGATGCAATCAAACAGGTTGAAGGAGGTTCTGTTTGCTTGCCAGGGGCACATGGCCCTTTGCACCGCGATTGTAATACAATCTTTCCTCTCTGGGGCTGCGAATGCTACAGTGCAAAACCGTGTTTGAAAACCTCTTTTATCATTCATCGTCTCCAGACTGAAATCATTTTTGACAACCTCTGCCGAAAACAAGCAGCTTTTCTGGCTACTGGCGAGTCGATTAAAGGGAGGAAACACATGTTCACTGTCAGACCGAGCCCCCGGAGAAAGCACTGACAACCTTTTAACCCCCTTTCCCAGGGAAAGGGCCCAAATGTTTCTCTGGAACAAAATCACCACATTGTCTTAAGCATCTTTTCATTTAATGTATCTTTTTATTTTTTCCAATGGCGAGTCACTTAAAAATAATAATCCTTGCCACCTCCATTTTTATTTGGGATGTTAACAGATCTGTTTTATGCCCTGCTGGAGAAGACAAGGAAAAGAGGACCATTCATGACTGTCTTTTATGAGCTAACCCCTCTCGCGGTTTTTCTAACCGTCTGGCCACAGCTTGAATACCAACACACTGACGAGTTCACTCACCTCATTTAGGGAGGGATTCCTCGAAACCCGCCGCGGAGCCATAGGACTGAAACTTTCTGAGCGATAGGAAGGCCGACGGACGTTATTAACACACTGAGAAATCAGACTGGGCTGTGGAAACCTTTGTGTATCGCAAGATCCTGAGCCAGCGAGGCCCACACGGTACTTGTGCATATGTTACCAAGCGGAGATATTTTCACAGGACTCCATCAGAAACAGCCAGGCCAGGAGAGGCCAAGGTCCCGCACCAAACCCCTCCCCTCCCCTCCCCTCCCCTCCCCTCCCCTCCCCTCCCCTCCCCCCCTCCTCCCTTCTCCTCCCCTCCCATCCCCTCTCCTCTCTTCCTCTCTCCTCCCCTCTCCTCTCCTCCCCTCTCCCCTACCACCTTTTCCTGATCACTGCAGCTTTGGTCGGTTTTGAAATCGGCGAATGTGAGTCCTCCTCCTTCCTACCAGTTCTCTCTCTCTCTCTTTTTTTTTTCCTTTTATATATATTTTTTAAACTTTTATTTAATTAATATAAATTTCTAAAGTACAGCTTATGGATTACAATGGTTTCCCCCCATAACGTCCCTCCCACCCGCAACCCTCCCCTTTCCCACTCCCTCTCCCCTTCCAGTCACATCAAGATTCATTTTCGATTCTCTTTATATACAGAAGATCAGTTTAGCATACATTAAGTAAAGATTTCAACAGTTTGCTCCCACACAGAAACATAAAGTGAAAAATACTGTTTGAGTACTAGTTATAGCATTAAATCTCAATGTACAGCACACTAAGGACAAAGATCCTACATGAGGAGTAAGTGCACAGTGACTCCTGTTGTTGACTTAACAAATTGACACTCTTGTTTATGGCATCAGTAATCACCCTAGGCTCTTGTCATGAGCTGCCAAGGCTATGGAAGCCCCCTGAGTTCACTGACTCTGATCATATTTAGACAAGGCCATGGTCAAAGTGGAAGTTCTCTCCTCCCTTCAGAGAAAGGTACCTCCTTCTTTGATGACCCATTCTTTCCACTGGGATCTCACTCGCGGAGATCTTTCATTTAGGTTTTTTTTTTTTCCCCAGAGTGTCTTGGCTTTCCATGCCTGAAATACTCTCATGGGCTTTTCAGCTGGATCCGCATGCCTTAAGGGCTGATTCTGAGGCCAGAGTGCTGTTTAGGACATCTGCCATTCTATGGGTCTGCTGTGTATCTCACTTCCCATGTTGGATCATTCTCTCCCTTTTTTCTTCTATCAGCTAGTATTTGCAGACACTATTCTTGTTTATGTGATCCCTTTGGTTCTTAGTCCTATCATTATGATCAATTGTGAACAGAAATTGATCACTGGGACTAGTGAGATGGCATTGGTACATGCCATCTTGATGGGATTGAATTGGAATCCCCTGGTATGTTTCTAACTCTACCATTTGAGGTAAGTCAGCTTGAGCATGTCCCGAATTGCACATCTCTTCCCTCTCTTATTCCCACTCTTACATTTAACAGTGATCACTTTTCAGTTAAGTTTCAGCACTTAAGAATTGTGTATTGATTACAGTATTCAACCAAAAGTATTAAGTAGAACAAACAAAAAAAGTACTAAGAGGGATAACATATCAAGTTGCTCATCAACAGTCAGGGTGAGGGCTGATCAAGTCACCGTTTCTCATAGTGTTCATTTCACTTTAACAGGTTTCCTTTTTGATGCTCAGTTAGTTGTCACCTATCAAGGAGAACAGCCAGTGCCGTGGCTCACTAGGCTAATCCTCTGCCTCCGGCACTGGCACACCAGGTTCTAGTCCCGGTCGGGGCACCGGATTCTGTCCTGGTTGCCCCTCTTCCAGGCCAGCTCTCTGCTGTGGCCAGGGAGTGCAGTGGAGGATGGCCCAAGTCCTTGGGCCCTGCACCCCATGGGAGACCAGGAGAAGCACTTGGCTCCTGCCATCGGATCAGCGCGGTGCGCCGGCCACAGCGTGCCAGCCGTGGCAGCCATTGGAGGGTGAACCAACGGCAAAGGAAGACCTTTCTCTCTGTCTCTCTCTCTCACTGTCTACTTTGCCTGTCGAAAGAAAGAAAGAAAGAAAGAAAGAAAGAAAGAAAGAAAGAAAGAAACCTACCAGTTCTCTTGATGAACCTGTCGTAATAAGCCTGTAATTCAGGTCTTTGCCTTTCACTCTTCCTCTACTTTCCTGTAAAGTCTTCAGACCTAAAACCTGAAAATACCTCCAAATTCATGATCGATAGCACATCATTAAAAAAATTTCCTTGCCCCCTTGAAGACTTATGATCAATTAACACTTCTTCATTAGAGATGCTTTTTGTGTTCCTAGAAATCTCAAGTGATCCTTGATAAGGAGTGGCTTTCAGGGCTGTTGACTTTGTTACTTAAGATACACATCGGGGCAGGCGCTGCAGCTCAGTGGGTTAAAGCTGCTCTCTGCAGTGCTGGCATTCCACATGGGCATTTATTTGAGTCCTGCTGCTCCACTTCTGATCCAGCTCCCTGCTAATGCACCTGGAAAAGCAGTGGAAGATGGCCTAAGTGCTTGGGCTCCTGTACCCATGTGGGAGACCCAGAAGAAGCTCCTGGCCCCTGGCTTTGGTCTGGCCCAGTCTTGGCCATTGTGGCCATTTGGGGAGTGAACCAGCAGATGGAAAATCTCTCTCTCTCTCTCCCTCTCTCTCTCCTTCTCTCTTCTTTCAGCACCACACCAGGTTACACTCTTGGATGGCTTCAAAGGAACATTACAGGTGCCCATCACTGGAAGTCTGCAACGCTGATGGCTGTCTGGAGAACCAACTACATTGTAATATTTCTCCTGCAATATCTCCTTCCATTCTCTGTATTGACAGACAACTTGGGTGCATCTTGGTTCCTATGCTGAGTTTAGTAAACGGATCCAATGCTGAATAAAAGTTTCCTGGCCATGCATCATGAAGTTCTGCAACAGACATGACTTCCACACAGCTCTGTATTCCAGGTTTCTACTCACCTCTGCGTGGACACGCCTGAGGCAGCTTTGGTTTTGCTACCATCAGATCATCTGTGTCCCTGTGGTCAGCATGTTCTCCCACCAGGAAGGCATTAGGCAAACATCTCATCTCCTGTAAGTCAATAATGACTGAGATTATCCATAAAGGATAAAATCTCCTTTATAGTAAAAAAAAAGTTAAGCTTAATAATGTAGACTTCTAACATTGCTGAAAGAAGTAATGCACTAGCTTTGGGGGAAAACAAAATGACTGACCACAACATAGAATTTTCCAGGGGGAAATAAGTTTACAACAATCAATCTCCTGGTTTCACCTGAGGAAATGGGACCCAGAGTTGGAGTACTTCATGCTTTCTACAATTGCTGTTATCTGGCTAATGTATCATGTTTTCCAGAGGAGAGAGGGAGGGAGGAAGGGAGCGAGAGAAGGAGAAATAATGAGGAAGATATAAAGTCAGAGGTCAGTGTGCAAGCTCGCGTGGCTGCAGGCAGCTCTATGCAGTGAGCTGCCCGTTTTAAGTCTTAATAGAGCTTTGCTGTGGAAAAGCTGTGTATGCTGAAAGCAAGACTGCTCACCTGTGCACACAGTCACATCAGAAGATCTAGATGCAGTTTCCAAGCTCAGAGGTGCTGAGTGACACATGAGTGGCTGGTGCTTCTTTTGATTTTTTTTCCCAGAAAAAACAAAGAAAGTAAAGCTTGGTAACACCACAAAGTAGGGGGAGGTCCCAGTCAGTTGGAAGGGTTTTTTTGCAGGCTACATCTTTTTTTAAAGATTTATTTATTTAGTTGAAAGTCAGGGTTACACAGAGAGAGAAGGAGAGGCGGAGAAAGAGAGAGAGAGAGAGAGAGAGAGAGAGAGAGAGAGGTGTCTTCCATCCGCTGGTTCACTCCCCAATTGGTTGCAACAGCCTGAGCTGTACAGATTTGAAGCCAGGAGCCAGGAGCTTCTTCCAGGTCTCCCATGTGGGTACAGGGGTACGAGGACTTGGGCCATCTTCTATTGCTTTTCCAGGCTATAACAGGGATCTGGATCAAAAGTGGAGCAGCTGGGACACGAACCAGCGCCCATATGGGATGCTGGCACTGCAAGCAGTGGCTTTACCCGCTACGCCAAAGCGCCAGCCCCACCACATCTTTTAATGAACTACTTTCTTCTCCCTTCTTGGAAAAATAAAATGACATTTTTGAGATCCTATACCAGTAATCCTTTGTGAAGTATTTAATATAAGCTTGAAACTGTGCTTAGTTTATGGAAAATCTATCATGGTATACTAATCTCCCATTCCATGAGAATGAGGCGTGAAGGCAGAGAAGTTAAGAGAGTTGTCCAAGGAAGCACAGCTAATAAGTGACAGAGCCACTTATTTATTTAGTTAATCCATTCTTATTGTAGAAAAATTGGAAAATGAAGAAAAAAGAATATGTTAACTGTCATTCCAAAATAAATAGCCCCAATGATCTCTTGATCAAGATACACTTGCTTTGAGCTACAAAATGTCTAAGCAGGAGCAAAGTTACATGTGGGAGTCTTGAACTGCTTGTGGGTTTGCCTTTTTTTTGCTTCTTTTTTGTTACTTCCCGGTTCCCAAGTTTTCTTTTTCGCTTCTGCATGTCCTCCTCCCTCATCCCCAGTTGTTCTCTTTATGTTACCTCTTTAAAGAGGGAGCTGAGGGAAATGAAAGGAGGGCTCCCAGTGGGTGGTAGGAAAGGCATTTGGCTTCTTCCCCTAACTGTACTGCAGCCACTCCCTCCCACCCTTGCCACAGTGGGTCCCCAGGCTCCCCTCCGTGGTTGGCCTATTGATAAAGGACATGTAGGCAGCACACCATAAACTGACAGCACTGTGCCTGCGTGTTCATGAACAACAGACGGTGGAAGCAAGCAAAGCTGAACCCGCTTTCATCCATAACACGTATTATTGATTTTTCTCTAATTAAAACAGTCACGACAGTCATTGTTGTCATGCCCATGTTTCTCATCTTTTATGCTTTAAATAGGAACCAGCTTGCCTGGTAAGGACCCAGCAACCCTCCTCCCTCTGTGTCTTCCCTCCTCCTCTCAGTTGAGCGTCATTTCTTCTGTAGGGGCCTTTTGAGTCTCTGACATTTTCCTGATGTGAAGATCCCCACTCTTGTCAGTCTCCATTAAATCCTCAGGCTGTAGGACTTACTCAGTGAAGCAAAGGGTGAGTTGTGGACCCTGGCACTCAACACCCTTTCAAAATCAACGTAACTGAGGCCTGGAGGCATCTGTCTCTGTAGTTCCTCCTGTTGACTGTCCTTGGTGTTAACAGCTGGCTTTGCAATCCGGGAGATTTCCTCATCAGCAGGGATGCCACAGGCTCTGCCCTGTCATCCCTCTGTCTCCAGTGTCCCAAAGAGAGCCAGAGGCAATGGTCAGGGGCTGGGAATCTCTGGCACAGCCTGATCTGTAGGGCAGCAGTGGAGCAGTAGGCTTCCAGCTCTTTGGGAGAAGCAATGGCCCTGGGTGGAGAACCAAGAGAGCATCTCTCCCCCGATCTCTCCATGGGGCTGGGAAGTGATGGGCATTAGGAATTCGGGGCTGGGCCCAAGTGACCAAAAGGTTAAAAATATACTAATACCTGTTCGATGTACAAGCAAATGGGGAGAGCTCTGAGGAGTGAATTTATCCGCCAGGAATGCTTCTTGGTGGTTTGGCAGAGTAGAAGGCAGCAGGCACAGAGCCCCAGTGTCTCTGCCGCTATCTGGCTTTGTGGCCTTAGATAAACATTGCACATTTCTGGTTTTCTGTTTTCTGCTCTGTGAGAAGAGAAGACGGCACCTGTGAGCAGTTTCCAGATCCCCTTGGAGTCTTCAGCATATGGAAGACAGGAGGAGGGCAGACTAGAGGGCTCGGAATCCTATTGGACTGGAATCTGCAACCGTGGTTTGCAAAATTTCAGGCCCTAGATATATACTGGCAAACAAAAAAGATAAAATCCATAACTTTATGTAGTTTACGTACTAGTAGGGAAGATGGACAATAGGCAAATAGATATACAATATAATGCCACAAAGTAGTAAGGGATAGGAGGAAAGTGAGAGCTGGTTTTAAGGTAGACTGACTTTAAAGTTTGGGTACTTGGAGCCATCTTTGGAGCATGTAAAGCCCAGAGTAAATCACAGTGGGTGTCACCAATCCCACATCTACCACACAGCAGACATTTCTGTACATCAAAGACAAACTTGAGGGTCAAGATGCAGCCTAAGAAAGTCAGGTACAAGGGGAGGTACATATGATTAGAAGAGAGAAACTGGTCCATCTTCTTTGTGCTGGGGACTCGAGGAAGGACAGAAACAGTGGCTCCAGGCTGCTAGTACAAGAGCCTCAAATGTCAGAGGGTGGAAAACTCTCTTTTTGCTAGGGATGGTCTTTTCTGGGTCAAAGAGCACCCACTATTTGGAGCCTGGGGCAGTTGTCCATATTCTGGGATTGTGTATCACAAAAGGGCTTAGAATAGCAAACTTTAATAGCTCAGATCAAATCCATTAATTTAGGCAGCAACAAGCATGTTTTAGGTGGCATCAGGAGGCAAAATAGGTTAAAGAATGGAAACACCTGTCATTTATCTCCCAATCTTCATTTTGCAGTGGAAGATCCTGTAGGGCACAGAACTTGGAAAAGCAAAGCCGAGGTGGCACAGTGGCTTATTCAGAGCTGACTCTCCAGTTCCTTGCTTCCAAGATTATCAGCACCACTTAGCCATGGTCCAGGCTATTGGCTCACATATCAGTTATACAAATAGTAGAATCAAAGTGCTTTCCTAGGTGAGTAGCCTGCTAAATTATCCAACAAGAATCAGTGGCTGTTCACCCAGGCCTGCATCTCTAATACTCTCCTGATCCAATTCTCTTTTGGTTATTCTCATCTGGGCTATTTGTTTCTCTTCATGATAGTATCTAAATTATACATTCAGATCCACCTTGTGAATAGAACCTGGATGTGAGGCACTGAAGGATGACTTGGCACTCACCTGATACAATTGGACTACAAAGACTTTTCCATTTAAATCATGCAGAAAGAAAAAAGAAAAATGACTGTGAGTGAAGCAGAAATAGCAGACAACCATCATTTCAACTTTTCAGCTTATGGAGTTTAACCCATTAAATATGCAAAACAAACCCTGTTGAGATAATCTGTGTTTGGAAGGCACCCAGTTCTCTCTTATTGAAAAGAAGGGATATGGATCTGCAAGAAGAAGCTAAAGACCTACCATAAGAGATTATATGGACTACTGAGTTTAAATCTAGGAAACAATCCCTTATATGTAAATGATGCTTCATGGTTTACAAAACACTTTTGCATCATGGTTTCTTCATTTGCAGAACAGAGCAGCACACGGAATTGCAAGCAATGTTGACCAGAGATGCAAGAGGCACATATCTGAGACTGAAGCCTGTATTGCATAATTTTTACTTTGGAAAAGACCTCAGCCATTGTTTTCTTATGTCTCACTCCCCTGGCATTAACAGTAATTATTTAAAGATATCTCAGAACCACAGACATCTATTTGTACATGAATGTCTTGGAGATGTTGGCTCAAAATCCTACAAGGCAGTTAATTCCGTTAAAATCTACTTCTTGTTAGATTTTAAAAAATCTGCCATGTCAGATTTATCCTTTTGTGGCTTCTGTTTATTAGTCCTGACTCAAGTGAGTGTGACATAGGGTAATAATATTAGCTACCATGTGTGAAGTGTTTACTATGCACCAAATATTGCATACATTATTTCCAATCCTACTGGAATGGATACTATCTTCCAGGCTTTAAAAACGAGGAAACAGGTGACTAGAGAGATTAAAGTAAATGTGAAATTACATACTTAATTAGTGGCTAAGCTAAGATTTGAACCAAGCTCTGACTTACTCTACCAGAACATATTGCCAAAGTTAAGTCTGATCGTTTTATACAATGTTGCTCCTTAATATTTGAAAACAGGAAATCAGGCCAACATCTCCATCTCAAGTTGGGGAGACTACTCCTTTGTTTAAGGTACTTTCTCTGCTGACGAGAAGCAGAAAAATGTATATATGTTCCAGTAATAAAATAAACATCTTACTTTTGGCCTATGTATTCCAGGTTAAAAATTCATGACTTTTTCTCTAATTTTTCAACATTGTGAGTTTTTGACTCATTGCCTTCTGGTCATGTTACTGTGAAGCTCTCCTTGTTTGTCAATGTCTCTCCCAGAACTGAACATGTTGCCCACTGGATGGGAAAGCACTCCCAGTGAGCACCACCTCATCTGCTGTTCTGCATTTTGCTCCCACAAACCTGCCAAGGACCTGAGCAAGGTCATCTGTAATTGATGGCTACCTGTAGGACTCAAGGTTTTTTATTTCAGCTCCAGTGATTTTTTTTCTCTAAGGATGTGAAGCTCACACTTGCTAATAAGATTTCTGCTCAAGTTATATATCCTGAATTGTACAGAAATTTCCTTTGACTATAGTAGAATTTTTTTTGTTTTCTACTATTTCCTGATATTGTAGGAAATAGAGTCCTAAAATAAACAAGCTGCACAGATTCTCTGATCAGCAAGGAAGTTCATTTTGTATGGGAGCATTTTTCCACTTGGTCATACCATCTTCTTCACCCGAGAAAAGCCTATAGGACTACTGTCACTCCAGTCAAGGAACACACTTCTCATGACAAGAATTCTTTGAGATAGTTTTTAGCTCAGCATATGATACATATTGTTGATGGCTCTATTTACACTTGGAAAGAATCTGGGTTTTGCAATTATCGATTATAGTGTTCTGTCAGTCTCAGGCATAAATGGCTCATAGTGTTGTACACAACTTCTAGGTCTGTAGAGTACTTACTTATTTACTTACTCCAATAAGTATTAGAAGAATGTTAAAATTGTTAACTATAATCATTATTATAATTTCCATTAACTATAATTCTAATTGTGGATTTATTTATTTCTCACCTTTTTCCCCCTCTGCATTCTGCCTTACATAATTTGAAGCTCTGTTTCTAGGGTCATACTTATCTATATCTTCCTGGTAAATCAACCACTTGTCATTGTTAAATGTACTACTTTGTCTGATGTTAACAGTCTTCCCAGTTTTTCATGATTAAAATTTGCATGATAAATCTTTCCAATGCTTTCACTTAAAAAATCTGTTTTTGTTTGTGTTTAAAGTACATTTCTGGAGCCAGCATTGTGGTATGGTGGGTAAAGCTGCCATCTGCAGTGCTGGCATCCCCTATGGGCACTGGGTCGAGTCCTGTCTGCTCCACTTCTGATCCAGCTCCCTAATAATGGCCTAGGGGAAGCAGTGGAAGATGACCCAAGCTCTTGGGCCCCTGACACCAACTGAGAGATGTGCAAGAAGCTCTGGCTTCTGTCTGGTCAAGCCCTGGCTATTGCAGCCATCTGAGGTGTGAACCACTGATGGATGATCTCTCTCTCTCTTTCTGTCTTTCCCTCTCTATGTACCTCTGAGTTTCAAATAAATAAATGAATCTTTTTTAAAAATTTAAAAATAAAGTGCATTTCTTCCAAGCAGTATATGGCTGAGGTTTTTTACTCAGCCTAAAAACTTATAGTTGTTAATTACAGTGTCTATTTCATTTATATATTTGTTATAAGTATTCATATAGTTGTGTCAATTGTCGTGCTATTTTTTCTCTTGTATTAGTTCTGTTTCTTTTTTCCCCTTTGAGTTTATTCCCAAGCCATGAGTTTCTGTTTCTTCAGGTTTTTTCTGGGATATCCTTTTCTTGTGTGCCACCTCCTCTTCTAGTTTAGGAACACTTTGTTCCTTTTTTAGTGAGGATCATCTCAGTGAGGCACAGGGAACTTGTGTGTGGGTTAATCCAACCATGGGCTCTAGGTATAGGGCTGTGCATCTTGGGTGCTTTGTTCACCTGGATATGTTCAATCAGCAGAGAATCTACATCCAACCCCTGAAGCTGTCTTATTCTCTGCATTTTTAAGCATGTGTCACAGAAACTCAGCACTCTTTTTGGGCCACCCCACTGCTTGGCTTGGGCACACCTACCAACTCCGTCATTCAACAATGGAATGGCAATACTGCTTCTTTAATGTGGCGTCTTTCAGATACTTGGTGGCTTTTCTGTTATGCATGCCTTTAAAGTAAACACAAAGTTTTGAACCTCTTGATGTGCATGATTTGGCGGGGTTTTCTGGGTCATGCGGGTAGTGAAGCATTTTCACTGATCACCTAAGGCCACTTCAAGGAAGATCAGTCCTGCAGTCCTGTTTCTTCCTTAGTTTCTCCTTTTCTGTCTTCTTCTGGCTACACTTGTTTTGCTTTGTTTTTAAAATCTCTATTTTTTTAATTTTTTTTTTAATTTAAGTATGTATCCTTGAATTAATATTATGTTGCTTCAAGTGTAACAACGTTACATCAATAAACATTCATTTATTTCTATCACTTTTTTTTGACAGGCGGAGTGGACAGTGAGAGAGAGAGAAAGGTCTTCCTTTTGCCGTTGGTTCACCCTCCAATGGCCGCTGCAGCCGCGCGCTGCAGCCGGCGCACTGCACTGATCCCAAGGCAGGAGCCAGGTGCTTATCCTGGTCTCCCATGGAGTGCAGGGCCCAAGCACTTGGGCCATCCTCCACTGCACTCCCTGGCCACAGCAGAGAGCTGGCCTGGAAGAGGGGCAACTGGGACAGAATCCAGCGCTCTGACTGGGACTAGAACCCGGTGTGCCGGTGCTGCAAGGTGGAGGATTAGCCTAGTGAGCCGCGGCGCCCGCCTCTATCACATTTTTAAATGTGTTGTATTATATTTTCCTTCTACATATTATAAATCCTACAATATATTACAATTATGTATGTTTTTAAAAAAGATTTATTTATTGATTTGAAAGAGTTACAGAGAGGCAGAGTCAGAGACAGAGGGAGAGGTCTTCCATCCATTGGTTCACTCCCTAAATGGCTGCAATGGCAGAGCTGGGCCAATCAGAAGCCAGGAGCAATGAGCTTCTTCCAGGTCTCTCACACAGGTGCAGAGGCCCAAGGACTTGAGACATCTTCCACTGCCTCTCCAGGCCATAGCAGGGAGCTGGGTGCGAAGTGGACCAGTTGAGACTTGAACCGGCGCCCATATGGAATCTCAGTCCTGCAGGTGGCTGCTCTGCCCGCTATGCCACAGCACCAGCCCCTATTATTTATTTATTTATTTATTTATTTATTTATTTTTGACAGGCAGAGTGGACAGTGAGAGAGAGACAGAGAGGAAGGTCTTCCTTTTGCCGTTGGTTCACCCTCCAATGGCCGCCATGGCTGGCGTGCTGCGGCCGGCGCACCGCGCTGATCCAATGGCAGGAGCCAGATGCTTCTCCTGGTCTCCCATGGGGTGCAGGGCCCAAGCACCTGGGCCATCCTCCACTGCACTCCCTGGCCACAGCAGAGAGCTGGCCTGGAAGAGGGGCAACTGGGACAGAATCCAGCGCCCCGACCGGGACTAGAACCCGGTGTGCCGGTGCTGCAAGGTGGAGGATTAGCCTAGTGAGCCACAGCACCGGCCCTGTTATTTATTTTTAAAATGATCATCTTATAAGGAAATTCAGAAGAGAAATCATGTTTTTATTTGTTATAGCTATTATTTTTGGTGTTCACCATCCCTTTTTGTAGATCTACTTTACATTTAGATTCATATTCATCTTTGCCTGAAGAACTTTCTTTCACATTTTTCTTGTATGGGGTTCCGGTGACAAATTCTCTTAGTTTTTGTTTATGTGATAATGGTTTTATACCATTTTATTCTGTTTTTATTTTTGAAGGATATTTTCTCTGTATATGTAGTTTTTATTATTATTATTTTTAGTATTTTGATAATGTCTTTTGGTTGGGTATTTCTGATGAGAAGTCAACCACTTTACTAATCATTATTTTCCAGTATGTGATGCGTATTCTTTCCCTCTATTTGATTTTACAATTCTCTCTCTCTCACCCCCACCAGCAATTTGGTAATAGTGCACCTAGGTATGATGTGATTTTTATTCTTTCTACTTGGAGTTTATTGAAGTTCTTGGATCTAGATGTTGTTTCTTAATGAAAATTTTGGCAATTATTTCTTCTAAATATATTTTTCTCCTCTATTCTTTTTCTCCTCTTCCTCTGGGACTCTCAGTGTGAGGTGTATGTTAGACACCAGATTATATCCAAACTCACTGCTACTCTGTTCCTTTCTTTTTTCCTAACCCTTTTTCTCATTCTTCTTTACTTTGGTAATTTCTGTGGCTCTGTCTTCAAGTTAGTTAATCTAGAAGTCCAATATGCTACTACTCCATGGATTTTTATTCCAGAAATTAAATATTTTTATTTGTAAACTTTGCATAGTTCTTCTTTATAGTTTCTATTGCTTTCTGAAATATTTTATTTCCTCACCCATTATCTTCATCTTCTCCTGTAAATTCTTTAACATACTCATCTGTTTTTGGAGACCTTTTCCATTTCATTTCAAGAAAGTGTAATTTGTGGTTATGCTTTTATTGACTATGTTCTGTTTCAATCATGGTTAAATTTTTCTGCTATTCATAAGTTTTATACTCTAAGACTTTTATTCCATACTTTGTGGATAAAAGAATAGTGGAGGCTAAATTATAACATTCCTTTGTTCTCTCATTTACCATAAGTTGGAATTACTTTCCTTTGTTTGATGGTTAGGGTTGAGCACCAATCATTCCTCTGAGAATATAATTGACTGCAAGTTTATATGAGTATTGAGTTCATTCGTGAATAATTCTAACTTCTCTTCTCATTACATTTTTTAATCTTATCAATATTTAAGCAGAGAAGAATTTGTACTGCAGTTCAAGATATCTTTGGTGTACCTTTGGATTCAATTCAACAAGGCCCAAGAATCCAATTACTGTAAAAACAACCCATGTTTGACTTCCAGATCCTCTCTACTGTTGCTTTCTTTGCAAAAATTCAGGGATATGGTAAGGGGAACTATTTCCAGATGTACCAATTTTTTCTTTTGCATTGGGATGTTTCAATAATCTGATCATTCTGTGGCTTACATGATGTTCTAAAGGTTATCTGATTTTTCCTCATTCTTATAGAATCTATCTGATTATTGGAAACTGGCTCATCTACTTACTCACTAGTACCCAGAGTGGACAGTCTTAGGAATGAAAGCCTCTATGACTTTCTCCTTACTTATGAAGGAATCATTTCCCTCTGGAATTCAGTTGATCAAGGATTCCAAGCTGGCTAAAAATAAACAAGTGATTTTAATTTATTCTGGATTATTATTATTATTACCATAGGAAAAAATATATTTTTTCCCTTCTAGATGTCAAACAAAATAAGAAGTTTCTTCTATTTGTATTGAAAAGTATGTTTACTGGCATACAATACTAGATTTCCAGTTATTTTCTCTGAGCACTTTGAAGATGCTTTCCATTATTTTTTGGCTTCCTGATTTTCTGTTTCAAAGTCAAACATGAGTCTTCATTGTTGCACTTTGAAGGTAAAACATCTTTTATTTCCCCTCCAGCTAGTTCTAAGATTTTTGTCTTTGATTTTGGTATTTAGCAGTTTTCTTAGGACAAGCGTGGAATGGGGGCTATTATAATTGTCCTGGAGGGACTTTGCGGTAGGCTTGTGTTATCTCTGAATTGCCTTTGTAACTGGTTCAAAAACTGATTAGCTATGTGTGTATGAATTTATTTTTGAACTCATTCTCCTATTCCATTGATTAATGTGTCTATTCTTCACCCATAAAACACTGTCTTAATTAGGAAAAATGAATTTATGATTACTTTGATTTTTACTGTTTTCACTTGATCTTAGCCAAAAGGCCGAGAAGCAATTTTTACTGTTTTCATCATTACATCGTTATTTTCTTTTATACATTGGTTTTCCTTTCTTATGCTATAAGATGTTTTAAGACTTTTGTGGCCCCCATCACTGTGGCATAGTGGGTTAAGCCGCTGCCTGCAGTGCCGGCATCCCATATGGGTGCTGCTCCACTTCCTGTCCAGCTCTTTGCTACAGCCTGGGAAAGCAGTAGAAGATGGCCCAAGTCCTGGGTCCCTGAAACTGTGTGGGAGACCTGGAAGAAGCTCCTGGCTCCTGGCTTCAGATAGGTGCAGCTCCAGCCATTGAGGCCAACTGGGGAGTAAACCAGTGGGTAGAAGACCCCACTCTCTCTCTCTCTCTCTCTCTCTGTGTGTGTGTGTGTGTGTGTGTCTCTCTCTCTCTGCCTCTGTTTGTCTCTGTGTGTAACTCCGACTTTCAAATAAAAAAACAGAAGACCTTTATTCCAGAAAGGAGAGAGGCTTGGAAAGATTGTTGCCTACCTATAGTCACTTCTGCTCACCTCTCTTTGAGGCTCTCTTTGGTCTCCTTCCCATCCTCCTTCTCTCCCACCGGCATCTGGCTAAGTTCCTGGGTGAAACCAACCTGTGTTTGTGGCTCATGGTGGTTCTCTATTTTCATGGGGCCAAACTTAGCTTTCATCAACTCATTAAAAATACAGTATTAGCGCCGGCGCCGTGGCTCACTAGGCTAATCCTCCACCTTGCGGCGCTGGCACACCGGATTCTAGTCCCGGTCGGGGCACCGGATTCTGTCCCGGTTGCCCCTCTTCCAGGCCAGCTCTCTGCTGTGGCCAGGGAGTGCAGTGGAGGATGGCCCAAGTGCTTGGGCCCTGCACCCCATGGGAGACCAGGAGAAGTACCTGGCTCCTGCCATCGGATCAGCGCGGTGCGCTGGCTGTAGCGCGCCGGCCGCGGCGGCCATTGGAGAGTGAACCAATGGCAAAAGGAAGACCTTTCTCTCTGTCTCTCTCTCTCACTGTCCACTCTGCCTGTCAAAAAAAAAAAAAAAAAAAGAAAAAAAAGAAAAATACAGATTTAGCTAAAAGCTTCTTATCTACTTGTATGATTGCAATCTTTCCCTGTGACCTCCTATAGGTACGTCAGTGTTTGTATCTTCATATCTCCATAGATCTATCTTCCTTTAGATGTTTGTCCTACCACCTCAGCTCTCCCATAAGCTCAAGAAAATTTATGATTTTGTAGATTATCCATCTTCTTCTTGTTACTATTGCAGAAGCAATGACCTTTCCAGCTTCCTACATGCAGACAAAAACCTGGAGGCTGATTCTATTTTTTTAAAAAAATTTAAGATAGTCATCTTCTGTTCTAATGAACAGTAATGATTTTTAAGCCAAAAGACTTTCATTTTGAGTAAGTGGCCTGTCCCACAGTGAAATCAGTGACTGGGGTGCTCCCAAATCATGTTAGTTTTACAATTGAGAGAGAGAGAGAGAGAGAGAGAGAGAGAGAATGAATTACTCCTACCTGCTGGTTCACTCCCCAAATGCCTACAATAGACAGAGTTAGGCCAGGCTGAAGCTGGGAGCTAGGAATTCAATCCAGGTCTCCTATGTGAGTGCAAGAACCCAACCATTCAAGTCCTAAACTCTGCTTCCTAGGGTATGCATTAACAGGAAGATGGAATCAAGTGTGGAGCTGGGATGGGCATCCCACATGACATAAATGCTTTGACAAATGTCCACCCCTGCTTGAACAATTTATTAGAAGTAGACTGGCCATCATTTGTTAACTGTATTTCTGGGGTGAAAAATAATTGTGAAAACTCTAATTCACAATAAAGCTCAACCACCTTAGCCTAGATTTCAAGATTTCCCTTACCTTGGCAGTAAGCACACTTCTCGGTTCCATAGTAACCCAGTCTTCTACAAGAACTTCAGCAATATATTTGATGTCCTCCTTAAAACATGTCCAGCCTGTACCTTTTCTAGGTTTAATTTGCATTTATTCCAAATGTCTTTCCACATCACCACTGCCTTTCTGCTATTGTATTTAACCATAGAGTCTCAGCTGGACTTTGTGCATATGTTCATTGTTTTAATCTACGTGCACCTGTTGACCACTCACATTGTGCCCAGCTCTGTATTAACTGGAGAACATGCAGTGCAATTACGCCTCAACACTTGTCCTCAGGGAATGCACAGGCTTCAGGCATGCTCCCCTCTGAACAAGTGATTCTTTAGTGACAGTGCTGGTGGTGATGACGGAAATGATGACGATGATTGTGATCCTAGCTAACTTTTATTGACTACTTGCCATATGCCAGGAACTTTTCTTGATCTTTTTTTTTTTTTTTTTTTGGACAGTCAGAGTGGACAGTGAGAGAGAGAGAGAGAGACAGAGAGAAAGGTCTTCCTTTTTCCATTGGTTCACCCCCCAATGGCTGCTGCGGCCAGCACACCGTGCTGATCTGAAGCCTGGAGCCAAGTGCTTCTCCTGGTCTCCCATGGGGTGCAGGGCCCAAGCACTTGGGCCATCCTCCACTGCACTCCCTGGCCACAGCAGAGAGCTGGCCTGGAAGAGGGGCAAGCGGGACAGAATCCGGCGCTCTGACCGGGACTAGAACCCAGTGTGCCGGCACCGCTAGGCGGAGGATTAGCCTAGTGAGCCGCGGCGCCAGCCTTTTTCTTGATCTTTTATGTCTATCAGTTTACATAGATCATTATAATGACCCTAGGAGATAGGAATTATTTTTTATCTTAATTTTACAATGGATAAATTGAGGCATAGAGAAGAATCATGTGAATGTGTAAATAAACAAATCAGTTTTTCTACCTGAACAATTTAGCCACATTAAGCAAGGCACTGGCATTTTGGGATATGTTATAATTTAGAATATAGATAATAGTTTGGATACCCCCAAAAACTTACTTGTTGGGAGTTTGGTCCCCAAGTGGACGAGGGGTGGAGCCTGGATGCAATCATGACATCTGGGAGCTGGGCTCTGTGGGAGTTTCTTAGGTCACTGGGGACGTGCCCTCAGAAGGTTGTGCTCGAGAGATGGTGGGTTACTGGACCAAGGTTAGCTCAGCTTCTTCCTCTGCCTCCTGGCTGGCCATGTGATCATCCCTCTCAGGCCTCTTGGTCTTGGACCATGAACTTTCCAAACTGGAATCTGAAATGAATCTCCATCCTTAAGTAGCTCCCCTCAGGTATTTTAGCTGAAGTAAGAACAAGCTGACTAACACAGGGTGCTCTTCAGAGTCTGGACCATCCTTTTGCTTCTGATACCTCCCTCTTGATAATGTTAAGGAGGAAACGTGCAGTACACGCTTGCTTTCTTATGTACGTGTTTTCCTTCTCTTGGAGTTAACACACTCACTCTAGTTAAGGTTGTCTGTTATGACTGCACTTTTTCAGTCTGCCATGGCTATAAGCCAGAGCCAGACAACTCTATAAAGCAGAGAGTGCAAGTTCTTAATGGCAGGGAATTAACATTGGAATGGTCAGTAGAAGAAGTAGTCTGGATATCCCTCCCCACTCTCCCTCCCCAAATACTGAATGATTGGTATGGCGCTGACCTTATGCTGGATGTGTGGTGTATAATGGCCAATGGAGACGATCTCTTCCCTCACACTACTTACAGCTTAGAGAATAATCAAAGATCAGTTATTTACATAACTGAGAAAAATGATTGCAGTTACATCACATCCTGAATTTCTCACATTTTAGTAGCAGCCACTGTAGACTGCAAGCTTTAATCTTCTTTCCTTATTTGTTTGAAAGAGACAGACACACACACACACACACACATACACAGAGAGAGATACCTTCCATCTGCTTGTTCACTCCTCAGATGTCTGCAACAGCCAGGGCTTTTCTGGGCTGTGGCCAGGCGTCAGAAACTCCATTCAGGTTTCTCATGTGGGTTGCAGGAACCCAAGGACTTGGGCCATCATGCTCTGCCTTCTAGGCGCATTAGCAGGAAACTGAATCAGAAGCAGAGGCACTCTGATACGGAATATGGGTATCTCAAGCACTGATTTAACCTTCAAATTTTAGTCTTTTAGTCAACTAATCTGATCAACACACTAGTCCCTCAGGAAACTCAAACTACATCAGTGGAACTCATCTCCAATCCTGAACATAAGAGTTTTTAGTGAGATTTTGAACAATCTCAGCCCTATGGTGCCTTCTTCCCTCTGAACTTTGTTGGCCCACCCACTGTGATCTGCATTCTAGCCACTCTGCTGAGATCAAATCTGTTCCGAATCTTAGTTCAGTTGGCTGAGAGATGGATATCTTACCTTGTTCTTCACTGTTGCATTCAGTATCTGCCAGGGATGGTTCTGGTTCTCGCAAGCTTCTTCTCCTAAGAGCTGGACCCTGTTTCTGGTAACTCCAGCTGCTGGCTGGGGTCTTATTCCAAAACAGATGGACCACCCAGAACCATGACATTGTCGGCTCCCTGACTTCAGGCATCATCACTGTCTGGATTTTGCTGCTGTGGAGCTATGTTCTCCAGCTCTGAATATCCCCAAATGGTAGCAAGTGGTGGATGGGAGACTGTTTCTCGAACTTCTTCATGCTGCTGGCCACTGTCCCATGAGATCACCCCTCACATTGGGTAAAGCTTCCAACATCAGTCCTGCCTTTTTTCTACGTCTTCACTCTCTCCAACAGCCGGTTACTAAGTCCTGGCGTGCCTCTCGCCAAAGCCCTCCAGGGATGTGACAAGCTTTTGTTCCTGGTTGTTAATCCTGGTTTTTATTGTCTTATGATCTCATGTGCCAATGTCTGGCACTTTATCCATTGATTTCTTCTTAATTTCCCACAGCAGCACAATTTTCCATAGGACTCTGTTGAATTCTCACTGGGTGTCTTTTGACAGAGTGCTTTCTCCCAGGGTTTAGTAGAGAGCATTGGAAGCAGTATATTCAGCTGACCTGGGCTCCCGTGCTCTATCTTTGCATCTGTGGTCCTGGATAGGTAACTTCTCTTTGCTATGACCCAGTTTCCAGTAGTAAAATAAAGTGAGTTGGCTAAAAGGCTCTTAGTTCCACCCAGCTCACAAATTTGTTGACATTAAATTAGCTGAGAATGTTTTATTTTTCCAAGCAACTCTCAATTTGATTTTTTTTTTCAAATACCCATCAGAAAACAGTGTCCACTCAGCTAACACTACTTACTTTTTCCCAGCCTTTGATAATGTATATTCCTAAGTAAGATATGTATACCCGTAGTTTTGACTTCTAAGTCCATTATATTTTCAA
The DNA here is from genome assembly GCF_964237555.1 of Oryctolagus cuniculus. Classification (NCBI taxonomy): domain Eukaryota; kingdom Metazoa; phylum Chordata; class Mammalia; order Lagomorpha; family Leporidae; genus Oryctolagus; species Oryctolagus cuniculus. The sequence goes on from NC_091433.1 coordinate 136,368,677, forward strand.
TATCAATCTTTTTGAGTTTATAGAATGTTTTCCACTTATCCAAGTCCCTTTGTGATTATTACCTGACTGGGTCTTCATAATGATCTTTGAAGGATAAGGCTATTATCTCTCCCCTTCCCCTCTTCCTTCTCCTTTTCTTCTTCTTGTATCAGGCATTCAATTTGTTAAGAAGTCAGGATCTGGACATATTTTTCAAGAAGAGATAAAAATGACTGACAAATATGTGAAAAAGTGTACAACATCTCAGATTATCAGGGAAACGCAAATCAATGTTAGTAAAAAGTATGGAAGATAACGTGTTATTGAGGGTGTGGAGAAAATGGGAACAGTTTATACTTTCAGTAAGCATATACATTAGTATAGCCATTTTATAAAACAGTATGGTGTTGAAGTGAAATGGACACTATGAGAGACAATGACATGATTAGCCCTTGTCTAGACTTGAGGAACAACTTACTATTTTATTCCTTTTAGTATTATGTTGTTGTTGTTGCTCTGTTTGTTCTACTTAATACCACTGGTTGAACTCTGTAATCAATACACAATCATTCCTAGGCATTTAAAATTACAGAAAAGTGATCTCTGTTAAATATAGGAGTGGGAATAAGAGAGAGAGGAGATATATAGGTCAGCACATGCTCACTTGGACTTACCTCCAATGGTGGAATTAGAAATGTGCCAGGGGATTTCAACTCAACCTTATCAAGGAGGCATGTACCAATGCCAGCACACTTGGTAAAGTGATAAGTATAAGTACATAACCGATCAAAAAGATAGGGTATGTGTCGATGAGATTTCACAAATAAGACCAGTGTAAGCAAATAATGAAGGATAGAATTAAAAGGGAGAGAATGATCCTGCGGGGGAAGCAGGACACACAGCAGACTCATAGAATGGCAAACGCCCCAAACAGCACTCTGGCCTCAGAATCAACCCTTGGGGCTTTCTGATCTGGCTAAAAGGCCCATGAGAGTCTCACAGGCATGGAAAGCCATGACACGGTGGCAAAAACAATCTAAATGAAAGATCCTGGTGAACAAGACCCCAGCAGAAGGAACAGGCCATCAAGGAGGGAGGCGCCTTTCTCCGAAGGGAGGAAGGAACCTCTGCTGTGATATGGCCTTAACTAAACAAGTTCAGAGTTGGTGAACTCACGGGGCTTCCATAGCCTAGACAGCCCATGGCAAGAGCCTCTGGTGATTGCTGATGTCATAAATAAGAGTGCCAATTGTTAAATCAACAACGGGAGTCACTGGATACATGCTCTCCATGTAGGATCTCTGTCCTTAATGTGTTTTACTATGAAACTTAAAGACAATACTACTAGTCGAACCATACCCTATACCTTGTGTGGTTGTGTGAGTGCAGCCTGTTGAAATCCTTGCTTAGTGTATACTAAGTTGATCTTCTGTATATGAAGGTAATTGAAAATGAAACTCGATGAAGGGTGGGATGGGAGAGGGAGTGGGAGAGGGGAGGGCCGCAGGAGGGAGGGAGGTTAGAGGGGGAAGCCACAACAATACAAAAGTTGCACTTTGTAAATTCACATTTATTAAATAAAAATTAAAAAAAACAGTATGGTGATTCCTTAAAACACTGAAAGCAGAATTGCCATATGATCTAGCAGTCTCACTTTGGATATACATATATCCAAAGGCATTTGAAATTGGTGTATTGACAAAATATATGTACTTCATGTTCATTTCAGCATTATTTACAACAGATAAGACATAAAAGCAACCTGCACATTCATAATGGAATACTATGCAGCCTTTAAAAGCAAAGTTCTGTCATTTGCAACAACATGACTGGAACTAGAGAACATCTTTCTAAATGACTAAGCAAAATAAGCCAGACCCGGCAAGACTAATACTATATGTTCTCTTACATGTGGAATCTAAAAGCATTGGTCACACAGAGGTAGAAAGTAGAAAAGTGGTTACCAGTGGCTGGGCAGGAGGAGATGTGGGGAAAATAGAAGATACTGATCAAAGGGTACAAAAATTGGAAGAATGAATTTTAATGACTTCTTACACTGTATGGCAACCATAGTCAATAATAATGTATATTTTAAAATTGCTAAAATAGACTTTTCATGTTCTCAGCACACACAAAATGATAAATTAGTGAGATGATGAATATGGTACTTATCTTGACTGAATCTCTCTATAATGTATATACATAGATTAAAGCATCACATTGTACCACATAAGAAACACAATTATTATTTGTCAATTAAAAATAAATTTAAAATAAACAAATTAATTGTATAAGGAAGAACAATAGTTATTTCCCCAAGGCAGTACAACTAGGTAGTGACAGATCCTGAACTAGAATTCAGGTCTCCTGATAACTAGTTCAATAAACTTCCGACTTACGCTTGTTCTCTGCTCACACTGAGCTGTAAAAAGCAGTCACTCTGTTTAATTTCTCCAATGTTGCTAAGACTGCCTGCTTACATGAGCCAGGCAGGTCTGAGTCCTAGAGTCATGGACGAAATAAATTCTTCCCTCCTACAAGTAAAACGTCTCTAGTAGCCAGCATGAATCATTTTTGCAAGGTACCTGTCTCTCTGGGCTGTAATGACTGTCAACATGTGATTCTCTGGTCAGCTATTCAAAAGTTTCATCCCCATTAATCAACCAGTAATTTGATGAAGCCCAAACTGTGGTAAGGGAAGACGTGGAAGAGGAATTTCAGGCAACAATAATGGCCTCATTTCACTGGATGGGCCATAAGTTACCAAGGTTGCATAATTCAGAATTTTCCCAAGAGCTGAAAGGACTGCGTGTGTTCCCTACTCTTCAGTATCAGGAAGGAGGGATTAAGTGAATGTTTTCAGTTTCACAGGAAAAGGTAATAAAAATACAAGTATATTTTGGGTCAAGTTCAATTTCTACTTGCTTCTTCCAAATCTCTGTGAAGAAAATAGATTGTAGCACAACAGGAACTTTAACACCCAAGCAGATAAGATTCTTTACCACAACCCAGGTAGTTATCAGTTTCCCAATACAAACCTAATTACAACGACTAATACAGCAAGCCTAATAAAATGGGAGGGGGAGGGAAGTTAAAGATAGTTGGGTCAGGTCTGTCAGTCATAGTAAGACCATCATTAGTTACTATTTTAATGGTTCATTTGATTAAATGCTAAGCTATTGTCTTGTAATTATGTGTATTCAAGGGAAAAATACTCAAGTTCAATTAGGAATGTATCTTTTACTGCACTATGTTTAATGAAGTCGCAACATCACCATAATAAGCAAGGAATAATGAAAATCCTTTTTTTGAAATTGCAATAGAAGTATTTGCAGAGAAGTAGCTGGCATGTGTAATATGATGAGTTCCCTTAAATGGTTCAAATGTTGATCAAAAAAGCAAATTATATAAGTGGATACTGCGAGGCAGAAACATGTGGACACAGCTGGAGTGTCATGTGTCACGGTTCCAGTCACTGCCAGCTGGCGGTCACACAAAGGCAGGCCAAGCCAAACAATTACTGTTATTCATAAGAGCAAATGTGCATTCCAAATGCACAGTGCAGGCTTTATGAAATAACGGAGCGTTCAGAGGCATCCAGACAGCCGAGCTTTTTTCCATCACACATCCCTGGGTGCCAGGCCAATATGGCAAACTGACTCTGCTATTCAGAAACCCTTATCTTTACCCAATTAACCAAATCACTGTGACGTTCAGGAGTTCTTCATGCACTTTGCTGAGCGCGTCAAACCAGCAGGCTTACCGGGCGGCAGATGCACAGCTTCTGGAAGCAATCTGCTTTCCATTTCTTTCCTTTTTTTTTTTTTTTTAAACTCGATCTGTAAATACCACATTGGACCACTGCCCATCAGAAGCCAGAGCTGGGAGTCAGATTTTAACATCCGAACACCCAGTGATTCTCCTTGTCTTTAATTTGTGCTCCTCTGCAAGGGGTGCCTTCCAAGATGGTAAACTCAGGAAGATCAAGGATGGCCAAGAAGTAGGACATAGGAATTCATACTCTCATTGAGGTAAAAAACATAAGTTAAATGGGAGAATATTCTAGTGTAGGGTCTGGAAATGAACTGTAACAAGATCCCTGGGTTTTTAAAGTACAGACACCAAAGGAAGAATTGGGAATCATCATTTTCATAATTTTTACTTAATCTTATCAAATAAACTGTAGCCTTGGGTCCTTGTCTGCTGTTTCTTTCAATAGACAGGGTCACAAGAACCTTTGAAAATTGGCGTCATCATTCTCCTGCTTCCAGTCCTATCAAAAAAGAAAGAATGCTGGGAATGAAGCTATATAGTTGCTAGGGAAGTTTCACTGCAATCGGAAAACCAATAGTTAGATCCTAAACAGTCCCTCCAAACAGATCTCACAGTACTCTGCAAATGAGCACTTTACCATAGAAATGATAGGCAAGGGGCGAGTATTTGGCGCAGTGGTGGAGATTCACTTGGGATACCCACATCCTGTATCAGAGTGCTGGGTTCACATTCTGGCTCTGCTTCTGTTCCCGTCTCCTGCTGATGTGTATCCTGGGAGGCAGTAGGGATGGCTCGAGTAGTTGGATCCCTGCCACCCACCAGGGAGACTTGGCTCCCAGCTTTGACCTAGTCTAGCCCTGGCTGTCTTGGACATTTGGGGAGTGAACTAGTAGATGGAAGGTATCTTTCTCTCTCTCTTTCTCCTCCACTCCCTCTGTCTTTCTCTCTCTCTGCTTTTAGAGACATAGTAACTGGCGTATAACTCAGTTGTTTGGAACACAGAACTATTGCTTCTCATTGTTGTCTTTCCTTCCATTTAAAATAATTGTTCATTCACAAAAATAGAAATAAGTAAAAATAATCAATTAATTGAAACTTCAAAAAAATAAATAAAATGTCAGCCACATTTATGACTTTAAATTTTCTAGTAGCCAAATTCAAGAGGTCAAAAGAAGCAGATAAAATTAATTTTGATATGTTTATTTAACCCTGCATATCCAAGATAATATTGTTTCAGCATATAGTCAATATCAAAGTAATGAGATATTTTATATCTTTTTTTAAATTCTGAGTCTTGAAAGTCGGTGTCTATTTTACACTTAGACAGTGCGAGTCAATCTGATGCAGCTACACTTCAAGTGTTCATTAGTCACCTGTGGCTCATCAAGACCATTTTGGCCAGCACACTGCTACACATTTAAGATTGTCCAAACTCATTTTGTCCAATATAATGGAGGAATATCTATTTTTTAAAGATTTATTTTGTTTATTTGAAAGGCAGAGATAGAGAGAGAGAGGCGGGGAGAGATACAGAGAAAGAGATCTTCTATCCACTGGTTCACACAACAGCCAGGGCTGGGCCAGGCCGAAACCAGGAGCCAGGAGCTTCATTTAGATCGCCCATGTGGGAGCAGAGGCCCAGGGACTTGGGTCATCTTCCGCTGCTTTCCCGGGTACATTGGCAGGGAGCTGGTTCAGAAATGGAGCAAGTAGGACTCAAACTGGGTTGCCTGCATCGCAGGTCACAGCTTCACCTGCTACGCCACAGTGCCAGCCCCAGAGCAATCTCTAACCAAATGAGATGTCAAATGTCCTATTCCTTGTTCTGTCTCTACTACCAACCTCCTCAGTTAGTTCACCCATCAGCTAGAGGGAATAAAACCCACCCTACCATCTGCATTAAGTTTTCCGTAAGAGTTAAATTCAGACGACGTATGTCTATTTTGAGAAATAGTTAGTATTTTATAGGCAACCTGCTGAAAATATGACCATAGCCAAGGTCCCAAGAAGTGAAGAAAACCATTATTTTCCTCAGTTCTCCGTGCTCTGTCATTCCTTACACAGCACAGTTTGTGATACTAAAGGTGAAACTGTCCCTTGGTAGCTATGAAGGTCTTTGGGCCAAGAGAAAATCCGTTCCTTTGTTTAAGAGTCTCTCCTTCAGGGCCTGTGCTGCCTGGGTGTGGATTTCAGTCTTCTTGGGAAACTCAAGACAAATGGCACTGACATCACATTGTCCACCAGGTGCGAGGCCTGGTAGGACGTGTCCTTTATCTGTGTTTCTCACATGTGTTGCTGAGTATCAGATGGCTTAGAATCCTGCCACCCTTCCCTTCATCCATGGCTCCTTTCACCTCCCCTGCTGCCTATGAATGCAGGAGATCAAGGGGTCCTCCTGCACTCGGGTTCACTCTGTTCAAGTATACTGACCAACAGGGCTATCAGCAGCTCCAGTCCAGAGGTCAACATATCCAACTCCATCAACTCACATATACTCCAGATATAATAGTTAACATTACTTGTTTGCCAAGACGAAGACTGCTGGTGACAATGGCAAACATTTTTGTATGTATAGGGACTAATTTCCTATTCAAATTCAAAGCCATAATCCTGATGGCAATGCTTCCACACAGTGTCTTGAATTTTAAAAGGTTCTTCAGATTCAGCATTGTACTTTATCACCATAGCCTCTCTAACACATCCCCTGAAACAGCTGTACAAGGAACTTAGTAACTACTTAGTGCACACGGGCTGCAGTCAGGAGTTCACCTGCCAATCTCAACTTGCCCACTCAGGTGCTGTATTACTTTAACACTTCTGCCTCAATTTCACCTTGTGTGAAATGGGGGTAAAAACCTTTGCCCTCTACACCCCACAGGGTGTTTATAAAGAAGGATGAGACCATGGCTTCAAAGCACTAGCCAAGAGCCCAGTTCTTTCCAGATGAAAGGTGCTTTACTTACTAGCAAAAGCTCTAGAGTTCTAATGAAAAGAAAAGGAGGAGAAAGAGAGCTAACATTTGGGGGGCTTCTCTTGTAGGCTAGATACTTGCCTTCTGGAATTGGATGTCTTTATTGGGATAGAGCTGGAATTTTTTATAATAGTTCTTAATTTTATCTAAAAGTCATAGGAGGGAAAGAGAGAGATAGAGATACAAATAGAAACAGAGACAGAGACAGAGAGATCTTCCCTCCACTGGTTTACCTCCCAAATGCCTGCAACAGCCAGGGCTCAGGCAGGCCTAAGCCAGGAGCCTGGAATTCTATCTGGTTCTCTCACATAGGTGTCAGAGACTCAACCACTTGAGCCATTATCTGCAGCCTCTCAGGGTGCATATTAGTAGGAAGACAGAATCTTAAACACCGCATGACTGGAATTCAGGCACTCTGATATGGGATGCTAACGTCGCAAGCGGTATTTTAACCACCACCCTAGACATTCACTCCAAAACCAGAACCAGAGTTTCTTTTTTTAAAGATTTATTTTGGAAAGTCAAAGTTACACACAGAGAGAGAGAAATGGAGAGATAGAGGTCTTCCACTGGTCAGTCCTCAGGTAGTGGCAACTGCCAGGGTGGAGTCAGACCAGCGCCAGGAGCCAGGAGCTTCCTCCCAGTCTCCCATCCAGGTTGTAGGGGCCCAAACATTTAAGCTATCTGCTGCTGCTTTCCCCAGGCTATTTGCAGGAAGCTGGATCAGAAGTGGAGCAGCTGGGACATGAACCAGTGCCCATATGGATGCTGGCACCCCAGGCAGTGGCTTTACTCACTATGCCACAGTGTGGCCCCTAGAACTGGAATTCTTGTGCTTTACCTCCCCAGCACCTGATGATATGATATTCACGTGTGAGTTTGCTGTTGGCCTCAGAAGGGTTGTGTGTGTGTGTGGGTAGAGGGTGGGGGAAGGGAATAAATGCAGGGACAGGTGCAGCTTTCGTCATCTGGCCTGCAAACCCGCACTGGGGTGGAGGGCATAAGAGGATGGGTAGGGAGGAAGCATAAGCGATGTCCCTCTGTGTCTGGGTGACTTGCTACTCAGCTTGGGGGTCTTTGCACCCTTCCTTCTGGAATTTTCTTCCCTAATACATCTTAAAGGTTTAATGTAACATTTTCTTCCAGCTCTGGTTCCCATATCCTCTTCTGATAGAGGAATTCCCCGACTGTCCTTGCAAGGCAGCATACTCTATCCCTCACCAGCCTCTTGCCATACTTAATTTTTCTTTAAAGAACGCATTCTTCCCTCAGAAAAAAGGGAGAGAGCTAGAGATACGCTGGTTTCCTTTTCATGACCCATCCATCCCACTAAAATCTAAGTTCCATGAAAGCAGGGGCTGTTTGTTTCTACCCTTCTGTGCTGTGCACGGTGTTCCTTGAATGAGTGGGTGGTTAACAAATGAATAAAATACTTGTTGAATTGAATTTTTTGACTGTAGATTTCCCTAAGTCTTTAGAACAACATTTTCATTGAATAAAATGTTTGCTTGCCCATGTGATAACAAGGCCAACAATGCTTTCTATGGAGAACTCTGCCTCGATTTGTAATAAGACTTTACAGCCAAAGGCTGACTGACAGGACAGCAGAGGCTGTGCTGGGAGAGTGTGACCCTTAGGCAGGTGTGCTTTGTGCCACAAAGGGCACAGGGCAGTCATGGCTGCTATGGCCATTCATTCATCCATTTACTTATTCACCAGACACTGTTTGAGTCCCCAGCATGTACTGAGACCTACAGTAGGCACTGGGGAGACATCGATGATTGAAAGCCCAAAAGTATTCAGTATTCTTTCCTCGCAGAATTTGCTGTCGGTTACTTCCTTCAGAACCTTGGGTACAGAACTGGATGAAATTTCTGTTTGTTTGTTTGTTTGTTTGTTTTTTTTTAAATTGGACAGGCAGAGTTAGAGAGAGAGAGAAAGAGAGAGAGAGAGAGAAAGTTCTTCCTTCTGTTGGTTCACCCCCCAAGTGGCCACTATGGCCCGTGCGTTGTGGCCAGTGCACTGTGCCAATGCAAAGCCAGGAGCCAGGTGCTTCTTCCTGGTCTCCCATGCGGGTGCAGAGCTCAAGTACTTGGGCCATCCTCTACTGCCTTCCCGGGCCACAGCAGAGAGCTGGACTGGAAGAGGAGCAACCGGGACTAGAACTCGGCGCCCATATGGGATGTCAGCGCTGCTGGTGGAGGATTAACCAAGTGAGCCACAGCGCTGGCCCCTCTGGGTTTCCACATCCAGTGACATGCACACACTTCTGCCAGTCAAAAAGTCACAAGGAAGCTGCTGGTCCTTTTTGCACTTAAAGAAAATAAAAAAATCCTGCTTCTACCCTTGTCCCCCACCCTCACTGTCCCCAGAGTTTAAAAGCTCTAGGGGCAGCCCTCATCCGCAGAGCTTCTCCCACAGCCACTGTTGACACGCACTGGTGTGCATTAGAAAGGAACTGCCAACGGTACTGAGGTGAGGGAGGGCACCCTGGTCTGTGGTGGGAGGACCCAGGCCCACAGCAGACCTCGGGACTCCAGGCCTGGGCACACACTTGGTGCGCCGTCCCTGGTCCGCAGCGACCGCTCCAGCCCTTTGCAGAGCTGCCCAGAACAAGGAGGAAACTTAAGCTGAGCGAGGACAGCTCACCTCCAGGAGCTCCTTCTCCCCTCTTCTTCCCGTTTTCTTTCTTTCTTTCTTTTTTTTTTTTTTCCACGACTCCAGACACTTCTTGGCCACCCATCACTTTCCATTTAGTTGCGGGCAGCCTTCTTATCTTCAAAGAGTTTGCCTTCACTCGCAGAGGAAAGCCTAGCCCTGAATAAAGTCCTTGGTTCTCCGTGCGCGCGGCAAAGGCTGCCAGGAGCCCAGCTGCTCTCGGACCCCTGCCACCCAGCCTCGGTCCGCGTTTCCGAGTTTCCACTACGGGAATAGATTCCTTGGAAGGAGACTTGCTTCTTTTGGGCCCTCTGGCCTCCTTTCGGAGAGGGAAGACAGAGTGAGAAAGCCCAAGGGATCGCCGGCTTGGAGGTTGCATGAAAAACCTTCTTCAGGGCTGGCCTGAACGGTGTTTTTGTGTGACAGAAGAACCCGTCAGTCTTTCTGCCTCTGGCCACGGCTCCCGCTTCCTTGCGGGCTGCGCATGAATTTGGGCCTGGTTCCTCTCTCATGATTACCTCTGTGTTTACACTGTCCCGGCTCCGAGTCGCTGCTGTATCTTGAATGCTCATTCGAGGAGAGTAACTCAAGGGCTGACAGCTGGTGAGGTCATTGCGCAGTCTCGCCAAGGACCGTGTGCCATTACAATGAAGTAATAATGTATTTATAACACACCTAACCACTGACGGCTTCTATTGCTGTGGCTTTTCCCCCTGCATTTGCACAGATGTTTTTTGAGAACGCAAGAATTGGCCTCCAGAAACAACCTCCTAGCAAACAAACTCTGCCTGTTGACTCTGGCGGGTGCTTGTAACGAGAGTTGTTAGCACGCGGGATTTATGTTTCAAATATCATTTTAATTTCTCAGGCAGCATTTTTACCACAAGATGCTAATTCACTGGTGCACTCGAATCCCATAGCTTCACTCCACTCTCTCTCTCTCTCCCTCTTGCTCGAGTGTGCACACGCCTGCTCTCTCTCTTAATGAAAATATGGACTTGGTTTCTAAGGAAATATTCTCAGTGCCTGATTCATCGAAACACAGCACATTCATTTTCCATGGAATTTACTCTGAAATGTCATACTCTTTTTATTTGATAAATTATGCACCTTTGTGATTCATTAAGCCCCTCTCCTTATTCCCTGGTAGCACCCTCTCCGTCATTCACGAGGACTGTGCAATTAGTCCCGACGGGAGCCACTGATCTTCTCCAGAGACACAAGCTGCTTTTAACATTTATCAGAAAACATGGAAAAGCGTTTTAAGATGACCGCTCACATACTAGGTTGACATCTAGGGTGGATTCCTATGAGAACTGTTATGTCAATTTTGTAAATCTTAATATTTCCTGATAGAGGTGAGTTTGTGATAACTCCCCTAACTTATTCCATGATTAGCATTCCAGATATTAAAAAAAAAAAACAGAGACTTTCATTCTGGCAGTCTCCCGTTGTCTCCTTCTTCTCTCTCCTTCCCTGCAATCCCCATGCATTTTTCGCTGCTTGGTGGTGTGCTAAGTCAGCTCTGGAAGACATTGTGCTACACAAAGGCATCTCCTGGCCTCACAAGCCCCCTTCTAGACTCCAATGCAAGAGTAACTTCTTTTTTTTTAAACTTTATTTATGTGGCAGGCAGAGATTGGGGGTGGGGAAAGAAAGAGTGAGCAAGAGCTATCTCCCATTTGCTCCTTCACTATTCAAATGTCTGCAAGAGCTGACGGCCAAAGCCAGAAGCTGAGAACCCAGTCTAGTCTCCCACATTGGAACCCAATCACTTGAACCATTGCTGCTGCCTCACAGGGCGTTCATTAGCAGGAAGCTGCAAGTAATTGAGAGCAGAGCAAGGACTCAAACTCAGCCAATCTAATATACAATGTGGGCATCTAAGCACTAGACTGAACACCTGCTCCAAGACTAAGTATTTCTAAACACCTCCTCTCTGGCTTTTCATCAGCCCCCAAACAGGTGACATCAACTCTGGGACTAGAGACAGATGAGCGAAAGCTTTGCTCCTCTCCGTCACCCCTCACCTCTCACCTCTGGTGCCCTCAGCACTAATTCAGAGCTATTAGCTTTTGACACACAACTGCTGCATGGACGCTTCCACACTGACAACTCCAAAGCCTCCTCTTCTTCCTCAACTCCTTGACCTCTTTGAAGTCTAAACTCTGTAGACCACTCTCTTCTCAAAACTGCTCCCTGTTGCCCTGGTTTCTACCATACTGCCCTTGCTGGGTACCCCCTGGTGCTCGCTCCTTTTCTCTCCTGGCAAATCTTAGCTGCCTTCTGACTTGAGTGCTACACACTCCCCAGTGTAATCTAATCCTGAGCACATGAATTCAGTTGTGTTTTGTTTCCAGCTCTGAACCTCACTCCTAACTATCAAGCATGCATGTTTCTGGGTGTCTGTGAGAAGAGGTGGGCTTCATATCCACAGCCAGACTTGTCTCTTTTCCTTCTGCAGTAGATTCTAGGCCACTAATGATCTAGCCCTTCACCAATGGGCTCAGAAGACGTCTTAGCATCATTCCTGTCGCCTCCTTCTCCTTGGCCCCCAGCCCTTGTTTGCATACTGATCTACCCTTTCAGTACATCTTAGTTCTCCCTCTTCACCACTCTAGATATCAGAATCATCAAGACACCTCTAAAGCACACACCTTCTGTATGTTTAGGTTGTGATTCAGTGCTGTGTCTGGATTGAGGTCAGCCCACTGTCTTGTTGAAGCTTGGCGGCGGGTTGGAGGGGGGGGGTTGGAAATGCAACCGGGCAGAGAAGCAATGTAGGAGACCCTGGCTTCCCCTGGGCTTGCCCCGACCCCTGACTTCCTCCTACCAGCAAGACACCCACGACAGTCTGAGGTGCTTTCTTGATAGACATCCAGTCGTATCCTTCCTTGCTTTAAAATGTCAGCTGCCTCTTTCACCTATATATTCAAATATGCACCCTAATCATGATTTGTCTTTTTTTTGCATGTTTTTCTTGACTAGGAAACTTCCTGGTACCTTGCCCACTGTCAGGAAGCTGCTTCACTCCTTTCTGTGTCCCATGATCTTTGTTGCAGTCTGGTTATTGGAAGAGTATGGTTTCTCCAAGTGTGCATCCAAAGCTAGCGCTCTCATCTCCTGGGGGAAGCCTTTCACGGCTAGGGACACTCCCTGCTCTGTGTTCCCAAACCACTGTGGACCAGCCTCGCCCTGGCCTGGGATTTTCTGGGTTTAGTCCTTGTGAGCCTTCCTGGTCCTCTCCTTACTTTATATAAAGAGAGGATGCTTAGTCAGGACTGCAGCCCCTGGCCCTCCATACTCCCCTCAGTGCCAGCCTTAGATGGTACATGAGGAACTGGGCATTTGATTTCTCAGTTCTCAGGTAGTATTGTTCCAGGGTAAGGAATGGAGCAGGGTTTTCAACTTAGAAATAATGAAATTTTGGGGGTCAGGCACAGTAGGTTAAGCCTCCACCAGCAGTGCCAGCATCCCATAAGGCACTGGTTCATGTCCCAGCGGCACCTGTTCCATTTCAGCTCTCTGCTATGAACTGGGAAAGCAGTAGAAGATGGCTCAAGTGCTTGGGCCCCTGCACCTGCATGCAAGACCAGGAAGAAGCTCCTGGCTCCTGGCTTTGGATTGGCAAAGCTCTGGCTGTTGTGGCCATTTGGGGAGTAAAATAGTAGATGGAAGACCTTTCTCTCTGTCTCTCCCTCTCTCTATCTATAATTCTACCTCTCAAATAAATAAATAAATGTAATCTTTAAAAAAAGAATTAATGAGAATTTTTCCTTTGGTAGAAACTTGACCATCTTAAGAACACACTCAGTGTGGAGTAACTAGGAGTGTCTATGCTGTTCCCTACTGGAGTCACATTGGCCTTGGCAAAGGTCAAGGGCTCAGAGAGAACATGGTACAAATCCCAGCCTTGCCCTTCTTCAGCAACTGACCCTGGGCCAATTCCTTCACATCTTTGTGCCTTAGCTCCTTCCTCTGTAATACAAAGAGAACTATAACCACTTCACAGGGGGTAGAATGAGATAAGTAGAATAAGAAAGCCCTTAGACCATAGAGGATGCATCACAGATGTCATTTCATCTCTTCTTTCTGGGACACAAGGTGCACCTTACTCAGTCAGGTAGATTCTCTTCTTGCAGAGAATTCTGTGTGTGGCAACACGTGGATGGCAGGATTTGGAATCAGACTGTTACTTACCATCTGATTTCATAGATATTACTTAATCTCATTAGTTTTTTATTTTATAGAATGAGATAATATAATAATAATAATTCTTCACTGTTTAATAGTGGAAGCTTTATAATATAATACAGATAGAGCATTTAATACAATGCCTGCCATGGAAACATTCAGTATATATTAGCTGCTATAATTAGGAAAAGGAAGGCAAGAGTCCTGTCAGTATTTAACCCAGCTGTCCATATTTGGAGACATAACCATGAAAAACCCTTCCTCTCTCCCTGGTATTTTTTTTAGGTTGCCACCCAATATGTTGCAATTTCCATTTCATCACCTAACACAAGAATAACTTAAATGCTTCTATATTTTTGGTAGTTTCCAATATATTATGAACTTTAATGTAATTAATTATAAGGTATAATACAATTATACAATTAATTTAATAATGCAACTCAGTTCACATTGTCTTTTGTTTTGCTGTTTTTGGCCATTGCCTTAGGCTTTCAGGAGAGTTGACTTTCTGCCTTTTTTCAGTGTTTTGGAAAACAAGAGGTGATAGCCCTTCAGGTGTTATTGGGTCACCCCTTCTTCTTAGATAAATCAAACTTGGGGCTGCAAAGTAGCTTACATTTTTCACTGCATTCCTTTCTGGATTTTTCTACCTCTGGAGACAAACACAGGGTGAACATCAAGAGTGCATCTGTGTGAGCTCTGATGACTGGGCTTGGTGGTAACTCCTTTATAAGCCATAGTAATCCTCTCCACTGCATGGGGCAAAAGCCATGTAGCATGGATTTTTCTCTGTGGGAATTGGGATACTGGAAAAATGTTTGTCCACTGAAGACAGCCTAGTAGGGTCCCAGATGGAAGCCCTACAGACCCATTTTTCTCTTCTTAACAAAAGCTTGATAACAGGGCCAGTCCCAGAGCTGTAAACAGGACATACAGCTAGGAGCAGAGACATGCATGTGCTGCTCAAGAACCCCAACTTCTTAGGTCTTACATAGTTCAGACATTTGTAGGGTTTCTTAAGCCGACAGTGACTTTTGTAATAAGTTGTAAAGAAACCCAAACTCCTATAAAAGCCTTCTGATTTTTTAGCATCAAGGAAATCAAACCTTTTTAAGTACATAATAATAGAAGCTGAATATTTGCTCTTGCCTCAGAAATTGTGCTTTTAAAAAGAAGCAAAGCTTGGGGTTTAAAAGTAATTGAAGGATTGCTTGATAACTGTTGAAAGTGAATGACATGGAAGAAACGTGTGCCAAGACTTATAGAGCCTTTTTAAAATTGTTTTTTAAAAATGTGTTTATTATTTTGAGAGGCAGAGACTGACAGGGAATGCTCCCATCTATTCATTCATTCCCCCAAAGCCCACAACTGCCAGGGGTGACAGGGACCTACGCACTTGGATCATCACCTGCTGCATTCCAGGGTCCACATTAACAGGAAGCTGGAATTGGGAGAGGAGCTGGGACTTGAACCTGGATACTCCCATATGGGTTGCAGGCATCACAGCTGGCATCTGAACCACTGTCATAGAACAATGTTACCCCACCTTACACGTTGAGCAACTTCCTCTCGCTTCCATGAGTGGGTATTCAAAAAATGACGACTATTGTTCTCAAAGCGATCTTCTCCGAGAATCCACTCTGTTTCATTTGTCTGCACCCTGACCCCACTGGCCCGTGTGCCATATCACATGGTTATATTTTCGAGGTGGCATATAAAAAGATCTGAAATCGTTTGTATTCTTAATTGTTAACAAGCACTCTCATGACAGGGCTCTGATCTGTTCTGTGTTCCCAGCACCTAAAACAGTGTCTGCTATCCAGAAAGGTCTTCTGTAAATGAAAATGGGAGTCTTAGCACCTTCGAAAAAGTCTGATCTCCCTTCCTGTCCAGTTGTGAATTTTAAACTGTTGAGTTTTCTTTAAAAGAGGTGATCGATTATACCTGCAGAAAAAACCACTGGAGCCTCGTATGGTCGGCAGCACAGCACAGTCCTGGGGAGGGCTCCGCGAGGCGGACTTCTGAGAGCAGCTCTCCTTTTGCTGCCCTGGAGGCGGCAGAAAGCACACCTGCTTTTCTTTTCCTCCCTGATTGACTGCAAGACAGGGAGATTTAGAAAAGTCCCCCGCCCCCCAAATGAACTCCATCCCAGGTCACCGGGAAGGGGGTGGGTGAGAAACAGGCATTTGTTTTCTCTCCCACCCTCCCATTCTCCCACCTGTACCCTCAGGAGCCTACCTATATCAAACATCCACTCACCTTTTGTTAACCCTTGAGCTTTTCACAGCAAACAAACCTGTTAAGGAGGAAGAAAGACTTCCAGGCAGTTTACAGGAATTCTTCAATGCACAGCTTACAAGTTAGCGCTTGTTAGTGAATTCAGCTGGGTTGCTCAGTGGGCGACTGAACCCCAAGAGGGGGTTTGGAGAAAGTCAAGACCACACTGATCTATCAGTGTAGGTAGTAGAGTGTGGGGCGGGCCCGCGTCTCCAGACTGAAACTCTTAAGTAAGACTTTCTTTCTTAAAGCCAAGATGTCAACCTCCGAAGGGCTTCAGTGTCTCCCATTCTATTGGAAACTGAGGCCCACAGTTTAAACTGGTCATACAAACTACCCCAGCTGGGTCCTATGACCCCAGCCTGAAGCCTCCCCGTCTCAACTCCTGTTTCGCTCAGTTGCTTGTGGCCACACATTTTGTTCTCTTTGTTTACAAAGAAGGCAGTGCAGGGAAACAATGGAGTTTGATTTTTTGACTGAAGCAGGCTGGAGCTGTAAAGTGGGAGAAAGGACAAGAGGTTGAGCGAAGGAAATCATTCAAACAAATGAGCGTCCGGAACTCCGAGTGGATTTCTGGTCAACTGGAGCAGCAGAGTTGGTTTTTTCCCCCCAAATGAACATTCTTGGCTGTGTGGGAAAACATGGTTTATCATTGTTATTTTTTTCCCATTGCCTAGAGCCATACTGGGTATGGAGAGTTTGTTCTTGTCAGAAATTCAATAGGAGCTTTAATATTTCATTTGGGTGAATCTCTAGGAAGGGTGGGACCGATGCAAGGGGGTGATAAAGAGAATGTGAGTTAAACCAGGCAAGTGTTGGCTGCCTGCATTCCTCTCGCTATGCCTCACACTTCACACATAGATTTGCTGTTTGTCAGGTCAGTAATTTCTTCTGGGTAAAAAAATCTACTGTACTCTTTGTCATCCATGCATTATTTAGTGTGAGGTGTTTGTTTAGTACAGTGCATTTACAGGGTGTTCTAGGATCATTTTTGTTTACTGAGCCACCATGGAGAACATTAAAACGTGGGCTCAGAGACAGTGGCTATTACCTAGTCACACAGCAATTTGTCATCCTAATCAACACAGAGTTCAAGCTGATTAAATCTATATTTAATAAGGAATCCCATTGACTCATGTTGTTTTAGAATCTATCAGAAAAGGGAATTTTATTGGTAAATTGTTACTATTCCCAGAGTGAAATTATCCTATGGTGTCGCTCCCCCTCTTCATGGAGGAACGACACAGGACCCTGCGCTGTTCTTTTGTCTGTTCGGCCCTCCCCGGGTTTGCTGCTGGTTCCTCCCGGGTTGGCTACTGTCCCTTCCACCTCCGTGGAAGGGCGGTTCCCCCTAGCCACTTTCCCCACTTCCGCAGGGGAGCGGCACACCGCCGGCCGGCTCTCTCGGGGGCTGCACAGGTGTTCCTTCAGATGTTCCCCCTAGATGTTCCTGGTGCATGTTGTCTCTCTCCTCCTTTATAGTCCTCTTCCACCAATCCCAACTCGGCTGCCCACACACCGAGTATGCTGCTCTCCTCCAATCAGGAGCAGGATCAGCTCCTGCAGGTCATCACTCAAGTTGGCAAGAGGCAGCTGCGTAGAAGCTGTTTTCTCCTCTCCCAGCGCCATATTGTGGGACAGCAGATGCATAGAATAAGTCTTAATTCCAGTAACTTAGTCTAGTCCGAGTTGCTCCCCACACTATGGTCCCTCAGATTCTTGGAAAATACAAATAACTAAAACTGACTCAAGATTAACAGTAACCAAAATGGAGTCATAAATAAGGAACAAACTTAAATTGCCATAAAAAATTATTTCTGTAAGAAACTTCATCCCAGATGAATTATTCTAAGGGGTTTTCCCCAAAGTTTTAATGAAAATTCCATTATATAAAAGCCACCCTAAAGCAAGGGAAGAAATGGATTTTTCAAAGCTATCACATTCTTGAGGCCACAACATGATAAAAAAAAAGATGTCATAAAAAGTCACCAATCAATCGCATTCATAAGCAGTGAGAAGTTATAATTCTAAGAAAAACTGTTGTATATTAAGAAAGAACTGTGAACAAACAGAGCTTATTAAACTAATTAAGAAATTTTACTATAGAAAATCTAATAGAATACCTCAAAGAAGAAGAAAATATGACAAGGCTTACCAAGCCTGAAAAGAATCTACAAAAATTGAATATTCATGAATGATTCTTAGGAATGATAGAACCCTAAGATTCTATAAATAGAGGGAATTGTCCTTAATTTGATATGGAAAATACAACACAAGCTGAAAGACAATGCCATTTGTTAGTGTAAGTTGGGAAAGATACTCTTATTAAAGTCAGGAACCAGGGAGCAGATCTGTTGTCACCACTGGTGTTTAATATCCTGGAAATTCTGGCAAATTAAGTTGGTAATAAAGAATAAATATACTTATTGGGAAGGAGTGTAAGAGATATCATTATCTGTGGATTATAGAAATATTTATCAAGAACAACTCCACAAATTCAAGATGAGTATTAAGCAAAATTGCATTTATAATTGAATTTATAATAAAAATTGCATACATGGCATTAATTATGGAAAATACTTAGAAATGATACAGTGAAAAGATTTTATTCACAGTAATAATAATAATAACAAAATACAAATTACTCAGGAATAAATTTACAGGATAACTTAAAAAAACTATAAGGGGACAGTGTTGTGGCATAGCAGGTTAAGTTGCTGCCTGAGACGCTGGTGTCCCAAATCAGAGTGCTGATTTGAGTCCCAGCTGCTCTGCTTCCAATACAGCTCCCTGCTGATGTACCTGAGAAAACAACTGAAATACTTGTGTCCTTGTTACCCATGTGGGAGACCCAGATGGAGTTCCTGGCTTCTGGCTTCAGCCTAACTCAGCCCCAGCTATTGTAGCCATTTGAGGAGAGAACTAGCAGATGAAAGATCTCTTTCTGTTTCTCTTTGCATCTCTGTCTCTCTCTGTGTCATTCTGCTTTTCAAATAAATAAAAATAAATCCTAAAAAATTATGAAACTTCATTGAGTGTTTTAAAAGGATATGCATATATGGAATCGTATATCATATCCATGTATTTATTGATTCAACATTAAAATTTTCAATTTCCTTCAGTTACATGTAGGTATAACACAATTACAGAAAGAATCCAAATTCTCACTCATGTTTTATTTTAGAGGCATTTGATGAAGAAAATCTTCAATAAATTTTGAAAAAATAAGAAATGGAGTGGAGAATTTATGTTGCATAATATTAAAATATTTTAGTTGTAAAGTAATAAATAGTTTTATACTGGTGCATGTATTGGCAAAGAGATCTCCAGAAGAAAATAAAGATTTCAAAAATTATTATTGAACTAACTGATAGAATAAAAAAGGGAGAGAACAATCCAACATGGGAAGCGGGATACACAGCAGACTCATAGAATGGCAGATGTCCTAAACAGCACTCTGGCCTCAGAATCAGCCCTTAAGGCATTCGGGTCTGGCTGAAGAGCCCATGAGAGTATTTTAGGCATGGAAAGCCAAGACACTCTGGCAAAAAAACAAAAACAAAAAAACAACTAAATGAAAGATCTCTGCAAGTGAGATCCCAGTGGAAAGAACAGGGCCATCCAAGAAGGAGGTACCTTTCTCTGAAGGAAGGAGAGAACTTCCACTTTGATTATGACCCTGTCAGAATAAGATCAAAGTCGGCGAACTCAAAAGGCTTCCACAGCCTTGGCAACTCATGACTAGAGCCTATGGAGATTACTGACGCCATAAATAAGAGTGACAAATTGTTAAGTCAACAACAGGAGTCACTGTGTACTTACTTCTCATGTGGGATCTGTCCTTAGTGTGTTGTCCAATGTGAAGTAATGCTATAACTAGTACTGAAACAATATTTTACACTTTGTGTTTCTGTGTGGGTGTAAACTGATGAAATCTTTACTTAATTTATACTAAATTGATCTTCTATATGTAAAGATAATTGAAAATGAATCTTGATGTGAATGGAATGGGAGAGGGAGGGGGAGATGGGAGGGGTGTGAGTGGGAGGGAAATTATGGGGGGGGGAAGCCATTGTAATCCATAAACTGTACTTTGGAAATTTATATTTTCTAAATTAAAGTTAAAAAAAAGATTTACAAGAAAAAAAAACAAAAAATTATTATTGAGAAAGGTGGCATTTCAAATTAGTAGGGAAAGAGTTTTATACAGAATGGTTCTCAAATAGTGAATTAACTATTTGAAAGAATATTCCAAAAATCAATGATAATTTTATTATCATAATAAATGATACTTTAATTTGGATTACAGATATAAATGTAAGAGATAAAAATTGTTGGATGCTTATAAGAAAACATAGGCTAAAATCTTCATGACCTTTGATTAGGCAATGGTTTCTTAGATATGACACCAAAAGCATAAGCAACAAGAGAAAAATAAAGACAAAACAGATTTCATCCAAACTTAAGATTTTTGTTTAAAAATCTTACTTATTTGAAAGGCAGGGGGACAGAAAGAGGGAGAAAGAGAGCCAGATCTTACATCTGAACGAGATCATCCATCTGCTGGTTCACTCCCCAAATGTCCACAACAGTCAATTCTGAGCCACGCTATAGCTGGCAGCCAGGAACCCCATCTTGGTCTCTCATGGGGGTCGTAGGTGCCCAGGTACTTGGACCATCTTCTGCTGCCTTCCCAGGAGGGAAGCAAGGAGCTGGATAGGAAGCAGAGCAGCTGTGACTTGAACTGGTGTTCCAATTTGGGATGCCAGCATCTCAAGCAGTGGTTTAACCCACTGTGCCACGTCAGACCCAAGAGTTTTGTGTTTTAAAAGATACCATCAGCCGGCGCCGCGGCTCACTAGGCTAATCCTCTGCCTTGCGGCATCGGCACACCGGGTTCTAGTCCCGGTCGGGGCACCGGATTCTGTCCCGGTTGCCCCTCTTCCAGGCCAGCTCTCTGCTGTGGCCAGGGAGTGCAGTGGAGGATGGCCTGAGTACTTGGGCCCTGCACCCCATGGGAGACCAGGAGAAGTACCTGGCTCCTGCCATTGGATCAGCGCGGAGCACCTGCCGCAGCGCGCCAGCCGTGGTGGCCATTGGAGGGTGAACCAACGGCAAAGGAAGACCTTTCTCTCTGTCTCTCTCTCTCACTATCCACTCTGCCTGTCAAACAAAACAAAACAAAACAAAACAAAAACAAACAAACAAAAAAAGATACCATCAAAGGGGCTGGAGCTATGGACCCGAGGGTTCACGCCCTGGCCGGCCTGAAGCCCCAGCATCCCATATGGGCACTGGTTCTAGTCCTGGCTGCTCCTCTTCCAATTCAGCTCTCTGCTATGACCTGGGATAGCAGTAGAAGATGGTCCAAGACCTTGGGCCCCTGCACCCACGTGGGAGACCCGGAAGAAGCTTCTGGCTCCTGGCTTCGGATCGGCGCAGCTCTGGCCGTTGTGGCCATCTGGGGAGTGAACCAGTGGATGGAAAATCTCTCTCTCTGTCTCTACCTCTCTCTGTAACTCTGTCTTTCAAATAAATAAAATAAATCTTAAAAAAAGATTGCATCATAAAGTGACAAGACAATCAACAGCATGGGAGAAAATATTTGCAAATCATATATCTGATCAGAGAATTGAATTAATAATATGTAAGGAGCTCATTCAACGTTTCTTTTTTAAAAAGATTTATTTTATTTATTTGAAAGGCAGAGTTATACAGAGAGATGAGCAGCAGAGAGAGAGAGGTCTTCCATCTGCTGGTTTAATCCCCAGAAGGTCACAACAGCTGGAGCTGCGCCAGGAGCCAGGAGCTTCTTTCGGGTCCCCCAAGCAGGTGCAGGGACCCAAGTACTTGGGCCATCCTCCACTGCTATCCCAGGCCATAGCAGAGAGCTGAATCAGAAAAGGAGCAGCTGGGACTAGAACCGGCACCCATATGGGATGCCAGTGCCATGGGTGGATGATTAACCTACTGCACCACAGCACTGGCCCCAGGCTCATTCAATATTTCAATAAAAAGCACAGTAATACAATTTAAAAATAGGCAGAAGATTTGAATACATTTTTGTCCAAGAATATATACAAATGACCAATAAACACATAAAAGATGAAAAACAATATTAGTCATTTGCAATATGCACATAAAAGTACAGTAAGATATCACTTTATATCCACTAAGATGGGTGTAATATAAATAATATAATATTGAATAAAGATGAAAAATGGCAGGTACTACTGAAATGTGTGGAGAAATTGGAATATTGCTAATGAAAATGTTAAATATTGGGGCTGGTGCTACGGCATAGTGATTAAACTGCCATCTGCAGTGCCAGCATTCCATATGGGTGCCAGTTTGAGTCCCAGTTGCTCCACTTCTGATATAGTTCTCTGCTAATGCATCTGGAAAAGAGCAGAAGATGGCCTAAGTGCTTGGGCCACTGTACCCATATGGGAGACCTGGGTGAGGCTCCTGGCTCCTGGATTCACCCTGACCCAGCCCTAGTTGTTGTGGCCATTTGGGAAGTGAACCAGCAGAGGGAAGATATCTCTGTCTCTCCTTCCTTCTCTGTAATTCTGACTTTCAAATAACTAAATAAATCTTTTTTAAAAAAGAAAGAAAATGAGCTAGAAATGTACCAGGGGATTCAAATTCAATCCCATCAAGGTGGCATGTACCAATGCCATCTTACTTGTTAAAATGATCAGTTTAAGTTCATAATTGATCAAAAAGATAGGATTAAGTGTCAAAGGGATTAGATAAATAAGACCAGTGGCTGAAAATAATTGATAGAATTAAAAAGTAAAGAATGATCCTACATGGGAAGCAGGATACACAGCAGACTCATAGAATGGCAAAAGCCCTGGCCGGTGCCGCGGCTCACTAGGCTAATCCTCCGCCTAGCGGCGCTGGCACACCGGGTTCTAGTCCCGGTCGGGGCACCGGATTCTGTCCTGATTGCCCCTCTTCCAGGCCAGCTCTCTGCTGTGGCCAGGGAGTGCAGTGGAGGATGGCCTGAGTACTTGGGCCCTGCACCCCATGGGAGACCAGGAGAAGTACCTGGCTCCTGCCATCGGATCAGCGCGGTGCACCAGCCGCAGCGCGCCAGCCGCGGCGGCCATTGGAAGGTGAACCAACGGCAAAGGAAGACCTTTCTCTCTGTCTCTCTCTCACTGTCCACTCTGCCTGTCAAAAAAAAAAAAAAAGAATGGCAAAAGCCCTAAACAGCACTCTGGCCTCAGAATCAGTCCTTAAGACATTCAGATCTGGCTAAAAAGCCCATGAGAGTTTCGCAGGCATGAGAAGCCAAGACATTGTGGCAAAACAAAACAAAACAAAACAAAAAAAAAAAAAACAAAAAAAAAACCTAAATGAAAGATCTCTGTGAGTGAGATCCCAGCGGAAAGAATGGGCCATCAAAGAAGGCAGCACCTTTCTCTGAAGGGAGGAGAGAACTTTGAATATGGCCTTGTCTAAATAAGATCAGAGTTGGTGAACTCAAGAGGCTTCCATAGCATTGGCAGCTCATGACAAGAGCCTCAGGTGATTACTGACATCATAAATAAGAGTGTCAGTTGTAAATCAACAGCGGGAGTCACTGTGCACCTGCTCCCCATGTAGGACCTCTGCCCTTAATGTGTTGTACTATGAGAATTAATGGTAAAACAACTACTCAAACAGCACTCTATATTTTGTGTGTCTTTGTGGGTGCAGGCTGTTGAAATCTTTACTTAGTATATACTAAGTTGATCTTCTGTATATAAAGATAATTGAAAATGAATCATGATGAAGAATGGGATGGGAGAGGGAGTGGGAGATGGGATGGTTGCAGGTAGGAGAGAGGTTATAGGGGGAAAACTGCTATAATTTAAAAGTTGTACTTTGGAAATTTATATTTATTAAATAAAAGTTGGAAAGAAAAAAGTTCATAGAAGACTGATGAGAAAAAAAAAGAAAATGTAAGATGTTACAGTCACATTGGAAAACAAATTAAACATAAATTTCCTGTATGATGTAGTAATTCTACTCTTGAGTATAAGTATATATACAAAAAATTGAAAACACATACCCATAAAAAAATCTTGTGCAAGAAATGTTCAGAGTGGCATAATTCTCAATACTCAACGTGGGAACAACACAAATGCCCATGCAATGGTGAATGGATAAACAAAGTGTGATATATCCATACAATAGAACATTACATGAGTATACAATAGAATATTATTCAGGTATAAAAAGGAATGAAGTACTAATACTTGCCACAATATGGATAAGCCTTGGAAATATTATTCTCATTGAAAGAAGCCAGGCACAGGCTGACGCCGCAACTCAATAGGCTAATCCTCTGCCTGCGGCGCCGGCACACCAGGTTCTAGTCCCGGTTGGGGCGCTGGATTCTGTCCTGGTTGCCCCTCTTCCAGGCCAGCTCTCTGCTGTGGCCCAGGAGTGCTGTGGAGGATGGCCCAAGTACTTGGGCCCTGCACCCCATGGGAGACCAGGAGAAGTACCTGGCTCCTGCCATCGGATCAGCGTGGTGCACTGGCCGCAGCGCGCCGGCCGCAGTGGCCATTGGAGGGTGAATCAATGGCAAAAGGAAGACCTTTCTCTCTGTCTCTCTCTCTCACTGTCCACTCTGCCTGTCCAAAAAAAAAAAAAAAAAAAAAAAAAAAGAAAGAAAGAAAGAAGCCAGAAGCCAGGCACACAAGGGCAAGTAGTACAGGTTTCTGCTTACAAGAAATGCCCTAAATTGAAAAATCTATATAGAGAAAATAGGTTAGTGGTTGTCAGAGGGTAGAAAGCAGGGCATAAGGGAGTGACTTTCAATGGGTACAGAATTTATTTGGGGGTCATGGTGGAAATGTTCTGAAATTAGACAGTGATGAGGGTTGTACAACTTTGTGAATATATTAAAGACTGTTAACTATACATTTTAAAAGGACAAATTTTTTTGACATGGGAATTTTATTTCAATTAATATGTTATTTAAAAGAAATTCTATGAGATACATTAATTTTGGCCAATCAGGCAGTTAAAAAAGAAACTTAATAGTGTTGACAATTATTCTTACTAGGAGTTATAAAGGATATTTTCTTATATGTAGTAATAGTCCCTAAAATGCTTATCCTCTCACCTAGTATATATATTTGCTTTTCAATATAGTCAACTGCCTACACATTCCTCCTCTACACTTTTTGTATTGAGTGTGTCCATTGAAAAACTGGAAATAAACTAAGTGGTCTTTGTAAAAAAGAAATTGGTTAAGTACTTTTGTGTATAGCTGCATGGTAGAATTCCATGAGATCACCAAAATCAATTTATAAAAGAATATTTAAAGACTTCATAAAATGCTTGTGAAGTAAAAAAGAAACTGCATAGAGAACTTAGATGAGAGACAGAGAGAATGAAACTCATATTTCAGAATTAGCATCTGTATTTCTTATAACGTGAAACTTAAAAATGGACAAAAAAAAGAAAGTACTGTAACCATATTCTCTGTAACACAATAAAGAAGAGCTGTTGGATGCCAAGTTCTATGTTTGGTATTCCACTAGCTGTGCCTTTTAATGGATTTCTTTTTCCAAGTTCATTCAATTCCGTTCAATTAAACAAATATTTACTAAGTACCTAGTGGATGGAAGACCTCATTCTAAGTGCCATGGCAAAAACGGAGATGAATAAGAAATCAGATAAGGTAGAATGAAAATTGTCAGTAAATTCACGCTGAGTAGGAAGACAGACAAGAGAATAAAGATGGGGTGAGGGTAAAGATAAGACTGAGGTGTAGGCACAGCTGCTGTGAGGGGAAGAAAGGTAAGATGACTGTTGCTGTAGGCATTTGGAATATTTCTGAGGGATGGTGAGTCATTACGGCTTGCTCACAGCCAACATGGAGAAAACTGATGGAACAGAGGTGTTTGGGAAAGCATTGTTGGAACCTTGCATTTGGATGTTGAAAACATGGGGATAAAGACATAGATGAACTAGGAAGCCAGGCTGCACTCCTGCTGCTGAGACCTGTGCGGCTGGCGTGTAGTAGGTATTTAATAAATACTTGCTGCATTAATGAATGAATGACAAGTATAGACAATGATAACATTGAAGAGCAATTATACATAGACCTTTACATGGACCTGTTAGGAAGGTCTGTTGAAGGAGCGTGAGTGGCAGTAGGAGGCTCAATACCCTCCAAGCCCTTTGTTCAGTCCTGGTCTCGAAGAGCGTTCTCGCCACTGAAAAGGTTGACGAGAAATGGTGTGGTTAGGCATCATCCAAGTGGTGCTGGGAAGAGCTGTAGCATGATCAGTGGGCCTCTCTCAGGGAAGGACTTTGTTCCAGGTTGATCCAGAATAAAGGTGGAGGTGGGAAAGGTTGCCCAGAACAAGAGGGAAGGGGTGAGTGGGGTGGAGGGAGGAACTGAGAGAACAAGCGTGAAGGAATCCGAAAAGCAGGAGCTAAGCCTGGAAGCCTGGAGAGGCTCAATCAAGAAAGACCGAAACCTGGTCTCACTCGCCTTGATCCACCTCCTCGCGGAGAGCTTGTTTAGTTGGATGAGCTCTCTCTGTTTCTTCAGAGGGAGCAGAATGGGATGTCCAATAATGATATTATTTTTCTAAGGAGCTGTGAATCTGTTTTGGAATGATGTTACGAAAATATAACTACCACTTGCAAAACATTCACTCTGTGTAGAGCACTGTTCTAAATGTGTTTTACACATGAATTGATGTAATCCTCTCGATCACCCCATCGAGACAGAAAGTATTATTAGACTCATTTTGAAGAGGAGGTAAGTCACGCACAGGCAAGTGAAGCAACCTGTCCTAGATTCCACAGCTGGCAAGTGGAGGATTTGAGCTTCTAAGTCAGGCAGTCTGGTGTCAGAAGGTATGTACTTCTCTAACACTCTTACTCAAAGTGGTGTGTAGAAGTACTACTGTCCAGTGAGAATCTCTCATATATTAGCAAATCAATGGACTGGCTCCCAACATGGAATAGAATGGCGTTTGGTCACCTGGGTAGGGTATTTGGATGATCAAGTCCATTGAGAACCTGTTGAGTACATCCCCCATTAAGGATACACAGTGAGGGCAGTGGAGCCTAAGAAATTCCCCAAGAAAGACTCCCTTTAACTTGGCTTCCCCCAGAATTTTCCAAACTTATTTGCCCATAGACCTCTTTTTTATGCAGCATGTATCATCATGCCCAGGAATTGCTGTAAGAAAAACACTTTGAGATTTGCAGATTTGAAACCTACTCAAGAAGCAGAGAGCAAGCAGGCTCTGCAGAGTCACCAAGCCACCACAGTGGAAGTTCCGAAGTCACTGTGGGATCCATTGACCTGTCCTGGATGAAATTCCAACTAATTTACCCAGTAAGTATTTCTGCCAATATTAGCTTAGAATCATAAAATTAGAGGATAATGGGCGAATATTGGAGGTAAGCACAGTTTCAGCTGCAAGAAGTGACGGTGGAAGGAAGGAAGATAGAAGGTGAGACATGAAGAAATGGAAATGGAAAAATTTGAAGACTTGTGAATAAATTACATGAAAAGCAAAGTGAAGTCCTGAGGATAGGTTGAACGGGGTAATGAACATAGCTCAAAGTTAAGAAGCACCTGTAATGCTGAGCTGTGGAGAGCACTCAGTGGGGGAGCCTAGAGCAAGGTGGACTGGGAGAGTATAACATGAGGAGTTCTTAACAACTAGATGTCTAATAATCAGTTAAACTTAGTGTGATTTCTGTAATATTAAAAACCTCTGTGGACGCAAGCTTTTTAATAAAGCCTAGCACACATACCAGAGGTTTTTTTTTTTTTAATATTTACCTATTTATTTATTTGAAAGACACAGTTATAAACAGAGAGAAACACACACAACAGACAGACAGAGAAAGAGAGAGAGGGAAGGAGTGACATCTTCCACCACTGGTTCACTCACCAAATGGGCACAACAGCCAGGTCTGATCCAGGCCAAAAGTGAGAGCCAGAAGCTCCATCCCGGTCTCCCATGTGAGTGACAGGGGCCCAAACACTTGGGCCATTTTTCCGCTGCCTTCCCAGGCATGTTAGCAGGGAACTGGATTGGAAGCAGAACAGACAGGACTCGAACTGGCACTCCGATATGGGGATATGGAGTGCAGGTATGACAAGCAATGGATTAACCCACTGTGCCACAATGCCGGCCCTCTACACTAGAGTTTTGCTTGATTGCATTTTAGGAAGAATTGAAGGAGCAATTTAGAGAACATTCAAAACAAGAGAGATCCAAATGAGATTTAAAAAGTGATGGTGGCCAGCGTCGAGGCTCACTAGGCTAATCCTCCGCCTTGCGGCGGAGGTTCTAGTTCTGGTCGGGGCGCCGGATTCTGTCCCGGTTGCCCCTCTTCCAGGCCAGCTCTCTGCTGTGGCCCGGGGAGTGCAGTGGAGGATGGTCCAAGTGCTTGGGCCCTGCACCCCATGGGAGACCAGGAGAAGCACCTGGCTCCTGCCTTCGGATCAGCGCAGTGCGCTGGCTGCAGCGCGCCGGCCACGGCGGCCATTGGAGGGTGAACCAACGGCAAAGGAAGACCTTTCTCTCTGTCTCTCTCTCTCACTATTATCCACTCTGCCTGTCAAAAAAAAAAAAAAGTGACAAGAATGGATGAATAAGAAAATTTGCAGACCCTGGAATTTCATAGAATTCTTAGAACGTAGGATATGGGGTTTAAGTTAGTTTAACAGTGAACTGAAAGGATTCAGGGCCTTGGTTCCATCTGCTGTGTCCTCCCTGGTCTTCACTAGGTTAATATCTCCCTAGGATAAGCCTCAGGGCTGGAGAGCAGTGAGTGACGGAGAGGGTGTGTAAGATTAAGGGGGAGATGCAGCCACAGGCTAGATTTGGTAAGATCCTGCTGTCCATGGCAAGGAGTTGGCTTATTTCTCCCCCTTTGATACAAAGGGAAGCCATTGAGAAGTTTTTAGCAGCGGAGGAGCAAGACCTGAATTATGTTTTAAGAGGCTCACTCAGGCTGCCTTGTGGGGAGCTCAGGAGTAGAATTGGGAAGCCTCTCTAAAAGGCCATTTGCTCTACCAGCAGAGAAAAGAGGGAACTTGGAGGCAGGACTGGTAGAAAAGGTAGTACGAGTCAGGGAATATGTTGAATTTAGTAGCAGCAGGGTCTGCTGATAGACTGGCATCTGCGTTTGAGGAAGGAAGATGTTGCTTACGTTTCTGACTTCAGCAAATGGTGGAAAGAAGCTGCATTTACCGCGAATGGAGGATCGGAAGAGGAGAAGCCTCAGCTAAGTGAAATGAGTGTCATCCGTGTTAAGATGACAGGCTCCTTTTAAGATCACGTGGGAACTAAATGTTTATGAATGAATTTAAGCCACAGTGAGATATCTTTACAAACCCATAAGAATGACTAAAGTAAAATACATCGACAATATCGAATTCTCTGAAGGATGTGGAGAAACTACATGATTTGTATTTTGCTGATGGGAATATAAATTGTACAACCGCTCCAGAAAATAATTTAGCAGTTTCTTAAAAATCTATCAAACAACAATTTTATGATCCAATAACTGCACTTTTAGACGTGTATCCAAGAGAAATGAAGATTCTATTCACACAATCTTGCATGCAAATGCTTATAGAGATTTTATTTGTAAAATCCTCCAAGTGAAAATCAGCCAATTGTTCTTCAGTGGGTAAGTGATCAAATAAGCTGTGGTCCATCCCTACTGCGGAGTACTACCCACACATACAAAAGAATGAACTCGTGATACACAAACAACCTGAATGAACCTGCAGAAAGTTAGGCCGAGTGGAAAAAGCCAGTTCTAAGTTATGCGGTGCAACCTTCCACTTACATTGTATTCTTGAAATTATAAAAAATATAGACTTGGAAAACAGACCAGTGGTTGCTGAGGAGTGCAGATGGAAGTGAGTCAGGAATGGCTGTGATAGAGCAGTATAAAGGATCCTTATGTGATTGAAATAATCTGTACCGTACTTCTATCAATGTTGATATCTTGGCAGTGATTAATACCATATTTTGCAAGATGTAACCACGAGAGAAAACTTGCTAAAGGGTATATGGGATCTCTCTCTTTATGGTTTCTTAGAACAACATGTGAATTCGTAATCTGAAAATA
Source organism: Oryctolagus cuniculus (assembly GCF_964237555.1). Classification (NCBI taxonomy): domain Eukaryota; kingdom Metazoa; phylum Chordata; class Mammalia; order Lagomorpha; family Leporidae; genus Oryctolagus; species Oryctolagus cuniculus. The sequence continues at coordinate 136,398,657 of NC_091433.1, forward strand.
AAAAATTTAATTTAGAAAATAGTAAAAGCTTAGGACTGGAGTGGAGACCAAAGGCACCATGAGAAGAATGGATAAGAGACATCTTCCCAAAGGAAGAAAATAGAAAGTGGGGGATGGAAAGACCGTGCCGGGTTGGGAAGCTCACTCAGCTCATCACAGCCACTCTGACATCCAAGCTGTTTTGTCTGAGGATGGGTCTTGGCTTAGAAAGGTGAAAGGATTCGTCTTGGGCCAGCTGCTCCAGGGAAGCGTTGACATTGGAACACAGGTGTCCTGGTTCCTGCTGTTAAGCAGCAGAGGTGAAGATTCTGAAGGCTGAAAGTGCTGGGTACCGGGTGACACAAACTCTATCTAATACTTGTTAACAAGCTTCACTTTTTGGATAAGGAAACAGTCTTTGAAAGCTAAGCAACTTGTTCTTTACGCAGACATATGCATTGAGTGACATTTCTAGGTGAATAATCAAATAATCTCAGATCTTAGAGGTAATTATGACCAACTCCCTCATATTACAGAGCAGGTATTCAGTACCCTGAGAGGTAAATTGACTTGCCTCAATTCACCAATGGGAGAGTTAATATTTGAACCTAGGTCTCATGACTCTTTTATCCATGCTTAAAATAAAATAATTGGATTTCTTCAGATAATTGTTTGAAATGTCATGTTGGCGGGAACTAAATGTATTATTAAAACCAATACAGGTAGCATTTCCCAATTTCCCTGAGTTTACTGTATTTGCTACCATTATAGGAGTGGTTAAGAGGCATGGAAGAGACTTTAACAGTCTTTGTAATATCGTAGTGTTACTACCTAATATCCTGTCCTCATTTATGTGTTCAAGAATTGATTTGGTGATAATTCTTCCCTGTATCTAATCAGGTCAATAAATTAAACTTATGGTCCTGTTATTCTAGGTCACGCTTTTCTCCCTACAAAGAGCTTTAGTCATTGCCCCGCCCATATATTTCTCTCAAGCTTTCATTTTCCTATTCAGAATGCAACATCTGAAGCTCTGGCTGCACATGGGTGACTTCCTTTCCATCTTTGCTATTGTTGTCTCTCTTCTATTGTTGTTGCTACTCTTGCCTTTGCTGTTTCCAGCAACTTCCTTTTCTTCAGTGGAAAAGAGAAGCATGCCACCGCTGATCACTGATGGACAAAGGAGGGAACACCAAATTATTCCGATAAGATTCCTAACTGTGGGCCACATTGCCAGCTTAGAGAATGCTATTACATGAGCACCAAACTCCCCAAATTCTTCCACTGAGTTTCAAATTTCTCTGAGAGTTATCCAGGATAAATAAAGGATTTTAGACCATGCACATCAAAGATGAAACATTAATGCTCAGAAAATGTGTTTGGGTTCTCAACAAAAAAAGGGGGCCAATTTAAGTACAAATCTTGTTACTGTAGGTTCTTATTTAAAGTAAGAAGATGACCTCTCCTTTTCAAATGTGCCACTTGATTTTGACCTTGCACTGGTTACAAGGAATGGGGAGAAGAGCTATCTACCCTTTGTTAAAAAAATGTGTCTGCTATTTCCTCAGGCCCTCAATAGACCATTTCCAAATACTGTGTTCAACTTTGAGCTGTTATCAGCCCGAGTGATTAATTAATGGATTATTTACTAAAATTCATTTCCTTTCTTCTCTCCTTCTGAAAAAGATGCAGGGGACAAGTGAAGAAAAGCCAGACATGTGTATTCCATTTGAAATCCATGATTAAAAAGCTTAAAAATTCAAACCAACGTAAAAAACTGTTTTATTTTAATACTCTGGAAGGTTTCAGTGAACTCCATTATTTTCACTCACTATTTGCTTGAATAATTTAGGCAAGAAAGCTAAATTATACATAAAGTGTACAGTTAGAAGAAAAAGTTCATGCACAGCCCTAGGCTATAGCCTTCCCTTAATGATGTCTGAAGTCAGTGAAAAGAACTCGTTAGACTGAGAGTAATTTCTCAGGGTTTAATTTTTTTTTCTTAAAGCAATAATGTTCTTATAAAAATCTGACAAATAATGCACTAAAAGAAAAGCCACAAAAGAGAGCTTCCAGTGAAGGCCTTAGCCCCTGTAAACTGTCACTTAATTTCATATAAAAGTTGGTTTTCCATGTTCCACAATAGGTGCTTGCTGGCAGGCTTGAGTGATCTGATTCAACAAGGAAAATGCACATCTTGACTGAACAGAGCCGCTTCTTGGCCTCATCGGTATTCTGAAGTTATGGAGTTAAAAGCAGATGCTTCAGGCTGAGAGACAAGCTCCTATCTGTGGTGGCAAGGGGCTCAGCACCCACTCAGCACGCCTTCATTGGAACAAGTGGTTGCCCCTTTGCCAGGGGTTTGTACTTCAGGAGCTTCTCATATCATTAAATATTTACAGATTCACGAAGACACTCACGTTCCCTTTCAGCATAACAGCAGAGACTCTGACTGCTGCAAGATGACAGGAATATCAAAATAGTACCTTTGTCACCTTTGATTTCTGAGCCGCCTTTGTTGTTTTCTTAAAGTTATATAATTGTAGAGTTTGCAGACTACAGTTAAACTCCTTCACCCAGAGAGGTGAAAAGACGCGCTCTAGGCTATGCTCCGTGGTGTTTGTTCATTCACTCCCAAACGTTTCTACATTCAGAGAGAGAAAGAGAGCATTTCCAAGAGGAGAAACAGCCCCATACAAAGGTGAGAAGGTGGGAATTGTCACGATGCCTTGGGAAGCAAGAGATGCTAATTATGGCTGCTCCCCTCACCTCTCACTACACTGATTTTTGTGAAAAATTTTGTTTATTTTTGAAAATACTAGTTATTACATGGCTCTTCTGAGATTTAGCTGTAAGCTACCTTTATATTGAAGTGCTTCAACAAAGAAGACAACCTGGCATTCAAACATTATGGTCAAGTTCCTTGCACAAAGACTTTCCACTTTTTTAAAAAAAATAAATTTAACTTATTTGAGAGGCAATGAGACAGAAAGTGAGAGAGAGGAGAGATAGAGAGGAAGAGAGAGAAGAACATATTTTATCCACTGGTTCACTCCCTAAATACCCACAATGACTATGAACTGGGGCTGAAACTGGGAGCCAGGAATGAGGTCCAAGTCTCCCAGGTCAGGGGCAGCGACTCCCTGAGCAATCACTGCTACTTGCCAGCATCCACATTAGTAGGAAGCTGGAGTTAGAAGCTGATCTGGAACTTGAGTGCAGACACTCCAATATGGGATGTGGGTGTCATAGCCACTAGGCTAGATACCTGCTCCATAAAGACTTTTCTAAGCAAATATTTCTGTTATGAACCTGTCCCTGAGTCAGGCAACATAAAAGATAGAGATAAATGGGACAAAGTCCAAGCCCTTGTGGAGAGGAAGTCAGTGAGGGACAGGAAGAAGGAAAGCAGAAACAGAGGCAACCAATTGAATTTTTCACCATAGGTCATGTAATTTTTCTGTTCTTTATCTTCATGCAGTGAGGTAAGGTCATCTTTCTTGCCTTGAGAAGTCTTAGAAATCAGCTAGGAAGCACATATTTTTGTAAACTAATCCCATGGCTAGACATAGTATTAAATCTTTCTGTGGTAGAATCTTCAGCTTCTACAGCTCTTCTACCCACTATGTCTATTTCTTCATTCTCAAAAGCATGGATGTAATCCTAGGGTGGTGGGCTTTTCACATCATCTCTGCTTGGTTTGCTGTGCATCAATGGCAACACAAATCAAGCAGTAAATACAGCTCAATTGCTGAGAACTCCAAACAAGGTGGGGAGGGAGGGATTTCACACACAGATGAGACAAGTTTCCGGTTCTTCCTAAGGATGGAGGTAGCAGGGTGGAAAAGGAGCCAAAGTCAAGGTTACTTATGTCAAGAAAAGAGTCTTACCTCTATCACTTTGTGATTTCCATTTACCTATGGTTGCATTTTGGAAACTGTTTTCTCAGGACAGGGGACAGGGGATTGTAGAAGGTTTGGGTCACCTTAAAGGATTGGAGCATAGAAGCATTTCATAGTTACAGAGATCCAAACCCTTCTTTGCCATTTTCCCATCAAAATCTCACCTGCTGCTCTTGCTGGGCAGTCAGTGAGGCCAGTGATGTTGAAGGGTGTAGGTGCGGAGAAAGGGTCTTCCTTGGGTGAATGATTTGTGAGGGAAGGGACATAGCTGATAAAATCCACAGGTACATTCTCTATAAAGATTGCCCCCTGTGGGATGGGCATTGGCGTAAGAGTTAAGACACCTGAAACCCATATCAGAGTACCTAGCTTCAAGCCCTGGTTCAGCTCCCCATCCCAGATTCCTGTCAACTGTGGATCTTAGGAGGCAGGAGGCAGTGGTTTAAGTAGTTGAGCTCCTGTCACTCATGTTGACCAGATTGAGTTCCTAGCTCCTGGCTTTGACCTAGCACAGACCTGGCCATTGTGTACATGTAGAGAGCCAGCCATCAGATGAGAATGCGTTCTTCCTTTCTCTCTGTCTCCCTCTTGAATAAAAACTTATGATCGCTTTTGGATTTGGGCATAATAGGGGGTAGTTTAGGCTGCAAGTGGTTCCAATGGAACATGGTAGGGAAAGGATTTTGAAGAGGTTTTAACAGGAAAGAAGTAACAAGCCAGCTGCTCAGTGGAAAGGATAACTGGGATAGCAGTTGTCATTAAGAGTATTTCTCCCTAAAGCAGCATTTATATTCTAAGTTACAAAATTGACACAATCTTTAAACAGGCATTATTCAAGAGAGGAAATTCAAATGGCCAACAGACACTTGAGAAAATGCTCATGATCACTAGCCGTCAGGGAAATGCAAATCAAAATCACAATGAGTTTTCACTTCACTCCAATTAGAATGACTTGTACACAGAAATCAACAAATGACACATGCTGGGGAAGATGTAGGGAAAAAGGTTCCATCATCCACTGTTGGTGGGAATGTAAACTGTTGCAGCCACTGTGGAAGACAATATGGTGACACCTCAGAAATCTAAATATAGACCTATCATATGATCCAGTCATTCCACTCTTGGGAATTTACCCAAACCAAAAGAATTCAGTATATGAAAGAGTTATCTATAAACCCATGTTCATTGCAGCACAATTCACAATAGCTAAGATATGGAATCAACTTAAATGTCCACCAATTGTTGACTGGATAAAGAAATTATGGTATATCACAGCAGACTCATAGAATGGCAGATGTCCTAAATAGCACTCTGGCCTCAGAATCAGCCATTAAGGCATTCGGATATGGCTGAAGAGCCCATGAGAGTATTTTAGGCATGGAAAGCCAAGACACTCTGGCAAAAAAAAAACAAAAAAGAAAGAAAAAGAAAAAAAAGAAGACCTAAATGAAAGATCTCTGCAAGTGAGATCCCAGTGGAAAGAACAGGGCCATCAAAGAAGGAGGTACCTTTCTCTGAAGGGAGGAGAGAACTTCCACTTTGATTATGACCCTGTCAGAATAAGATCGAAGTCGGCGAACTCAAAAGGCTTCCATAGCCTTGGCAACTCATGACTAGAGCCTATGGAGATTACTGACACCATAAACAAGAGTGTCAAATTGCTAAGTCAACAACAGGAGTTACTGTGTACTTACTCCTCATGTGGGATCTGTCCTTAATGTGTTGTTCAATGTGAAGTAATGCTATAACTAGTACTGAAACAGTATTTTACACTTTGTGTTTCTGTGTGGGTGTAAACTGATGAAATCTTTACTTAATATATACTGAGTTGATCTTCCATATATAAAGATAATTGAAAATGAATCTTGATGTGAATGGAATGGGAGAGGGAGGGGGAGATGGGAGGGGTGCGAGTGGGAGGTAAATTATGGGGGGGGGAAGCCATTGTAATCCATAAACTGTACTTTGGAAATTTATATTTACTAAATAAAAGTTAAAAAAGAATTTATGGTATATATAAATATGGAGTACTACTCAGCTATAAAAAAATTAAAATCCTATCTTTTGTAACAAGATGGTCACAACTGGAAACCATCATACTTAGTGTAATAAGCCAGTCCCCAAAAGACAGATGTCATATGTTTTCCCTGTTCTTATGTAACTAATAGAATGTCTGAAATGTAATGTCTTGCAGTGAAATAGACATTTTGAGAATCAATGAAGAACAGTGTTTTGTTTATCTTCATACTGTTTGTTGAATTCCTTTAACTATAGTAGGGTTAACTATAAGATCATTAAAAATATTGAAAATAGATCATTGTAAAAATTAAGAATGGGAAACTGAGAGGGAGGGGGAGAAGAGCTGGAGCATGGACAGGAAGGAGGGTGGGAGGGTAGTGCCACTATGTTCCTAAATCTGTATATATGAAAAATATGAAACTTGTGTAACTTAAATAAAAATTTTTGACAAAAGAAAATTGTCACAATCTGTATAGTTTCCAGGGGCATTAGGACTGAAGCAAGCCTCCACTATTATAGATCTTATTATTGGTTAATTTGTTTTTTACAAAGAGCTTTGTCATGTTTAGAGTGGAAGTCAAGTCTGCCGGCTTGGTGGATTACCTTGGAGAAGGATAAGCAATCATTCAGGGAGTTGTGCTGGGTGGGGATATTGACTATTAAATGTCCACTATAACTGCCAAGCAACAGAATGCGTTTCTGGAAATAGCAAGGTCAAGGTAATCTGACTTCCCTGACTGTGTGATTCATCAGGAAAAGACTTTTTCCTGTCTTTTTTTAAAGACAGGAAAGTTTATATAATCACACTTGTCTAGCTTGGCTTTTGTCCCCTGTACTTTGGTGGTCTTATCTAGGAAGTCATCACCCACACCAATACCTTGAGGTGTTTCCCCTACATTTTCTTCCAGCAACTTCATAGTCTCAGGTCTTAAATTTATGTCTTTGATCCATCTTGAGTTCATTTTTGTATATGGTGAGAGGCAGGGATCTAATTTCACTCTTCTACATATGTACATCCAGTTTTGCCAGTACCATTTGTTGAAGAGATTATCCTTTCTTCAATGTATGGTTTGGATTCTTTTGCCAAAAATCAGTTGGCTGTATGTACATGGATTAATTTCTGGGCTCTCTAGTCTGTTCCATTAATATAAGTGCCAGCTTAATTTCTTTTGGCTCAGGATTGCTTGGGCTATTCTGGGTTTTTTTGTGATTCCATATGAGTTTTGGAATTGTTTTTTCTAATCCTGTGAAGAATGTCGTTGTATTTTGATAAGGATTGCATTAAATCTGTAGATGGGCCTAGGTAGTATAGAAATTTTAATTATATCAATTCTTCCAATCCATGAGTAAGCAGTATCTTTCCATTTTTTATGTCCATGCTTATTTCTCTCATCAATGTTTTATAATTTTATTGTAGAGATCTTTCACTTCTCTATTTAAATTTATTCCTAAGTATTTGATTTTTGTGTGTGTTGTGAATGGGATTTCTTTCTTGATTTCTCTTGTGTGAGTTCATCATTAGCATATTTAAAAAGCTATTTTTTGTATGTTTGTTTTGGGAAACAATCAATAGAGTGAAGAGACTTCCAACAGAATGGAAGAAATATTTGCAAGCCGTCTATCTGACAAAGGATTAATATCTAGAATATATTAGCAACTCAAAAAACTCAACAACACAAAAGCAATCATTAAGAAATGGCAAAGGACTGTAATTGACAGACTTCAAAAGAAGAGATACAACAAATATGTGAAAATATGCTCAACATCACTAGCCATCAGGGAAATGCAAATCAAAACCATGATGAGGTATCACCTCACTCCTGTCAGAATGGCTAAAATCCAAATGACAGAGAGTAAAAATGCTGGCAAGGATGTGGAGAAAGGGGAGCACTTACATGCTGTTGGCTGAATGAGTACAGCCACTATAGAAAACAGTATGATTTCTTTAAAAGCTAGAACTAGACTTGCAATATGATCCAGCTGGGAATTCCACTACTGGGAATATATCCAAAAGACATGAACACATTGTATCAAAGAAATACCTGTACCACCATGCTTATAGCAGCACTGTTCATAATAGCCAAAGTATGTAATCAACCAAGGTGTCCATCCTCAGATGAGTGGATAAAGAAAATGAAGGGGGCCAGTGCTATGGTGTAGTAAGTTAAGTGTTCCCTGCAGTATCAGGATCCCATATGGGTGCCAGTTCTAGTCCTGGCTGCTCCCTGCTGATGGCCTGGAAAAGCAGTGGAAGATGGCCCTAGTGCCTGGGTCCCTGCACCTATGAAGGAGACCTGGGAGAAGCTCCTGGTTCCTAGTTTTGGATCAGCCCAGCTCTGGCAGTTGCAGTCATTTGGGGAGTGAATCAACAGATAGAAGACCCCTCTCTCTAAATCTCCCTCTCAGTCTGTAACTCTGCCTCTCAAATAAATAAATAAATCATTTTAAAAAATGTGGTATATGTATACAACAGAATATTATTTTGCTACAAAATCAATGAAATTCTACAAAATGGATGCATCTGGGGAACATCATGTTGAGTGAAATAAGGCAGAAACAAAGACAAATACCACATGCCTGTGTGTATCAGTATTGCCGCAAATATAGTTTTGTCAGACTTTGTTTTGTATCTTTGTCAAACCAGCAGTTAAGAATGATGTATTACTATGGTGATAATGATCTGTGATTATCTCAAAATTTTCTGTATATTAGTGAAATGGACATCTTTTCATTTGATTATTGTCTATAGACCTTGTCTATATTCCTGCTGAACTATAGCCTTTTTACTTATTGAGCTCTTTATTTAATGGAACACTAAGCATTTCACTATAATGTAAATTTAAAATGCTATATAAAAATTAAAAAAAAGAAATGGAAGAAAAAAGAAAGAAAAGAGGGAGGGAGGGATGGAAATATCATTATTTTCTTAGAATTTTATCTATGAGGGCTGGCATTGTGGTATATAGTTGGTAGACACCACCTACAACATCAGCAACCCATATGGGTGCCCATGTGTGTCCTGGCTGCTCCACTTCTGATGCAGTTCCCTTCTAATGAACTGAAAGAAGCAGCAGAAGATGGTTCAAGTGTTTGGGTCCCTGCCATACATATGGGATACTGGCTCAGCATTGGCCAGCACTGACTTTGCCCTCGCCTAGCACTAGCCATTGTGCTCTTTTTAAATTTTGATTATTTATTTGAAAAGAAGAGGAACACACTGAGAGAGACTGAGAGAAGGATCTTTCATCTAAAAGTTCAATCTCCAAATGCCTGCAACAGCCAACTCTTGGCCACGCCAAAGCCAGGAGCTAGGAACTGAATCCAGGTACTCCCATGTGGCTGTCAGGTGCCCAAGTACTTTGGAGCCATTATCTACTGCCTTCCAGGGCACGCATCATCAGGAAGTAGAAGTTAGAAGTAGAGCTGGGACTCAAACTCATGCACTCTGAAATGGGATGTAGGTATCCCAAATGAGCTCTTAATTGGTGCAGTAAATGCTCTCCCTCATTGCTCTTCTCGCCTTGGCTTCTACCTTGCTCTCCCTTCATCCAGAAAAATGTGGATTTTCCTTTATGCCCCTAGAGGTTAGAAACTGGGGAACTCTCATAGCCTGCTGGCCAAGGAGTTAGTTTCAGAGGCCCATGGCAGCTGGGACAGTCTTTCCTTTGCTGCTGCTTCTGGGACTCTGTCACAGATCACAGGTCTCCTCTGCAGAGCAGTTACAGTCACACACCGCACACCTGGCCAGACTTCCTCAGATGCCCAAGTTTGCTTGACCCAGCTTCTCGGGTGACACTATGCATTCTTGTTCCCTGAGCTGTATGTGTGCCTCATGTAGAAATCTGGACTCTTGTGGAACAAGTCTGTCTGCTTCATATTCTGTAGCTGTTTCATATCATTTGTACCCCAGTTTTACATTCCTTGTCTTCAGAACCAATTTTACCAGAATCCATGATTAAGTCAGGTCACCCACAGGTTTCTATCTATTCAATTCCTCTCAGAAATGCTGGAGAATTTTGCTCTCAAAGGTTTTTGATGTAATCGGACCAGTCCAATTAAGCAGCTTGGACCAAGAATCTGTTGTTTGAGACTGATCCATAAGTAGGCACCATGTGATTTCCTATTCCTACACCCAGTATGTTTTTAAGAGAATCTATACCAAGGCAGACTAAATCCTGACTCTTCTTTGTAATAGCATTGAATCTTAGACAGTTTACTTGCTTCTCTCATTTATTTTCTCCAACAATAAAATGATGGTGGTAATAATATGAGGGTACTTCATATAGTTATGGAAAAATTGAATTAATAGATTATTTTGGTGCAAAACATTTTGAAATCCATGCACAGTATTTTCATTTTCTGTGAACTTTTTGAATACTCCTTGTAGATCTTACTTCTTAGGGTTGTTTTGAAGATATATGGGTATTAAAGTATAAAAAGTTGCTTCGGTACTAGTTATGTTAATATTAGTAAGTGGTAAACTCTTCCATATGAACTAGGTCTCCTGGCCTCAGCAGATCAGACAAAGTTGGGCAATTGCCCCAGGTAGAGCATCTGTCAAGCAGCCTGTGCCCTGTAACTTACATGGCCTAGATTTGAAGGGATAAATTGGACTATCAGAGTAAGGTCATGAGGGATTATGAAATGAGCAACCAAAGACTTGGGCTAATTAACCAAGAGGCTGAGCAAAAAGCTGATTATAAAGACTCAGAGGTAGGGCAAATATTATGGTCCCAAGTGAATAACAGGATTATGGATTTCAGAGGTAGCTAATTGGTTGAGAGGGGCAAATGGAACACACATGTGGGTGCACACACACACATACATGCACAGATGTACATGTACAAACATGCAGACATACACACCCTCAATTCCCAAAACCTTTGAATGCCTACATCAGAGTAAAAAAGAAAAACAAACAAAGAAACCCTTCTCACTAAACCTTTTCTTAGAGACAACTGGAATGAGTCTCAGATCCTTGCAATCAGAAGAAGCTACTAAATGCTAACAGACAGTTCTGTGAGGCAGATGCTGTGTGTCTAGGGGGAAGAGGAGAGCATGACACTGGGATATAGGAAGATGCCAACCGTGAAAGGCCCAGTGTGCCAAAGTGGATCTAGTTCTCCTGCTGAAAGCTACTGGAAGAAACTGAAGGCTCTAAGCTAGGCGAGCCATGTCTGATCAGAGGTCATCAGTTTTGCAATGTCACACAAGCCACAAAATCAATGCTAAATCTGAAGGGTTAAAGCAATTAAAGGAGGGAGTCTAGGGAAAAGTTTTGAGCATCAACTAGACTAAAACAAATCAGAATCTGCACTTAGGTAATGATGGTTGAAATAAAAAGAATAACAGTTATATTAAGAACCTGGTGACTTGCTATGGGGAAGAGGAAGCAGCTAAAACCTAGGTAACATTTTTGACCTGAATGTTTGGACATGTCAACTAGAAAACATAGTTTGGGGTAGAAACTGAGATGCTTGCCTTTTCTATGCTGAGTTTGGGGCATCTGTTGGAAATCCAAGTGAAGATGTCCTAATTGCATTTGGATATATAGTATAAGGTGAAAGATTTATGCATTTGAAGAGACACCAGAATATGCATTTGGATATTTATTTATGGAGCCCTTAAAGATTCTATGATGACAGATTAAGGAGTCTACAGGATAAAATTGGTAGTTCAGATTAGGGATTTGGTTGATGTCTTTTAGGGTGAATGTAAATATTGACAAGAGAGGGCCAAGATTATGGATTGGGGGATATCAACATGGAAGAGGCAAGCAGAGGGGCCTCTCCAAGAGACCAGGAAAAGATGGACAGAGAGATTGAAAAGGCCCAGAAAAGAGCATGTGCGTGAGGCCTAACGAATCAAGAAGGGGAGAACTTTCTAGATGAGGAGTATTTGGTAATGTCAAGTGCATAAGAAAGTTCATGTAAGATAAGAGCACAGAAACGTCCATTAAATGTAATGCATACAGGTAATTTTTGAGGCCTAAGGTAAAAGTGTGTGAACAAAATAAAGATGATAAGTGAAAGTGTGAAGGGCAGGAAAAATAAAAGAAGAAAGTAAGCAAATGACTTACTATAAACTATAAATGAAAGAAAACTGAAGATATTGTGGGATCAAATAAAGATGATTGTTTTTCCTATTTAATACAGAAGAGATGTGACATGTCGATGAGCTGAATAAAATACATTGATTTTAGAAGTTCTTTCTCAGCCTCAGAATTGTCTGTGTATACAAAGGCTGTTGATTTTTGTGTATTGATTTTATTTCTTGCTACTTTATCAAACTCTTCTATGAGTTCCAGTAGTCTCTTAGTGGAGTCTTTTGGATCCCCTATATATAGAATCATGTCATCTGCAAATAGGGATAGTTTGACTTCCTCCTTCCCAATTTGTATCCCTTTTATTTCTTTTTCTTGCATAATGGCTCTGGCTAAAATGTCCAGGATTATATTGAATAGCAGTGTTGACAGTGGGCATCCTTGTCTGGTTCAGGATCTCAGTGGGAATGCTTCCAACTTTTCCCCATTCAATAGGATGCTGGCCATGGGTTTGTTATAAATTGCCTTGATTGTTTCAAGGAATGTTCCTTCTATACCCAATTTGCTTAGAGTTTTCATCATGAAAGGGTATTGTATTTTATCAAATACTTTCTCTGCATCTATTGAGATAATAATATGGTTTTTGTTCTTTAGTTATCTCATTGATTGATTTGCAAATATTGAACCAACCCTGCATATTGGGTATAAATCCCACTTGGTTGGGGTGAGTGATCTTTCTGATGTGTTGTTGGACTTGATTGGCTAGAATTTTGTTGAGGATTTTTGTGTCTATGTTCATCAGGAAGATTAGTCTGTGTTCTCTTTCTCAGTTGCATCTTTTTCAGGTTTGAGAATTAAGTTGATGCTGGCTTCATAGAATTTAGGAGGATTCCCTCCCTTTCAATTGTTTTTGAAAATCTTGAGAAGAATTGGAATTAGTTCTTCTTTAACTGTCTGGTAGAATTCAGCAGTGAATCCATCAAGTCCTGGGCTTTTCTTTGATGGGAGGGACTTTATTACTGATTCAGTTTCCATTCGGTTATGGGTCTGTTTAGACTTTCTATGTCCTCATGGCTCAGTTTAGGTGGGTTGTATGTGTCCAGGAATCTATCCATTTCTTCTAGGTATCCCAGTTTGTTGACATAAAGCTCTTTGTAGTAAGCTGATGACTCTTTTTATGTCTGTGGTGTCTGTTGTTACATTTCCTTTTTCTTTTCCAATTTTATTAATTTGGGTCTTCTCTCTCCTTTTTTGGTTAGTTGGTGTGTCAATTTATTTATTTTTTCAAAATACCAGCTCTTCATTTTGCTGATATTTTGTATTGTTTGAATAAATTTAACGAAGAATGTCAAAGAACTCTATGATGAGAATCACAAAATCTTAAAGAAAGAAATAGAAGATATTTAAAAATGGAAAAATCTTCCATGTTCATAGATTAGAATAATCAATATCACCAAAATGTCCATACTTCTTAAAGCAATTTACAGATTCAATGTGATACCAGTCAAAATACCAAGGACATTCTTCTCAGATGTAGAAAAAATGATGTTGAAGTTTATATGGAAACACAAGAGACCCTGAATAACTAAAGCAATCTTCTACAACAAAAACAAAGCTGGAAGAATTACAATACCAGATTTCAAGACATACTACAAAGCAGTTGTAATCAAAACAGCCTGGCACTGATACAAAAACCATTGGCTAGACCAATGGAACAGAATAGAAATGCCAGAAATCAATCCAAGCATCTACTACCAACTTATATTTGACAAAGGAGCTAAAACCAATCCCTAGAGCAAGGATAGTCTCTTCAACAAATGGTGCTGTGAAAACTGGATTCCCACATGCACAAGAAGCAAGACCCCAAAAATCCACTCTAAATGGATTAAAGACTTAAATCTACAACCTGACACCATCAAATTATTAGAGAATGTTGGGGAAACCCTTCAAGACATTGGCATAGGCAAAGACTTCTTGGAAAAGACACCAGAGGCACAAGCAATTCAAGCCAAAATCCACAAATGGGATTACATCAAATTAAGAAGCTTCTGCACTGCAAAAGAAACACTCAGGAAAGTGAAGAGGAAACCAACAGAATGGGAGGGATTATTTGCAAACTAGTCAACTGACAAAGGATTAAAACCAGAATATATAAAGAGATCAAGAAACTCTACAACAACAAAACAAATAACCCAGTTAAGAAATGGGCAAAGGACTTAAACAGACATTTTTCAAAATAGGAGATCCAAATGGCCAACAGACACAAGAAAAATGCTCAGGATCACTAGCTGTCAGGAAAGTGCAAATCAAAACCACAACAGCCCTTGTCTCAACTGTTGAGGAACAGTTTTTGTTTGTTTGTTTGTTTTGATTTTTATTTCCTGGGTTTCTTTTTTTTTTTTATCGTCCAAATTGTTGAACTCTTTACTTACTATAGAGTTGGTCTTCTGTGTATAAAGTTAATTGGAAATGGATCTTAGTGGAATATGGGACTGGGAATGGGAGAAGGAGGAGGAGGAGGGGTGGGAGAGTAGGTGGGAAGGCGGATATGGTGGGAAGAATCACTATACTCCTCAAGTTGTACTTATGAAATGCATGAAGGCTGTACTCCATAAATAAAAGATTTATTTAGAAGGAAAAATAAATTTAAAAAATAATAAAAAAAGAAAAAAAGAAGTTAGAGACACAGAAAACAGAGGCCTGATGGAACAAGTTGTCTATTGAAGGGGCAGGAGAATACATGATCCCAGGCACACACATAAGGCTCAGCCTTGGACAGCATGAGGGACAAGGCTTCCATGGCAACAGCAGGAGTGGAGGGAAGGACGGAGGCCAGTCTAGACTATGTAAGTTCGTAGTTGAGTATTCAGCAAGGTGAAGCAGCTTGTATTTGAATGATTTGCTTTATTAGTGAAGGAAGAAGCACAGACATCTTCTGAGAATGGGAGAAATGCCATGTTGCAAGGAGTTTGGAAGAAAAAGAAGAATGTTGGAGAAAAACCACTGCAAGGGCCAGGAGAGGGTCTGAGCAGGAGCAAATGGGATTTCAAGGCCATTTAAGCCCAGCTGAATTTAGAAACCACTGGTGTATGGTGGCACCCATCCATGTGGTGGTCTGATCTCTCCAGCAGATGTCCACATCCTGATTACAAAGGGTACAACCTGAAGACTGGAGGGTGTAGGACAGAACTGATACAGAAGTAAAAGGGCCCAGAAGTTCAGCATGATGGTAAAAGAAAGATGGACTTATTTAGGCTTCAAAGAGGTGAAATTAGTTAGAATGGCAGTCCCTCGCTGGGAGAAAAGGAGAGTGATTTGGGCAGGAAACTTTAGGGAGAGCGAAATCAGAAAGTGGGGATTCTAAGACAAACAGCAACTCACAGAAGGACATGAATCGGTTGTCAGTGTGTGGAGTACGAGAGCTTAAGATTTCAGAGATGAAACAGTTAATTATTGCCAAAGCCAAGACCAAAGCAGATCTCCCATTTAGTCATAGATTTTCTTTTCCTGAAATGCCTCTGGTTTCTCTGAAGAGATCTGACACCATAACGAGAAGGTCAAACTTGTAGCCAGGCATGAACATTTGCCAGGCTCATTTATCCTCTTTTGTCACTGGAGTTCCCACTGAGGCTGGAGAAGATTGAGAAACTTTAATCACACTGTTCTTTGGAGCTCATTGCAAGGCGTTAATAACTTGCTGTGATATTAGCAGTTTTACATCTTATACTGGCATCGTTTTGTCACATTAGTTTAATATTGCCATCTTGTAGCTTAGTATTAATGTGATAAAAAAGTAAAATTACATGTGCACTTTTCATATTGTTATATTGAAATTTGGTACATATATGACACTAATACTATTCAAATTCCATAAAATATACAGTTGCTAATATAAAGACATTTTAATGTTATGTTAGAATACGAATGCAGATCACTACATTTCCAGACTCATGCGGTAGAGGAGAAAGGACTGAAGGGCTTAGCACCTGTGAGCCCTGGGTGAAGCAATCTTAGGATGGGTCCTAGGCATTATACCTCAAACCCAACCTTGCTATACTTGGCAATCAAAACAGTGCTCATAGCAGGAGAATTGGAAAACCTACCCATTAAAGGGTCAATTAGTAATTAATTTGGGGGTTTGAAGATTATTTGATCTCCATGGCAACTACTCAAGTCCGCTATGATAGCAAAAAATCAACCACAGACAATATGTAAAAAAAGTGTGCTGTGTTCTGATAAAATTTGATTGATAGACACAGACATTTAAATTTTATATACTTTAAAAAAATAAATGATATATTCTTCTTTGATTTTCTGAAGTCATTTAAAATGCAAAAGCCAGATTTAGTCTATGTATAAAAACAAGTGGAGGATCAGATTTGAATCTCTGGCTATTGCTGACTGACTCCTGAGTTTAAAAAGTTTGCATCTGCAGGAGGAATCATACAGGACCCCCTGGTAGGCTCTAGTGGATTCAAGCTCTCTTGCAGCAGGTACATAAGTTAGCATGTACATTCCCAAACAGACTTTGAGGGAGAACAGGAGCTCATAGTGTTTTCTTCCCAGATTTTTTATTTCTTCACCTCCCACCCACAAAGAGCTGGCTTTGATCAACTCTCACAGTGGTACAGGCTCGGATGCCCAGCTTGGGCATCACGTCTGGCCATGATCTTGCTTGTCAAAAAATGAGAGGACTAAGCTTTTCAGATTTAATTATTTATTTGAAAGGCAAAGTGACAGAGGGAGAGGAAGACATGGGGTGGGGGTTGGGGAGAGAGAGAGAGAGGCAGACGAGAGAGACAGACGAAAGAGAAAAGGGAGAGAGAGAGAGAGAGAGAGAGAGAGAGAGAGAGAATCTTTTATCCACTGATTCCCGAAATGACCACAGCAGCCAAGGCTGAGCCAGACTGAGCAGGAAGCCCTGAACACCATCTGTGTCTCCCACCTGAGTGGCAGGGATGCAAGGACTTGGGCCATTTCACTGCCTTCCTAAGCACATTAGTAGGAAGCTGGATCAGAAGCAGAGTAGCCAGGACTGGAACCAGCACTCTGACAGGAGATATGGGTGTCCAAAGCATCAGGTTAACCTGTTGTGCCACACTGCCCATACCAGAACCAACTATTTAGTTTAGATCAATTCTTTGCATGCCCTTCTTTTATGTTAGCAGCAAAACATGTCTCATGTGGAAGGTCAAAATTATGCTAGTAAAAACACTAGATACCTGAGTTACAATGCCATGTGGCAGTCAATGTCTGGTTGGTGGAAGGCATGTTATTTTGTGCCACTTTTCCAGAAACAGCAATTTTTGGCTTGGAGATTTTTCAGTTGATGCCAACTTGTTTAAATTTCCAAGCACATTTGTCTCTTTATCTCTTCTCTTAGAAGAGGAATGAAATACCATTAAGATTTGTGTTCAATATCTATCCTGACATCAAAGAACTTCTCTGAGATCTCAGAATATTTCCCAAATCCTTATTCTCTCTTTTCTCATGGCAGCCTTTCTAAGCTTTTTGAATAACATTGGGTAACTTGCTAGTGGTTACTTGGACTGAAAAAATGCTCAAAAATTGAGAGCAAGGTCACCTGCTTCCCTTGAGGCCACTAGTTTAATTCAACTTTTAACTCCTAAGTTGTTCAGAATTGATCAACCTCAGATCCCATTCTTGCCAGAACCAATTTGACTGGTATCTGAAAATATCATGGATTTATTTTTATTTAAAAGTAAAATAATAAATTCAAAAGTAGGACTAGATATGCTTTCTTTAGGAAACAAGATAACTCTAACCCAAACACTTCATTGGTCAACTTTGTTTTTTTTTTTTTAACTTTTATTTAATGAATATAAATTTCCAAAGTACATCTTATGGATTACATTGGCTCCCCCCCCCATAACGTCCCTCGCACCTGCAACCCTCCCATCTCCTGCTCCCTCTCCCATTCCATTCACATCAAGATTCATTTTCAATTATCTTTATATACAGAAGATCACTTTAGTATATATTAAGTAAATATTTCAACAGTTTGCACCCACACAGAACATAAAGTGTAAAATACTGTTTCAGTACTAGTTATAGCATTAATTCACATTGAACAACACATTAAGGACAGAGATCCTACATGAGGAGTAAGTACACAGTGACTCCTGTTGTTGACTTAAAAAATTGACATTGTTGTTTTTGGTGTCAGTAATCTCCCTAGGCTCTTCTCATGAATTGCCAAGGCTATAGAAATGTTTTGAGTTTGCCGACTCTGATCTTATTTAGACAAGGTCATAGTCAAAGTGGAAGTTATCTCCTCCCTTCTGAGAAAGGTACCTCCTTCTTTGATGGCCCCGTTCTTTCCACTGGGATCTCACTTGCAGAGATCTTTCATTTAGGTCTTCTTTTTTTTTTTTTTTTTTTTCCAGAGTGTCTTGACTTTCCATGCCTAAAATACTCTCATGGGCTCTTCAGCCAGATCCAAATGCCTTAAGGGCTGATTCTGAGGCCAGAGTGCTATTTAGGACATCTGCCATTCTATGAGTCTGCTGTGTATCCCGCTTCCCATGTTGGATCGTTCTCTCCCTTTTTAATTCTATCAATTAGTATTAGCAGACACTAGTCTTGTTCATGTGATTCCTTTGACTCTTAGACCCATCAGTATGATCAATTGTGAACTGAAATTGATCACTTGGACTAGTGAGATGGCATTGGTACATGCCACCTTGATGGGATTGATTTGGAATCCCCTGGCACGTTTCTAACTCTACCGTTTGAGGCAAGTCAGATTGAGCATGTTCCAAATTGTATATCTCCTCCCTCTCTTATTCCCACTCTTATATATTTAACAGGGATCACTTTTCAGTTAAATTTAAACACCTAAGAATAATTGTGTGTTAATTACAGAGTTCAACCAATAGTATTAAGTAGAACAAAAAAAAATACTAAAAGGGATAAAGTATTAAGTTGTACATCAACAGTCAGGACAAGGGCTGATCAAGTCACTGTTTCTCATAGTGTCCATTTCACTTCACCAGGTTTCCTTTTTGGTGCTTAGTTGTCACTGGTCAGGGAGAACATATGATATTTGTCCCTTTGGGAATGGCTTATTTCACTCAGCATGATGTTTTCCAGATTCCTCCATTTTCTTGAAAATATCTGGATTTCATTGTTTTTGACTGCTGTATAGTATTCTGTAGAGTACATGTCCCATAATTTCTTTATCCAGTCTACTGTTGATGGGCATTTGGGTTGATTCCAGGTCTTAGATATTGTGAATTGAGCTGCAATAAACATTAACGTGCAGACAGCTTGTTTGTTTGCCAATTTAATTTCTTTTGGGTAAATTCCAAGGAGTGGGATGGCTGGGTTGTATGGTGGGGTTATGTTCAGGTTTCTGAGGAATTTTCAGACTGACTTCCATAGTGGCTTTATTATTGGTCAACTTTGAAATAGCCCATGAGATGGGATTAATAGTGTCTCATAATTAAAAAAAATTATGTAGCAAAAGTATTCTCCAAATTGAAGGCAAATCTCATTTTCTACTCCAAGAATAGCTAATACTTTACCACTGCTCTCCTCATATAAAGCCAGATAAGTTATTGCTCATCAAGTGAAACTTTTGAACCAGATTATGCCTATTAAATTTTTCTCAGCACAGCAGCCCAAGCAACCACTACCAATTGGTCAGTATAGGCCATAATATGAAACTTTTTTTTGCCCATTCCTGAACTATATATATATATATATATATATATATATTTATGTATTTAGAAAGCTATTATTTAATAAATATATATTTCATAGGTACAGCTTTTGGAATATAGCAATTCTTCTCCCTATACCTGCCCTCCCACCCCTACTTCTGTCCCACCTCCTACTCCCTCTCCCATCCCATTCTTCATTAAGATTCATTTTTAATTATCTTTATATACAGAAGACCAACTCTATACTAAGTAAATATTTCAAAAATTTGCACCCACACAGACACACAAAGTATAAAGTACTTTTTGAAGAAAAGTTTTACCATTAATTCTCATAGTACAACTCATTAAGGACAAAGGTCCTACACACAGAGCAAGTGCACAGTGACTCCTGTTGTTGGTTTAACAATTGATACTCTTATTTATGATGATTCTGAACTATATTTTTTTTCGTTTTGCCAGCCCCTGCAATTACAAAAGTAGCTTCAAAAGATATAATTATTTATGTAGTGATGTATTTAGCATGAAGAGTAGAGTAGAGTCCTACAGTCTTTATCCCATGGAATGAAACTTCTACTTTCTTATGATAGTCACCTGCACTTTCTTTTCAGGAAAAAAGAGTTTTAGAGTTTAGCATGGAACTGACCTAGAGTCATTTCTGAGACTCAACCCTACTGGAATAATAATAAGTGTACATGAAAGTATACATGCAACATATTCATCACACCGTTGTTTGTGATAGTAAAAATAAGAAATAATGCAACTATACAACAATAGTGGAATGATTCATCAATATACGAATTCCATATTAGGTAACACTATTTGGTCATTAAAATCAGAGAAAGCAATATGTACTGATTTAAAAAGAATGCTCAGAACAGAAAATCTTTGGGGAGTTGAAAGCTGATGAGAATGGCCGTGGTGCAGGAAGAAGGTTGAATGGATGACTTACAAGACAAGAGGCTGGAGGGTGAGGCAGCTTCCAGATCACATGAGGTTCTCCATGACTTGCTGGAGTTTCAACTTCATCTTATTTAGGGCACAAGAACTCAGAGCTGGCAGGGCTTCAGAAAAACCTGGAAAAAGTTTTAACTGTGGACTCATTCCCAACCTTTTGCAAAAATATTTTTATACAACTAAGAAAATGTAAATATAGATTACATATTAATTACATTAAAGAAGGGTCATTACATTTATGGAGATCAAATTATACAATGTTTGGAAATTCCTTTAAACTATTCCAGTATGAAAAAGGAGAGAGTTGGGATCATCCAGAAAGGAAAGGAGAGATGTGCACAGGAAAAGGTTTATGGTTGTTGAATTTGAGAGAGAGGCATAAGGGGATCGATTTCTTTTTATTTCTACCTTTGAATATATCTAGAAATTTTCATAACAAGAAGTTAAAAATAATAAAATGTGTACTCCCTGCGTCTTACCTGGACCTACTGAATCAGAATCTCTGTAGTAGGATCAGGTTTTAGCAAAAATTCCCTGTTGTTGTGATGTAGCTGCTGGATTCAGGGTTTGTTAGCAGGAGACAGATGGGAAGCAGAGGGGCTATAAACAGGACAATTGTCCAGGAGGAAGGCAATGAAAAGTTGAGCCAGGGCAGCGGAGGTGGGAAGAGGAAGATGGGCGTGAGATAAATCTTGGAATTTCGTAGAGAAGAACAACTTTCTGATTAGCTGGAGAAGATAAGGTGGGAGGGGAGTCTTCTGTGACTGATCGGATGGTGATGTTACTGAAATGGGAAGTATACAGAAGAAGCAGGCATGGATAGTGAAAACCAGAGAAGTCACAATTTAGGGTTTTTTCCAAGTATTAATAATATTGATATCCTCTGTTAGTATCATTTCAATATTTTTGTCACATTTCTTATTACTTGAAGTCACTTTAAGTCTGTGCAAACAATTGCTTATCTATTCCATCTGCCAGAAATGTGTATTAATTCAGAGTTTTCAGTACATCTGTGTTGGAATTAATTTGCTTCACTATACACCAAGACACATACCCTTGACCTTCTGTCTTGCCTTTTCCTCTGCCTTTTCCACTACCCCACCAACTCTTGTCAAACTAAGCAAGGAGCCAAGGCTCTTCATTACCAAATCTGTGTCCTCCCTTCCTCAGAATCCACCTGGAATTGTGGTGTGAACACACCCAGCAGCTCAGGGACCCCAGAATCAGCCATATCTGTGAGCTCAACATTTTCATCTTTTTTCCAGTCGTTTCCCTTTTTTCCCTGGCTGTAAGAATTTGAGCTGAGATGTGACGTCTTTTAGGAAATCCAGTTAAATCCCAAGCTCAAAAACAAGTGCCTTTAGATTTGCCCAAGGGACACGAGGAAGTAGCCTTGGAGCGCCTTTTGTGCTGGGAGCTCTCTGGAGAGCCCAGTCTTTCCAGTAATCTCTGTGGGCCCTTTGCGGACAGCCCCATTTCTTTCTTTTCATCCCTGTCTGAACCTGCCTTCATTTTCCTAATGGCTAATTAAAAAATTACAACCAAGAGCATTAAATAGTAAACCCCTTCCCTGCTGTTCTCTGTTTCTGAGGCCCCCAAGCAATGTCTCGAAAAGAATGAGAAAGATCCACCTTTCTGCTTGCAAACTGCATAATAAACAACAATCAAGTGGGGAGAAGACTTTATTCTAATAGGCAGCCTTTCAGTGCAGGGTGTGCCTGGCATTATTTACATCTAATTTCAGGAAGATGAAGTATAGGGAGGTACGTTCTCCCCAACATTATGACTTTCTTCTTCTGCGCACTTCTAGGGTGTGTGTGTGTGTGTGTGTGTGTGTGTGTTTCCTCTTCCCTAAGAGCCAGCTGATTCCATTCTACATAGAAGCAACAATGAGTTTAAAAACTCACCATCATTGCTTTTTCTTTGAAGTTGGGAGTCTAAGCATGCTGGAAACTCATCCCCATTCATGATGTGCACACTTAAGCTGCTGCTCCATTCCCTTCGTAAAGAGAGATCTTGGAAGGCAGGGGCTAAATAATAATCAACACAGTGCTCTGGTTGTATTTGTTTGCACATTATCTTAATACATCATTATATATTTTACATTCAATCTTAGCCAAAAGGCCGAGAAGCGATTTATATATTTTAATAGGATAAGAGTTTAAAAGCTGGAATCAGAACAAAGTCAGCTTGGTCTATTTTAGCTTGTTCTTCATCAATTGTTTTTTTTTTTCTTGTGATTATACAGTTTTACTTTATCATCCCTTTGATAACAATTTCTGCATGAAAATTGACTTTATATTTCATTTTTCCCGTCTGTTATCTTAGCGGCATTCATACGCAAACACCCTTTGTGCGGCACTGGTAATATAACTGATCAGGCGAAGCTGTGCCATAAGAAATCAAAACCATAATAATGTCTTTGGGTTTTGCATTTTAAATACTGCGTTCATTGTTGCACTGCGGTTTCTGATCCCTTTCCAGACATTACAGAGATTACCTTTGGTAATGCCTATTTCATTGTACTTTGATATAAAATAATGTGTGTCATAAATCATCCGAGTGACTGTCATTAAATAGAGAAGCGCCTACTTATGATATGTAACAATTTGCTTTTCTAATTTGAAGAAGATTGAGGCATTTTAATTACAGAAGGTCTTTGTAAATGAGACTGGAGTTCAATATAAAATAGTATTCCTTATGGAATTGTAGATTAGAAATAATCAAATCCTTATTCATTAATTTCACATAATTTTTTGCAAGTGCTAAATAAAAATATTCTTAGGAGGGTTTCCTGAATAAAGCCCTATACTTTTGTTACAGTTAACTTGAGGAAAAGCTATGTGTACTTATTTAAATAAAAAAGCACCAAAAGAATCAATGGTTATTGCAGGTTAATTGGCAACTGTGAATTACAAATATTTTTTATTTAAAACTGAGAAAGTCATTGCCTAAAAAGTTGAGAAAAGACAAAGAAGGGACATAAAAGAGAGGAGGGGTGGGGTGGAGAATTATTTAAAATCATTGGTGTGCGTCATAGTTTTAAGATTGCTTCCATTTGGAAGAGAATGGGGACTTGAAGTCTTCCTAGTGAAAAACAATGGGAAATTATTGGAGCTCTCCCCTTTAAAGGTGATCAGAGCCCTGCACACGGGGAAGGTGGAGCGATTTAAAATTATGAGAGCTCTTCAAATTGTTTAAAACATTGATTTTTTATAAAATGGATGTCCACATTTTATTTCCTCGGTGACTGGGTAATTACAGCGGCCCAGCAGCTGATGGACTTCATTCTCAAACTGGTGTTTTCTCTTTGGCTCCTTCCCTTCTCTCCCCTCCGCCTTTTTTTCCCCCCCTTAATAAGTTTTCTAGTTTCCCTCGCTGCTGGGATAGACACATCATTCTTTGTTCTTGCTCATAAATCACTCTGTGACCAAGGAACCAGGAAGTTATTAGGGGTGAGGGGAAGGTCAGGTCGAAAATTCAGATTGATCTAACCTATTCTCGCAAAAGAGCACTTTACCTACCTTAAACCTAGAGCACAGCACCAATGCAAGGTTATTCCGGCATGACTTTAATCATGTTTCATGGAAGGAAAGTCTTTAGCAGCTTTACAGTAACTGTTTTATAGATTCATAGGAATTGCAAAGTTGTCATTAGTGAGTGTTTAGTTACCATTACATTGGCCCATACACATCTTTCTAAGCATATCTTTTTCTTTGTCTCTGTTTTTCTATTTTCTCTTCCCTTCTTTTTTATGTCTCTTGTTAACACAGATTGCTGAAAAGGAAATTCTGAGATTCAAGGTGGAGACTGATCAGATTGGATAGGGGTTCTTTCATTGGCAGCACTAGAGGTTGTTTCTCTCCTTGCATTAAAGTCAGCCTCGTGCAATGGCACACTCCAACACACAAAGGCACACAAGCTGCACAATGTAATAAGGCATGTGATGGGAGATAATGAATTCAGGGACCCCAGTTTAGAAAAGAAGTTCTTTCTCTCTGTCTCTAAAGACTTCCCTTCCCCTTGCTTCCATCTTCCTCCCTGTCGGTAAGTTATTGGGTAAAGGGCGGAAGCAGTGTCCCATGTGTTTTGTAAAAAGCTGCATCAAAGTGCATTGAACATAGTATTAGGTCTTTGTCAGCCTGAAATCACACCTGCCACACACAAGCTTTGTTGGCCTTTCATGCACATCATAATTTGAGTCTAAATCTAAGGGAACAGGAAAAGCAATAGAGCAAAGCTATCCAGATGTTGCTCAGTCTGTGCGATTGTAAATTTTAAAAGTACCAGCTTTCCATCCAGACTTTAGTGCAGTGGAACTATATGAAAATTCCAAGACATACTGGTTTATTGAAGTGTCTGGCCATTTCTGTATGAATTTTGGAACAGATGTACTGAGGTAGGCAATAAAACTGTGATAATAAGGAACATTTGCACATCAGCTCAGTAAAGTACTAATCTATAATGAGGACCAAACTCAGCAGTGGAGGAGGGTGATTTTCATTATTATTTTTATTTTTAACTCATTCTAAATTATGCAAAATCATCCTTGACTTTGGCTTTGGTCAAGATTTCCGGGAGGTTGAGACTGACCTAGAGAGCCTGCATTATTCTGGGTAAAGTGACAACTGGGTTTTATTTAGCTGTTTTTGACCACAATGTAAGAATACGTCCTTGAATGTGTAAGTTTGTCATCATTGTATTTCATACCCAAGGAGTCCCAGTGAGGTTCTTAGAGTCCCTTTGAATTTTGAAATCTGAGTCTGATTCTCAGGGCCCACGCTCGCGGGAGAGGATCATCCTCAAAGGTGGGGCGTGCTTGGGGCGTGCTTCTGAGGTGAGCCCTGACTTTTCGGCTCACACGTCTGTGGAGAAGGAGGTGAGCCACCTCAATTGACTCTTCTCGCTGCCTTCTCATTCATAATCTCATCCTAGTTCATTGCCTCTTCCACTTGAGAACCTCTCGTGATGTAGTTCCAGGATGGGACCCCTGGACTTGATATTAAACCACTTGTATCCCTTGCAGCAATGCTCCTGGAGGTTTTCGAAGTAATGCAGCACCTGGGATTTCCTGAAAATTTCTTCCACTCAGACTGACTATTGCTCAGTCAAGAGAGAGCAAGTTTTCAAATAGAAGGAAAGCTTAAACAACTAAGCAAAAACAAACCTGAAATGTGACTTATTTGGTAGTAGATGTATTTTTAAATTTTCTCTCAGCAATTCCTCTACCAACCTGTGGTAAGCAGAAAATGGATTTTTTAATGGATAATTTTTCTCTCTGATATTACCAAGAAGCCTACAAGAGATGGGATACAAAGGAGAATTCAGTGGGAAGCGGAAGGAAGTGGAGCAGGTGGATGAAAGATGCACATGAGGGTTGCCTGGAGAAAATGGCGGTAGGGCAGTTAACCAGGATTGAGGTCTGTCCCAGACATGGCTGAAGTGCAGTTACTGAGCCATCACCCTCTGCAAGGCTCCAGTTTCATCACATTTGGTAAATATTAAAACTATTAAGGTCTCATTTGCTCTTTTCTGGAATTTTGAAAATTATTTCTCCTAGCATTGCCTAGTTTTCCCAAAGCAGGTTTTGTTGGTGTTTATATATTTTCCTGCTATTTATTTTGAAAGAGTTCTGCAACCCCAGGAAAATGGAAAAAATGGACAAAAGCAGGAGGGAATGGCAGAAATAAAAAGAAGAAAATGTTAGTGATCTCCATTTACAGGGAAAAGCAACTTTGTTTTCTCTGAGCAGAGCCTCTCAGAGGCAGAGTGGCCAGGCCATTTACTTTTATGTTTTTTTTTATTTGTTTTGTTTTTCTTTTGAGAACTTTAATATATTAAGGGCAAGTACAGTCCCAACATGGATTAATACACTGTGGAATATTCCAAATATTTGCATGTAGCAAACTAATAATTGTAAACCAAACAGAAATACAATGACCATATGTTTAAATTCATTTGCAGAGAAGATCAAAAGTCCAAATTGGAGGCTTTCATGAATGTGAGCCATGGGACAAATAGCTCATTCCCAGCCGCCTCCCGCCTGGCCAGCTCCATACCTCAGACATATGCCTGTCCTTGAGTAGGCAATGTGTATCTTTAGCATCCACTGCAGGGGAGAACCAACAGTAGCCTACAACATGGTGGGTCAGGTAGCTATGGTGTGCCTGGCAATGCAGCTCAAAAACACGTTAGCTTCTTTCTTCTCCCTGCTGTCATTATTTTCCATTTTATTTGGACCTGAACTTGGAAGGTGGTCTTAGGGCAGTGTTTACCAATGATGAAAAAAGTCGAGTGAAAGTCTTGCTTTGCAGTTGCTAGGCAATGTAGAGAAGATGTGATCTAGTGGGGAAAGGGAGGCCACTTGACCTGTGACATCCTGCTGCCTGTTCACGAGGAAGAAGAAAGGGGCAAGCAGCTCTGAGTTACCTGGTGGACCATAGGCTTTATTCTTTTTTTAATTGAAAGCTTTTATTTAATAAATATAAATTTCATAGGTACAGCTTTTGGATTATAGTGGTCTTCCCACCCTACCTGCCCTCCCACCCCCAAACCATCCCACCTCCTACTCCCTCTCCCATCCCATCCTTCATTAAGGTTCATTTTTAATTAACTTTATATACAGAAGATCAACTCTATACTAAGTAAAGATTTCAACAGTTTGCACCCACAGAGACACACAAAGTATAAAGTACTGTTTGAAGACTAGTTTTACCATTAATTCTCATAGTACAACTCATTAAGGACAGAGGTCCTACATGGGGAGCAAGTGCACCATGACTCCTGTTGTTGATTTAACAAATGACACTCTTATTTATGACGTCAGTGATCACCTGAGGATCTTGTCATGAGCCATATAGGTTTTATTCTGCCATCAGTTTTCTTGATGAGATATTGCTAGCTGGAAATGAAAAGTAGCATAGATACACTGTGTTTTGTCAGCTTTATTCCTTTTTTCTCAAATTTAATTTTCACTGTGAAAAATTTCAAGCATACACAAAAATACAATAATATAAGGAACCTCCAGGTACTCATCACCAGTGCTCATCTACAACCAATGATAGGATTTAAAATATGTAACTCTAGAGGCAGGTACTTGGCCTAGCAGTTAAGACACCTATGTTCCATATTGGAAGAGCTGAGTTCAAGTCTTGACTCAGCCTCAGGGAAGCAGTAGTGAAAGATACCTGCTACCCAGGTGGACCAGTGGATTGAGTTACCAGCTCCACGCAGTGGCCTGGTTCAGTCTTGGCTATTGTGAGCCTTTGGGGATTTAGGGAATGAGCCAGTACATGGGAGCTCTCCTCTCTCTGTCTCTCTGAATTTTTCTCTCTTTCTGTCTCTCAAATAAACAAATTAATTAAAAACATAAAAGATGCCCATCTGTGAACGTGGCCACGGGAAGGTGAGGTGATGTTTTTGCACCACCAGAGCCATTGGTTTGCACTTGTGCATTCACACAAATAAGCTTTATACACCTGCGTCTACAGAAGACTTCACGAATGCCATTGAACCTGGAAAACCCCATGCATTGCCATGGAAAGGGAGAACCAAAGTGAACTGCTAGATTGATGCTTTCCTTGTGCTTTATTTAAGGCTTGTATGTAGCTGAAATATACTGGTTTACAAGCAGAGGCAAAGAGAGAAAAACCATTGACTAAACACAAACAATGTTTTCTGCTTAGCTGCTTGCTTTGAGACGATTCAGAATTTGTGTGTCTGCCTCTCACTATGTGCACATGCAGAAACAGAAAGAAAACACAAGTCAGAGAAACAGGAATACCCCAGGAGAAGTAAAATGGCAAGGGAAATCTCCAGACAAAGGTCTTGCAGAGCACGACCAGAAATGGGGCTTTTCTTGCCGTCAATGATGATGTCAAGCCCCAAGCACAACAGGAGTATTTAATATGGGAAGGCATATAGCTCTGTATCAAGTTTTCCTTGGATGGGATCACCGTATGATCAAACGGTTTCTAGTTAAATCCAGTTATTTTCTAGTTAATTTCCAGTTAAAATCCAGTGGCAGGAGCCCAATCAGTTCAGCCATCACTGCTACCATCAAGAGTCTGCAATCAGCAGGAAGATAGAGCCAGGTGCCAGAGCTGGAGCAGGGAATTCAGCTCCAGTGTGGGACGCTCGTGTCTTAACTAGGTTAAATGTTCACTCCTATCAGGAAGTTTTTTAAAAATTTTATTTATGTATTTGAGAGGTAGAGTTATAGACAGTGAGAGGGAGAGACAGAGAGAGATCTTCCTTCTGCTGGTTCAGTCCTCAAATGGCCGCAATGGCCGAAGCTGTGCCAATCCAGTGCCACGAGCTTCTTCCAGGTCTCCCACGTGGGTGCAGGGACCCAAGGACTTGGGCCATCTTCTACTGCTTTCCCAGGCCATAGCAGAGAGCTGGATCAAAAGAGAAGCAGCCGGGACTAGAACCGGCACTCATATGGGAAGCCAGTGCCGCAAGTGGAGGATTAACCTACTGCGCCACAATGCCGGGCCCAGGAAGTTTTTATTTATTTCATTTATGTAAGAAGCAAAACTTCAAATACTGTATCATAAAACCTCTCTAAAATGTTTTCCTTTTTTAAAAAGATGTATGTATCTATTTATTTATTTGAAAGGCATAGTTCCAAAGAGAGACAGGGAGAGAGAGGTATTTTCTGTCGGCTGGTTCACTCCCCAGATGCCCACAACAGCCAAGAGCCTGGAATTCCATCTAGGTCTCCCAGGTGGGTGGCAGGGGCCCAAGAACTCGGGCCATCTTCCACTGTTTTCTCAGAAAGCTGGACTAGAAGTGGAGGAGCCCATACTTGAACACCAGTGTTCCTGTGGAATGCCAGTATTATGCACAGCAGCTTAACCTGCTGCACCACAGTGCGAGCTCCCTTAAGTACTTCTACCTGATAGGTTTCTCTCGGCCCACAACTTGTATAGTTCTTGGCATAAGTTACAGTTGGAAGAGGTATTTTCCTCTTTTTTTTTTATTCCTGTTCCAATTTGGTATCAGTTGAAAGAGGTTCTGTGTACACGTCAGATCAGAATCAAAATATTAACTTTGAGAATGAGGCTTAGGTCCATAGGTTACTTGGCTTGCTAATATCTTCACTCTGTGTTAGAGTCATGTCCCTGGGCTGGGGCATCACCCAAGGCGTGCAGAGGTCAGCAGTGGCAGGTAGTTATCTCCTGAGAGGAGAACCAGCAAGTGCTCAGCCACTCCTGCTTAGTTACTTCCCTCCTGCTCACCAATCTGCAGAGGCGAAGGAGACACTAAGAAAACAGCTGTCGTGACAATGCCTCACATGAGAACATGGGGAGTAAGGAGGAAGTGTCCGCCTACCAACCAAATAACTAAACAGGTGCTTGTGATTTAAGACCTGATGGCATCAAGAAATAAAACATCACAGCTTTCCTTTCTAATGATTGAGAAGCATTTTTAAGTGTCAAAAATATCTTCCTTAAAGAGCATTTGCTAGCTATTTTTTTTTCTCAGTCATTTATGAAGACAGCAAGCTTACCTTTGAGAACTTTCAAAATTACCTTAGTTGCATATAAAACAATGGATGTGTTGAGAGCACACTTTTTTCTAACATGAAAATTTCCTAGGGTGTCTACGTGGCTAAAGCGCACCAGACCTGCCCAGGGTTCTGTATGTTTTTGGAAGTAGAGACAGGCATTTATTGAAAGTAATTTCTGATTCATGATTCTCATGGCAATGAATACAATCAGGATTCCCTATGTCTCTCTATTTGCTTGAATTAGGGTTAGCTCACTATATTAGCACTTGCAGGCAAGTGGCACAGGGAGAGACGAGTGGCTATCTTAGGACTTTTATGGTTGTTATCACTGAGCTGCCTGTTCCCCGGAGAGGGGGGGAGGGTTTCTACTCCATCCTGTCCTGAGCAAAACCATTCATTCTGTAGAGGCACTAAGAGACTTAGAGGGGCAGGAAGGCCTAAGACGCTGTCTTGAGATGCTGTCCCTTTAAGATCGGCTTTTATGGGAACCCATCCGGTGCCCAGGAGTAGAATGCAGCTCTGGTTTGAGTTAAATTTGCTCTGAGAAATTCCCCCCTCTTTTTTTCCTTTTACACAGAACATTTGCAAATGTTAAAAACTGAACTGGGCTTCTTATTTCAGGGCTAAAGCTTCGTGGTGTTATGGGACAAAGAAAGAGGAAGATAATTCAGTTATGGGGTAACACAATCACCTTTGATAATTGCATTTTTTAGGTCATCTTGCATACAGAAAGGGTATCGGTTGGGGGCGGGGTGGTCTCCCCACGTTGGCATTGCCGTGCTGGAAAGGAAGAGTGCTTCATAGCTTGACTGTGTGAACCTGTGTTTGGGTTCTTGCTGTGTGAACACGCGCTGGCTCGAGCAGAAAGCCTTTGCCCAGCTGGAGAGGGTAGGAGGCTCTCTTTCAGGTGATTTATTATAATGACGACGATTATTGTTGGATTATTGCAGTTACCCATTGGCAGGGCTATAGTTAACATTTTGGCAGTGTTTGTACAGTAAATGACTATTTTTACAGCTCCGCTATAAAAGTTTACTTAGGTCTGAAATGTGATATACAAGCTCTCCATCCAGCAGTGCTTTCCTTTCAAATAGAATTTTTAAAAATGGTTAATAAAATTGGTCTGTCTAATTTTCCTGAGTTATATGAGTATTTTGGAAAAACAGAAATGTATGATTTGTATAGATTTTCTAACACTTTCTCTGGGTTGGCCTTGAGTCTTAACATGATGCTATAAAATTTAAATTATTTAAATGGAGCTTGAATGGATGGAGAAGAAATGATACTATGCACAAAGCTAGACTAGAGAACAAGAGAGCAGCAGGCAGCCTTTCTATTTAACTTTAAAAACTGTCTGTGGCCAACAAGTAGAAGCCCTTTTGGAACAATTATCACTGTGCATTTTCATTATGCATTTTATACCTCCAAGTAAATAATCACCTGCTCAAGTCTATCTGATAAATAATGAGATTTTTATTTCACATTTGCATTGTTAATTACAGTATGTTACAGAAGTATGATTCCAGGCATCTGTTATTAATAGAATTTAGTTTTTTTTTTTTTTTAAATAACAAGGACACTTTAAAAAGACAAAGAGAAGCATCCTTTAGGGGAGGCCACCCAGATCTGCTGATAGCTTTTTGTTTGGACTTAAGCTGGATATGGCAGGAATGGAAGAAAATAGCAGATGTGTTGAAACTATGAAGATAACATATGCATTACTGTCAACTCTTTTGAAGGAGTTACAAGTTTTGTAAATGCAAATCTATTTATGCCAAAATAATATACTTATAAGGAGCAGATGAACAGTCCAACTCATGAATAGGACAGCCTGTAATCACCATAGGAAGGCCCACTTGGAACAGCCAATTCTAGCGGGGGGTGGGTCTTAGGATGATTACCTTCCTAGCAGGGTTCACCCTTGCCCCTTTCTCTTCCCTACCTGGAGTCTGGTTGAGAAGCAATGTGAGGAGAAAAAAAACCAAAAACTAAAAATCTGGGAGACTGGGAAGTCTCCATTTGCCCATTGCCATAATTACCTAGGTGATGGTTAAACTCTCTGACCCAATGAGAAGGATGAACAATGTCCTTGCAACCCCAGAAGGCTGCACTGAGAATCAATGCAATGAATGCATTGCAGAAAACAGATGAATGATGAAATGCACGTAATCAGGTTATGTCTGCCTTTTGGGAAAGGCCTGTGCAGGCCAGTATTTGATGCCTATTCTTTTCTTTAAAAAATTTGGTTATTCACCTTATTTACTTGAGAAGGAGAGAAAGAGAAAGAGAGAGAGAGAGAGAGAGAGAGAGAGAGAGAGGATGCAAGAGAAAGGCAGAGACAAAGTGAGAGAGAGAGATCCCATATGATCTTGCATTCTTTGAGTTCTTTCCCCAAATGCCCACTATGGCTAGGGATGGGCTATGCTGAAGCTGGGAGTCAGGAACTCAATCCAGGTCTCTCAGGTGGGTAGCAGGGATCCAACAGTTTGAGTCATCACCTGCTACTTCCCAAGTTGTGCATTTGCAGGAGCTGGAACTGGGAGCAGAAGCAGGACTTGATCCCAAGCACTCCAATATGGGAAATGGGTATCCCAAGTAGCACCTTAATTACTAGGGTTTCTCCCTTGATGTCTCTTATTTTTGGCAGATTTCACAACTTTGCTAATGATGAATACCTTTTCATGTATTATTTTCCATCTATATATTCTCTTTTGTGATGTGTCTGTTAAGGTCATTGACCCATTTTTTACTAGAAAATGGATTTTGAAGATGTTTTCTCTGTGTTACTATATACTCTCCCTATGGTGTGTTCATTGGAGCTATGGTAATGATTAAATATCTTACCAATTACTGTGAATGCTGCCCATCCTGTGATGAGTCACAAGTCAGTATTCACGGAAAAAAATTCTGTGTATTCTTCTAAACCATCTTTTCTAGTTGCATGTCCCATGTTTCTATTCTAGCAATATCTCTTTCTTTACTTTTTTCCCCACTGACACAGGGAAATATCATTAATTCAGAATGATGTCTATAACGGAGAAGAGAGGCCAATGAAAAATACACATGGGAAGATTTTTAAAAAACTTTTTTTAAAAAAATCCTTATTTATTTGAAAGTCAGAGTTACAGGGAGAGAGACAGAGACAGAGAGAGAGAGAAATCTTCCATCTGCTGGTTCATTCCCCAAGAGGCCACAACGCAGGAGCTGAGCCAGTCCGAAGCCAGAATCCAGGAACTTCTTCTGGGTCTTCCACATGGGTGGCAGGGACCCAAAGAGTTGCACCATCTTCTGCTGCTTTCCCAGGCCATTGGCGGGGAACTGGATTGGAAATGGAGCAGCCAGGACTCGAATTGGTGCTCATATGGGATGCCAGCGTCGCAGGCAGTGGCTTTGCCCTCTATGCCACAGTGCTGGCCCTGGGAAGATGTTTTTAATGTAGCTATTCAATTTTTTAAATGTAGCTCCAGGGGCCGGCGCTGTGGTGCAGCGGGTTAAAGCCCTGGCCTGAGGCGCCAACAACCCACATTGCCGCCGTTTTCTGGGCTGTTCCTCTTCCAATCCAGCACTCTGCTATGGCCTGGGATAGCAGTAGAAGATGGCTCAAGTCTTTGGGCCCTTGCACCCATGCGGGAGACCCAGAAGAAGCTCCTGGCTCCTGGCTTTGGATCGACACAGCTCTGGCCGTTGTGGCCATCTGGGGAGTGGACCAGCAGATTGAAGACCTCTCTCTCTGTCTCTACCTCTCTCTGTAACTCTGTCTTTCGAATAAATAAAATAAATCTTAAAAGAAAATAAATAAATGCAGCTCCAATAAAGAAATTTTAAAAATCTGATGTGTACATATTAAATACAATGTAATGATTTAAACATGATTAATTGCCACTAAAAATAGAGAATTTGTTATATAAAAAAGGAATATTTCATCAGTTTTATTGTATATTTAAAAATATTACTTAACTTGAAAATCTTTCTTTTCCAGGTCTATGTCTTTTTCTTAAATCAAGACAGATCTGAAAATTCCTAGGAAAGTACATATAAAAACGTCATGTGTATAAATACTAAAAAAATTAAATTTATCTACATAAAATAAGATTTATGACAGCTTGTTTTGAAAATATGATCAAAGCATACATTTTCTTTAATTGAGAAAAAATGTGTAAATTAAGAAGTTGAAGGAGGGTTCAGCATTGTGGCACAGCATGCTAAGCTGCTGCTTAGATACCTGGATGCTATATCACAGTGTCAGACCAAGTCCCAGCTACTCTGCTGCCAATCCAGTTTCCTGCTAATGCACCTGGGATGACAGCAGGTAATGGCCCACGTGCCTGGGTCCCTGTCATCCATATGGGATACCCGGATGGATTCCTAGGCTCCTGGCTTCAGCCTAGTCCAGCCCTGTCTGTTGGCATTTCGGGAGTGAGCCAGCAAATGAAATCTCTCTTTCTCTCTTTCTCTCTCTCCCTCTCTTCTCTCTCTCTCTGTTGATCTGCCTTTCAAATAAATCAATAAGTAAGTCTTTAAGAAAACAGGTGAAGGAATATTGAAAGAATGTTAATATGAAGCGTATATCTTTTGAAATATTTGTGTATTTGCATTTCTTTATGTTAAAGCTTTCCTTATCAGATATTGGTGTGTGAGATTCCTGCTTTGGGTGATGAGTTTTAAGGACCCTGCTTTGACCCAGGTTCAGATGCTTCCCTTCCTTTGATAAGAAGGTTCCAAGGGGTCAAGGTGAATGTCCACATGGACTTTGTCCTATACTATCCCTCATGTGGTACAACCCAGTTTTCAGAGGTCTGGAATTCCTTGTTCGGATGGATCGAGCCCACTTCTAGGACCAGCATGGGCCTCTTCCTCAGTCCCCCTTTCATCTTCCCCAAGACTGAGCAGGCTTCTGGTAGACTCACTGCTAGGCCCAAGGGGTGCCAATGGTGGGTGCTTTGTTAGGCATGGCTGTGGACTGAGTTCGCATTGCATATCGGAGTTTCTCTTTCATGCAAGCTCTCAGGTTGAAGGTGGGAAACGTTTATACTCTAGTCACAGACCCCACCAACATCAGAACCAGCCTGCTTGTATGACCCTGCAAGTTTTCAGAAGAAATATATTAACCATTGCCATAATTGCAATATTTTGATTTTTAAAATTTGTGTGGTGCATTTCACATTTTCACAGAGATACTGTTTCTGACAACTCCTATAATACTTAGTCTGGCTGTGCAGTTTAGAATTTAATTATGTTCTGTCATGTACAGTGGGCTTTTGTTTTATGTGGATTTTATTTTATTTTATTTTGTCTCCAACTAGACTGCAATTCCCCAGAGATGGAAAATAAGACTTATGCTTCTGTGGTACGTACCTACTATGACTAGAGGAATTTTTAATACAGAGTAGATTTTAAATACTGCTTGACTGTTACACCTCTAATGTCTTATAAATATGTTAAATAGACTTTGGCTAACAATTTGAAAATCTACAGTTATCGAGAAAAAGGAGTGTCTCAGGTACAAAAGGAAATGATACGAAATTGGGGAAGGGAGTATAAAGACAAAAGAAGGCACCTGAGCTTCAGCTTAGCTTAGTATTGAACTGGAGACAGGAGTTCACACTGGGCTCCTGCTTTTCCTCATCCACCGTCACTGCAGAGTCTTTAAGAATTGATAGGAGGGGCTGGCACTGTGGCACAATGGGTTAAGCCACTGCCTACGAAGCTGGCATATCTGAGCACTGGTTTGAGTCCTGAAGCTCCACTTTCAACCCAGCTCCCTGCACAAAGGTGCCTGGGAAAGCTGTGGAAGATGGTCCAAAGTTGGGTTCCTGCCACCCATGTGGGAGACCTGGATGGAGTTCCTGGTTCTTGGCTTTGGCCTGGCATAGATCTGGTTGTTGAGGCTATTTGGGAAGTTAACCAGTGGATGGAAGATCTCTCTCTCTCTCCTTCTTTCTCTGTTGCTCTTTCAAATAAATAAAGAAATAAAAATTTAGAAACAAATTGGTAGGCAGTCTGCGGGAGATCTAACAACCAGAGCTGGTTTCAGTTGTGAGAACAGTGGTAAAGCAAGGGTTTTGAGGAGCTCCGTTGTTTCACAACAAACAACTCATTTGTGCCCAAATCAACAATGTATAAGCAGAATGCTTTTGTGTGTGATTAAGACAATTGAACATCAACGAATCTGCTTTTGCTATTAAGACACAATTAACAGTGACTCCTTCCACCTCCCTGCTTCCTCTGACACTACCGTGGTTCCTCACAAAATAAAAATCAATAAAATCAGTTTATGACACTCAGAAACAGTTTCTCATTTTTTCCCATTCAATAAAATGGTTGTGTTGTCAGTTGAAGACTTTAATCCACTCTATTGTAAGTAAGATACGACTTGATCTGGCCCTCCTTCTCTACGTGGGACGTCTTGCGGACTTGTTTTGCACCTAGGTCTACTCTGAGACTCCCAGCATGCTTCCCATAAAGCCATGGCTCTCAATGTGTGCTCCTGGGAGGTCTTCAGAGTCTGTAGAACTTTGTAATAAAATGAATACATTATTTCCCTTCTCACTTTCATTCTCTCACACACAGTGGAGTCTTCTAGAGGTTGTATAACATGTGGTGACATCATCATACTGATGGATAATGGCCTGTGTACTTACATATTCTGAGTCTCAAATTTTGTCAGTCCTAATTTCTAACACCAGGAGGTTTCATGGAAAGCGTGCATTATCTTTACTTCAAATTTTCCATGAGCTTTTTGAAGCCAGTTCATGTACAAAGCTCTTTGGGCTCCTCAGCCTTTAAAAGTAGAAAAAGGATCCTGAGAGCAAAAGTTTCAGAAACACTGCCTCAAAGACATGGACGACTGACTCTCTCTCCAATTAATCCTTGAGTACACCAAAGTTCAGTGGAAAGTCAGAGAGATGATTAAAAGTCAGAAAGTTAGATTTATGAGAAGTAGAAGGAATTGAGATTGATCAGTCCAGAGAAGAGAAGTTGGAGAGATGCCTTAATAATGATCTTCAGGTATGTGAAGGGTTGATGGACAGAGCAAGAAGAAATTGGCTTAAAGTGCAGTGAGTGAGATTGAAACTGGAGATAAAGAGGGATTCTCTGACAGGGGTTGTTAAACAGCAGAGCGGGTGACTGACCGGGCTGGTGGAATCTCCCCCTCTGGAGGTCTTTTAAAGCAGGATTGATTTCCATCTGTCTGGGATGATTTAAATGTGGCTGTGCCAGAAAGGGGGTGGGGGGATGCACCAGATGATGTCCTGGGCTCCCCTTCTAGTCCCTTGGTTCTATAATTAACGTGATGAAAGGAACCCTAGCGATTTGCTGTGAACGGTTTAGATAGTGACATGCTTGCCAGTCTAGGGTTAGGTCCCGTGTGGCAAAGCCAGAGGTTTTGCTTCATGGCTAGTGGTGATCCCAAATCATGTGGGAAATGCCTGATGGCTGGAGGAGTCCGTTGCAGGTCTGATTCAGAAGGATTGGGTCCTAGGTTCCTGCCGAACCTTCCTCAATGTCTAGGAACAATAAGAAAAGGAATTCGACGGATTGAGTTAAGTCAAGTGGACCCTGGAAAGGATCAAATATTAGATGCAGACATTTCTGCACAAAATGCTACAACCTTAAAGGAAACAAAAAGGAAAATTCAATCCTTAATGTCATGAAAGGACAATACCAAAACCTCTGAATGGCAGTGTGAGGATCACGGGCACTCTTGATTTTCACGTGTGTGGGTGCTTTTTTCCTCTTGCAAAGTTAGTGGAATTTCACTGTTTTCAGTTTCAAAGCCATCTTGCATTCTGGAGATTAGAGGTGAGAAGTTTCCCTGCCTGGGTCAGAGATCCCGAGAACCACCAGATTGCAAGGTAGTTTGTTTCCTTTGCTGATCACTTGAATTTCAATGAATCATGTGCTTGGGCCAACATAAGAGGAAGGAAAGAATGAAAATGTGCTGGGGGCTCCTCCTGTTGGATCCTGACTGGCATTAGGGACAACACAGTAAAAATCAGTGGAATGGCTATAAATGAGATTTTATCTAAATGCAGACTCAGTCACCATGGTCTCTGTTGACACTTAAAAATATTTGGATCCCATATTATCTTGGCTTGGGCTGATTGATAGAAAGCAGAGAAAGAAGTTAGTGAAGACCTCCTTGGGTACTTTTAGAGGCTGCAGGGTAATTTGATCAGATATCATTCAGGAAAACAACCCTGGCAGATAGCAGATAACCCCATTGTGGGAAATGATTACCAGGCTCTATCTATCTCCAAAAGATTCCAAGAGGCTACTGACCTCTCTGTGGACAAAGCCTTGTGTTGAATGAGTTGGGAAGACCAGGCCGGGGGCAGCATGATGAATAAGTACCCTGTCCCAGAGAGGAGGACAGTGGGAGAATTTCATGGAAGCTTCCAGACAATAAACCTCTCTTATTTTTAACACCCATCTCATGCAAATACTCAATTAAACGAAAGTATCCTTCAGCTGTATTTTGAGGCTCAGATTCATGCCCTTTAATGAGAGAGAGACAGAGAAGACAGAGAAGGAATATCTGTTTTTGGAAATCCAAGAGTTAACATAGCAAAGCATCTTTCCAAAAGGCGCATGGTAAAATATCACAGATGGAATTTTAAAATGAGGATGACAATATCCTTATTTCTTCTAACCACCCCTGAAGCTAAGCTAACTAAATAACAAAGGTAAGGGCAAGCTGCTGAGTAAAGGCTTATCACCCTGGTGGATTAGAAAAGGAACTTTTTCATTCCTGGCAGAGCAAACTTGTAACCATGAAGATATGAGTAAGTCTTTGTGGCTAAAAAGAGCGATGTTGCTGCTGCTGCTGCTGTGTGTTTCAGTCCTGTTCTACGCCGCTCAGTGGCAGCCTCTGCGAGAGGCTTTGGGTTACATCAAGGAGCTTCACAGGTGTGAGTTTCATCTTCCCTTCATTTTTCCAGATTGTTCTTCAAGCAGCTACCTCTGCCTGCTGTGTTCTTCACTCCCCCTTTCTCCAACAGTCTTCTAACCAAAGTTTTACTTATTTTCCAAGACTCAGTTCTCATAGCTTCCATACCCCCCGGAGCCCAGCATATCACTTACTCCTCCCATCACCCTATCATAAGGCTTAGTGCTACTTTCCTTGTATAGACTTCTCTGTACCTAATGTTCACTTTTGCCATTTAATTTTGGGCTCCCATAGGGCAGAGGCCAAGGTTTGTTTGTTTTGTTCTCCAAATATGAGCCTAATAACCAGTAGATGCCCAGTTAATGTTTTCTTCTGAGTTGGATTTGATTTAACACATCTACTCCAGAAGAAGGAAATAATCCAGATGCTACTAGTGCATCTCATTTCTGGAAGCATATTTAGAATCACAAATGAATCCATAAAACAATATAACTTACACATTCAAAAATAGAAGTGATGGGAAACCCATTCTACATGTGTATTTATTCAAACAATTATAATTCAATAGGACAATGACTGAAAGAACACATGTACATGTATGCACATGCATGTATATATATTTATGTACAATGCTAACAATTCTTGTCTTCATTTTAGTTCTTTTTAACCACAAACCACATAAAATCAAGAACCACTAGACTGAACAAAACATTTCAAATGTCAGATTGAAGTCCTTGGTGAATAATGTCCAGATTTTCATATGGAAAACAAAATAAAGAGGAATAGAACAAGAAGTGAAATGATCACTCTGCTTCTAATTTTTGTAAAAATCCGTGCCTCAAAGGGCAAATATAATTTCTAAATGTTGATACTAATAGTCACCATACTGAAAAATATGTAAAGTTGATACGTGAGAAGCAATATCGTCACTGGTTTTCTTATTTCTCCTCTGTCCTTCATGTGAGAAAAGTTACAGATTATTTTCAGGAGAGGAATATGACCTTTCCAGCACAAATGTAAATTGCAGAGCACATAACTTTTTCTTTTCATGAGAAATGATCTCTAGTTGTACAAAGCACACTTTACAATCACCAGGAACACGGAAAACACTGAGCTGGTATTGTTGACAGAGATACAATCATGTACGTTTTTCCACTCCCAGAGTACTTATTTTCTGTTTCCTCAACTCAATTTTTTTTTTTTCTTTTGGGAATCAAGTTTCAGACTTGACTTAATTTCTGCTCTGTGTGAACTTAGATGTGTGAGGTGTGTCTGAGTGCATGTTGCACCAGATTTTTTAAAGCTTCTTTTGAGAGATTTGTTTTTTGTAGAATCTATTTTACTTAGTAACATAGATTTTTTTTCTAGCTAAGGGCAGAAATCAATTATTCCAAATCCTATGATTTAAGGTATGGAAGCAGACACTCAGAGCAAGTGTCACATTGGCAGTGGGGGCACAATGACTAAATCATGGGTTATTTCCTATATTCCACTTTTTCAAAATTTTCGCATTGATTTCCTTATTTTTCAGCCAACTCATGGCCTTTGTAGAAACTATTGATCACAATACTAGTGAAAAGTGCGGAGTCTGTGATGTAAAGAACATATGCTCTAGAAAGATTGACATAAAACACATAAAACACTCCATTCTTCAAGAGGTCCTTGGGACACTTTCAACCTTGTTCTGAGCAGGATTCTCAATGTAGAATGGATTCCAAGTTGGGTTAGACCACAATGAAGTGTGCTGAAAGCCATTAGCAATTAAGAGCATGGCTCTGTGCTGATTTGCTTTATGGTATATTTCATGCTGTTCATGCACAGTAGGTAATACACATGGATTCAGCATAAATTTAATTTTGCACATTAAGTAAAGTGCAATAGATAAATTATGCCTGAAGAGGAGCCACCAGCTGCCGTAGCCACTTCAACTAATGTACCCCGGAGGTGTCTGAGCACATCAGTTGTGTCGAACCACTAATGCATCCTGGATATCTACATAGATACATTTGCTACGTGGAGCCAGGAGTAGCCTCCTGACTCTCATGGAGGGGTCGGGGAAAGGAACTGGTCCAGCTTCCTGGGGCTGAGTTGCTCTCCTGGGTTCCTGAAGTGGTTTGCCATGCCTGGCCTCATTCAAGGGGTTGGTGGAAGGGTCCTAGACAGGATTTTCCCACGACCTGGGGAAGTGAGGAGGAAGGGAGGGATCCACACTTACCTCTGCTGGCTTAGTTGAAGGATCCAGAGTCCATATGCAACAAAAATTCCACTGAGGATTCAGAAATCGGAAAGGATGCATTACTGCAAAGGTGGTTGAATTAGAAGTGCTGGGGGAACACTTATTTTTGAATTTCCTGGCATCCTTGGACCTCATTTCTCAACCTTAATGTTCACTTTACAGTCATTTTTTTGTATTTAATATATCTACATCCCATACAGGGAATTGAAGCAGAACACACCGAGGGCTTTAAGGAAGAAAACAGATCTCCTCTCTGTGGCAGAATTCATTTCTGAAGCCAGGAATGGTGATGACATGCTTTCAGTTACTGGAGATGAGTAAGCAGTTACAAGTTCCATTGGAAGTGGGGCTCTGATCGCTTTCAGCCAAACCCTGATAATGGGAGTTTCATCCTCTTGGCCATCGCCTCCTGGGGCCTCTGTGACTGCACCTGCTCCAGGCTTCTGCTCTTTCCCACGAGGTAGGGAAGAATGCCTCGTCAGTGCCTGTCATCGTGTCCTTTTGCCCATCGAAAGCACCCTGCTAGGCCTGGCTTTCTTCAAATAGTCCATTGCCTAGACCTTATTCTGGGGTGAATAGACTCTATCAGCAGCTGCTGCAACTTAGAAAAGGAAACTCAAATACTCTGAGTCCTGTGAAAGGGCACTGCACAATCAAATGGCAATGGCGTAAGAACTCACCATGCGCCAGGCTCTGTCCTAAGTTCTTTACTCGCATCATATTGTATAAGACCTTGGAAGTTCTGTTGTCCTTTCATTTTACAGAAGAGTAAATTGGGGCTCTAAAATTTCAATCACTTACCCAAGGGCGGTTGGCCCTGGTAAGAAGCTGAGCCAGTGTTCAAATCCAGACTGCAGATTTAGGGGTCAGCTCCTTCAACATCACATTACTCTGCCTTATGCTACACTTTTGGACACTTTGACTTTGAGTTGTAAGGTGTTTTTTCCTGGGAAAAACCCCATAGGCTTTCTTTAACTATTTTTTTGTTTTGTTTTGGCAACTAAAGCATAACATGTTGTCTTTAAATGGAAATATCATCTTGAATACAAACAATGGGATGCTCTCCATATATTAAATCTATTCATGATAAATCATTTCTGTTTCCTCTAATTTTCCAGAGGAAGATTTGGAGTAGAAAAGAGAGAGACTTCTATTACCCATGTGTTTATAGAGATCAGGTTCATCTCAGAGAAGACAGATATTGAAAATGTTAATGCAATTTGTAAAAATTATTACTGTGGACAGACACACTCTTCACTGAATAGAATTAAAAT
The DNA here is from genome assembly GCF_964237555.1 of Oryctolagus cuniculus. Taxonomy (NCBI): domain Eukaryota; kingdom Metazoa; phylum Chordata; class Mammalia; order Lagomorpha; family Leporidae; genus Oryctolagus; species Oryctolagus cuniculus. The sequence continues at coordinate 136,441,153 of NC_091433.1, forward strand.
GGCTGAAATTGGGCATTGGATTCTCAGGGTTCTATGCTTAAATTGACATAAAATTACCTGCAGACTCCAGACACATCAGTTAACCCATCTGCATTTTCATTGCCTAGCTAACCCTCATTTTTTCATTTAGGGTTCTGTGGTTGTAGGTTGTAGGCAACAGACTGTCATTTAGACAGGAAAGACATTTACTTGATGATTATTGCATGGCTCAAAGAAGTGATGGGAAGGTGGTAGAACAAAGTGCTAAGTACTGGCATCCAGGCGCTAGCACAAATCAGACACTTTTTGGTGGTATACAACTACTGGGAAGAAATCCACCAAAGCCATCCACTTATCCCCTCCTGTTATTGCACTGTCTGTTGAAGAGTCAGTGTTCTGGGGGGACTAAGTCAGATGCAGCCAGCTGGGAGATTGGGGATTATAAGGACAAAGCACCTTAACATTAAAGAAGGCAGAGGCAACTCCCCTCAAGGGAATCAGAATTGAAAAATGGACATAGAGTGGTCAACCTCTGCCTCCACAGTTACACTACAACACTCAATGGACAAGACTAAGAACCATGTTCTATGCCACCAAGAATAACTGGTAGAGTGTTTTGAACTTCTATGATGTAGTTCTGAGAATCTCGGTTATTTGTTGAGTCACATGACCTTGAGCAAGTTTTGTTTCTATTGTAAAACTAAAAAGTTTAAGAGTTAAATTTGTGCTTCATTTTTAAAGCCTGTGAGCTTGTATTACCTGGTTCTGTTTTACATCTTTATCTTGTGATTTCCTTTTTGCTTTATGTTGACTTCTAATTTATGTATATTCCTAAGTTGCCCAGAATCCTTTTTGCAAAAAGCCCATGTATAAATGGACCAATGCAATCATTTTTTAGGATTTTTTTTAAAGATTTTATTTCTTTTTTTGAGAGGTAGCGTTACAGATATACAGAGGGAGAGATGGAGAGAAAGGTCTTCTATCTGCTGGTTTGCTCCCCAAATGGCTGCAACAGCTGGAGCTGAGCTGATCCGTAGCCAGGAGCCAGGAGTTCTTCTGGGCCTCCCATGAGGGTGCAGGGGCCCAAGCACTTGGGCTGTCTTCCACTGCTTTCCCAGGCAACACGCAGAAAGCTGGATCTGAAGACGAGTAGCTGGGACATGAACTGGTGCTCACATGGGACACTGGCGGCGCAGGTGGAGGCCCAGCCAACTATGCCACAGCACTGGCCCCCTTAGGATTCTTTTCTAATTTTAATGTCCTATTGTTCTTATTCAGAAAAATTGAGTATTTGAATGAAGAGAATATGTTCTCTTAAATTCAAGTATAATACCAGAGTCAACCTCTCTTGATTGATACCCAAAACCCAGTTGCTTTTTAAATCTCTTTGCTTGAAGTCACATGCAGAAGAAAGCAATACCATAGAAGTAAGAGGAAGGGTAATTATTTCCCTGGAGAACAATAATTCTGCAATAAATTTCAAAAACAGCACAATTTATCAAATTAAGCTTAGAGTCAAGGATATTAAATAGAGTTAACTTTGTAGAATTAAATTCTGATACCACAGGCTTCAAATGTTACTTTAAATGTATTCATTTTGAGAGAAATTAGTGGAGGGATCCTTAAGGCTTTGATTTGTGATTTTTTTTTAAGATTTATTTATTTATTTGAAAGGCAGAGTTACATTACAACAGGCAGAGGCAGAGAGAGAGAGGGGTCTTCCATTCTCTAGTTCACTCCCCAGATTGTCACAATGGCTGGAGCTGTGCTGATCCAAAGCCAGGAGCCGGGAGCTTCTTGCAGGTCTCCCACACAGGTGCAGGTGCCCAAGGATTTGGGCCATCTTCAACTGCTTTCCCAGGCCATAGCAGAGTGCTGGGTCAGAAATGGAGCTGCTGGGACTCGAACCAGCATTCATATGGGAAGCTGGCACCGCAGACAGCGGCTTTACCCACTATGCCACAATGCCAGCCCCTGGGTTTTGTTTTTAAAGTCTGGAAGAGTGAAACCTGTTTTACACCAGGCAGGATATAATGACTCTATGTGTATGTGTGCACTTTATTTTTATATTAATAGACTGCTGAATAAGCAGTATTGATAGCAGCATCCCCTTCAAAGAAAAGTTGTACTTTCCAGTCATGCTTCTGTGCCTTGGCAGCTCCACATGGAAACAGTGCTTCTTTGATCCTATATTTAGTGCTGATATTGTTTATGTTTGAATGTTAAAAATAACTCTTTAAAGCTACATGCCCTAAGGTTAATAATAAAGGCAAATTCTCACCTTTTAGACAAGTTTGCATGAAGTCTTGGGCCACCTTCTGTGGCCATATACTTAGCTGCAATGCCCAAGAGGGCTTGAATCGAGTGGTAATTCCTGATGAAAACCTTCCCTCTCAACTCTCTCCTATACATATGTGCTCTAGCCCATGAAATGCTATTTTGACTGTCTTCTTGGCCAGCCTTTGCTCAAGAGAATCACTAAACCATTAATCTTAAAATTTAACAGAATGATATAGAAGGTATGAAAAGAGAACACGGAAACAACACAGTGACACACATACTTATCCATCTACTTACCTATCAAGTGTTGATCGAACAGTCTATCTGTCCTTCAATCTAATAGATATTTTCTCTCTCTTTTTTTTTTTTTTTGCTTTAATCTGGGGGAATAATTCACAAATGGAAAGACGGAAATCGGCCCTCTCTTACTTAATTTAGATGCCATCTTTCCCAAAGTGCTGAGTATTGTCAGACTCTCCTGCACTCTCTCATTAATATTAACCATTTCCTCTAAAGTGTCTTACCCTTTGACTCACCGTGCTTTAAGGAGCCATTATTTTTATAATGGTTTCTAAGTCACCATCAAAGAATTCTAGGATCTTTGAAGCATACAGGAAATCAACATTATCAGTCCTTTGGCCTTTGCAGGTAGTGTGAAGTAATTTTTCTAAGGCCTGGAGAAATTATAGTTGGGTCCCTCTATATAAGTTGAAGTCCATTCAAATCGACCATATTGTTATCAATGTCACTCTATTATAGTATAGATCACTACTGGAAAACCTTTTGTGTCTGTGCATTGTACTGCTACAGATAACACATGTTCTGCTCAGAGCTAGGGTATTTGTGTAGAAGAAAACTGAGACTATGTGTGGCCACTTCAACCTAATCTAGTTGAGAACTGAAATTCTTTTCAATCTGTTTACTGGTTGGTAATCAGGTTGGTAGTTTATGGGTGGGGATAGGGAAGGCTGTTAATGTTTGGTTTTGGTTTCTTTTCTGGTGACATCAAACAGGTGACTGTATGGCTTAGTAATCAGAGATGAACTATTCCCAAAAGTGTCTGTGTTGAATACATTCATTGATTGCTACTGATTAATCAAATCTCGTTAGTCTATCCTTGGACTACAAACCCAAACTCATTCCAAACTTGCTTCTACAACACCACATGTGACAGCTCTGTGATCTTGCCAAACCACCTGAAACGAATTATTTTCTTTGCACGCAAAAAATAATTGTCAGTTCTTTAAAGTTCAGACTGTAAAGGTTTTAAGTAATCAAAACCTTTTCTACACCTTGGGAGCACTCCCAAAGGTTAAATACATTTCTCTTCTAGCATCTACAAGATCATTATGGAAGAAGGGAAAAGTTTCTTCTTTGAAAAGGCATGAAAACCAAGTAGTTATTTGTGCCTGTAAATCCTTTTGGGTCCAAAGAACCAGCAAGATAATAAATTGTTTTGCTAAAAACAGGAAGTTTGGCAAAGATGCAAAAGTACAGCTAAACTTTGGCCAGGCAACCCAAAACATTGTGTTCTTCTTTGAAAGGATTTCTAGCAAGAAAAAAGTAGAGTGCCTTGAATACATAGTTTCAGAAACAGTGAAGGCATCTGGCAACACGAACTGCTTGCCAAGCTTGTGGTTGTGCTGTGCTTGCTGATGGAAAGATGTGCCAGTTTTCAATGACTTATGTCATGCACAGCTGGAAACCCACGCATAAATAAGACCTCGAGTGTTGTGAAGACTGAAAAGATTCGAACAAACCTTCTCCCCTGCCTTTTTCTCTGCCTTCACCCAAACTGTAAAAAAAAAAATATTAAAGAAAAAGATTTATTGGGAGTTGAGATGGAGAAACGCCGACCTTGGGTTTCTCAGGGAAGCCTGTTTCTAGGCAAGAGTGCTGCATGGGTTAGACACACTCTGGAAATTGTTAGTTTCCACTCCCCTGCCCCCTTCAAATTCTTCATAGTCCCTGTTGCCAGCTTTATTAATATGATTGTGATTATGTGGCATCTGTTTTGGACATAGCCGATTGGATTGTAATTTCTACTCTAGTCCATCAGTTTGGAAAGACTTCAAACTGTGGGCCAGAAAAGAAAAATAAATTAACCCAGGGCATCTGGGAAGAAGAGCACTGTGCTTCTGTCCATTGGAGCTGCAGGGAACCCTGGCACGTCCTGACTGGAGGCAAAGGCGCTGGGGCAATGGAGCTCCTGGGGCTTGTCGGACGTCTTCCAGCGGGCAGTGGCCTCGGGGCTCCTTCGGTTCTGGCTCTACACTGGGGGATTCAGCTTGCAGTTTTGGTTTAGGATTTCAGCAGAGGAACTCCTAGTTGTAGTTCTTGCCACCTAGTCGAGACTGAATACACATATCCAGCCTGCTTGGTTTCTTGAGTAGTGGGAGCAGGACATGGAGCATTCCTTGAAGGTCACCAAGCAGGGCGTGCACCCTACCCGAGGGAGCTTGTGAGCACCTGCCACTGGGGACCAAGGGCATGTCAGAGGTAACTGGCTCCTGTCTTCCTTCTCATGAGGTGGTTTCTCTCTGGTCACAGTTCTCCTTTCCCTGGGCTTTCGTGACTGGCTGAACCTTTGCAGAATGTCTTGATTACAATTTCAAAATGTCTTCTCCTGGGGGACCGCTGAGGAGGCCAGCAGTGCACTGCAGTGATGGAGCGGGGATGTGGACTTCTGGCTGTGGCTTCTCACCGAGATGACTCTCTCTTCCCTGAGGTTTCTTCCTCTGTTGATGAGTCCTGATAACGGCTCCTACCTCGACCAGTGGAGAGGAGTAAATAACCGAACAGCACACCCGGCTGCTCACCGGCTGCCATGGGCATGGGAAGGGCCACGCTCTGATTTTCCCCAGGAGGTGGAAATGTTTTTGGCTTTCTCTGTTTGCATTTGTTCTTTTAGAGCAGAATAGTACCAGCTCTGAGACTGCTTAATTTTAAAAAGTACGAAAGTATGCAGCCCTTATTTGCTGATTGTAAAATGATTAAATGTTTATTTTATAGGCTTTTCAGGGGAGAAAGGAAACATGAAAGAACCGCCTTTAATTCACCACCTATAAAGATGCACCTACTTCCTTCCAGTCTTTTTTCTAAAGTTTTGCTTTAACATTAAATTGGATTATTAAGTTTAAATCATTAAATTTTACACGTAATTTTATAAACATGTTACAGTACATTAAATATTATTCTAATGTTTTAAAGATGTTATTTTAAAGGGTCTTAGAACGGTCTATTGTAGGGACATTCTTACCGGAGTTCAGGATTTTTCTCTTTTTTAAAAAAGATTTTATTTAGTGACAGGGAGGAGGGCATAGTGACAGAAAGGGGGAGCACAGAGAGAGAGAGAGCGAAAGAGAGCGAAAGAGGAGAGGAGAGGGGAGGAGAGAGAGAGAGAGAGAGAGAGAGAGAGAGAGAGAGAGAAAGAGAGGAGAGAATCTTCCTTTTACTGATTCACACCCAAATGTGTGGGGAGCAACTCAGACTAGACTAAGTTACTGGAATTAAGACTTATTCTATGCATCTGCTCTCCCACAATATGGTGCTGGGAGAGGAGTAAAAACAACTTTTACACAGCTGCCTCCAGTTCAACCAGTAACCTGCAGGAGCTGATCCCGCTCCTGATTGGAGGAGAGCAGCGTACTCGGCGTGTGGGTAGCAGAGTTGGGATTGGTGGAAGAGGACTATAAAGGAGGAGAGAGACAACATGCACCGGGAACATCTATCTGAAAGAACACCTGAGCAGCCCCCGAGAGAGCCGGCCGGCGGTGTGCCGCTCCCCCGCGGAAGTGGGGAAAGTGGCAGGGGGCCCGCCCCTCCACGGAGGTGGAGGGGTCGGCAGCCAACCCGGGAAGAACCAGCAGCAAACCCGGGAAGGGCCGAGCAGACAAAAGAACAGTGCAGGGTCCTGTGTCGTTCCTCCACAAAGAGGGGGAGCGACACAAATGTCCACAACAAGAACTTCGTTCAGGTCTCTCACATGTGTGGCAGGCACTTGGACACATCAGCAATCCTCTTCTGCTTCCCAAGCACATGAACATGAACTGGAATGGAAGAGATGGAGTTAGGATTTGAGTCAGGCACTCTACGGGATGGCAGCATCCCAAGTGGCCGCTTAACCTCCCGTGCCACATTGCTGGTCTCCTTCCTCTTTCTTTTCACATTTTTTTTAAAAAAAGATTTTATTTATTTTATTTGAGAGGTAGAGTTATAGACAGAGAGAGGGAGAGACAGAGAGAGAGGTCTTCTAGCCACTGGTTCACTCCCCAAATGGCTGCGATGGCTAGAGCTGAAGCAATCTGAAGCCAGGAGCTTCTTCCAGGTCTCCCACGTGGGTGCAGGGGCCCAAGCACTTGGACCATCTTCTACTGCTTTTCCAGGCCACAGCAGAGAGCTGAATCAGAAGAGGAGCAGCCAGGTCTGGAACCAGCACTGTTACAGGATGCCAGTGTTGAAGTGACTTCTTGCAGAACTGACGCCCCGGAGCCCTATCCCTACTGTAAGTAAATGCATGCACTACAAGTATGTGTATATACCACATGTATGTGTGTACTATCTCTATATACTACATGCATGCAGAGTCTATATATGTATCTGTACACTAGTATGTATATGGCTATTACATGAGGGCATATGTGTGTGGCTGAGCAGATATGCATGTTGAACACGGAGGGAGAGGAGGACATTTCTGCTTCTCTTCCACCCCCACCCCACTCACTTTGTGCTGGTTCTGGTCCCCAGCATGGAGCGAGGGAGGCTGAAAGATGAAGATGCTGCCTTCCAGGCTGACTTAGTGATGCAGGCAGCAGGAGCAGGAGCAGGCGTCCTCCCACCCGGGAGACCAGAGCAGCACAGCGGAGGAGAGTGCGTCTCCCCACCTCTGCTTGGAACCTCACACTGCACTCGCCCCTGGAGGACTGACAGCTTTCAGCACTCTGCCTAGACACGGCTGTTTTCACGGTTAGCGCTGGCAATAGTGAGAACTGCAAAGCTTCCTGGGCGGCTTCGAGAATGGCGTTCCAGAAAAGAAGGCAGCCCTTGCAGAGAGACGTGCACAGAGCAGACGCCAGCGGCGAGTGCTCCCGGCAGACTGCTTTGCAGGCACTTGTGGGAGACCTCTTTGGGAGGTGGTGAGCCCAGAAACAAAATCCGTTAGGGTTGCTGCAGAGACTGGACCTTCTGTGTGAGCCCGCGGGAACTTCGCTAGTGAGAGGTGCATTTTACTGCTAATGTGACTTTATATGCCCACAGCCTGGCCGAGCTGAGGGCTGTTGGCTTTCATACAAGCAGGGCCCTATTCAGTGAGGAACAGAAAATTGAGCAGAAACTGAGCAAAGGGGGAAAATGTGATTACAGGGGGAAGTGAAGCCATGCAAATCTAAACCTGGAGCCGAGACGCGTTACTGAGAATTACAGGATCTGCAGGCTACAGGGAACACTGGGGGAATTCCACTTTGACCTCTGCGTTTTATGGGGGAGACAATGTGGCCTGGGGGAGTTGTCACTGCTCAGAGCCACGCAGGGGGTCAGTCTGAGCCAACGCCGAAGCAGAGGCCTACGGGCAGGAGGAGCACCTGGCGGGGCTCCTTCCACAGCCTCAGCCAACTGCATTCAGGCCTTGGAGACCGTGAGTGCTTTGAAGGAGGGGGCCATGCTCACCAACTGTTCCACAGAGAAAGCTCTCAGGAGGGGGCTTCAGTTTTACAAGCGCGTTCTCCTGCTGGGCTTTTGAATCCCCATCAGGACCTGGACACCAGTGCTACGGCGCCTTGTTAGCTTCTTGTTCAACAAGCTACCTAAGATGAGCTACTTCTGATAGATTTATTTTGGCGTACGGTTTTGGAGTTCACAATGTCAGATCGGGTGGGCCCCCCTGGCTCAGCCTCACCCACGGGTGACACCAGAGGACAGCAATGGCAGAGCGTGTGCAGAAGCAGCATCACTTGGTGAGCCAGGAAGGAGACAGATGGACCAGGCCCAACTCGGCCTCTATACGCACCCCTGTCCCCAGGGCCACATTCTGAGGGCAAGCCCCCAGCAACCCTCCACCAGACCCTCCACCAGATTAAGTTCTTAGTACCATCTGCTTACGTCTTTGGAGTTTAACATCCACATGAGGTTTGGAACTAAATCTTGCTCAAACCACAGCAGATACCAAGGCTCCCAGGGGATTCCAGTGGCGGCCACGGTCAAGAACCCCGGGTGAGAGGAGAGGTCTGCCCCTGTGCCCAGCTGCAAATGCTTGGAGCCTGTCAGCCAGCATTGGCAGCTGTGTCACCTGTAGCACTAGCCCCACTCTTACCCGATGGCTGTGGTTTATCTGTCCAAAGTGGCCCAGCTCTCTGATTTTTAAGCCCTGGTTGACGCTAAAGCCTGTGAGTCTAAGTGCAAAGAGACAGACATTGACCTAGCACAGCTTTCATTAAGCACACCTTCTCTTTATTCTGTCATTTTTTCTCTTCACTTCCTGGCACAGACTCCCCTAGCCTCTTCATCACTCTTCAAAGACAGAGAAATGAAAACAAGTTGGGTTGCCTTGAGATCACCCCAGAGGCAAGCGACCCTCTGGTCCTTTCAGTCATGAGTGTGGCACTGGGACTTGCTCACGTGGGGGCAAGAACACTGCTCGCTTTCCGGGCCCTCGTGAAACGCCGGCACACCGCCCTCAACCCCACAAGACCTAGTTTTGGAAACACCAGCGTAATGCTTATGAAGTCACGCCCCATGAGGTTTGGTCTTGGAGAAGTGTTACGGCTGAAAGAACACAGCCCATGCAATCAGAAGTAATTTCAAAATAAATCAAGTCCTCACTTCTCCAACTCCATGTGTGAATGGGAAACTGGGGCCCCAACACTTCTCACATTCTCCCTTTTTCTTCCCTCATCCATTGCTCCCACGTGCTGACTGCTTCCCACAACACCCTCCTGGGCTCCTTCCAGCTGTTGCCTCTAAGCCACTGTGGTCCTTGTCTCCTGCTCGTTTGTTTTTTCTTTTTTGGATCCATCTCTCTCCCCAGAGACCCCCAAGTCTCCATTCAGGAGGTGGGACTGACCTCACAGAGCTAGAGGTGAGCTCTGAAAGCGGAGTGTTCCCTGCCACCTGGGTGGAGAGAGGGCTGATGGAGAGGCGCACGTACGCTAACTATTGGTGCCCCCTTAGCTCTGAATGTCAGTGTTGGGGGCCCCCGGGCACTGATGAGAGAGAAGCCTGCGCTCACTCTGTGGGTACCTCCAAGCAGAGAGCTGGCCTGGGCAACCTCCCAAGGTTCCTTCCTGCTGGGGACTCCTCTTCCCCTCACTCTTCACGTATGGAAAGCATATTTGGCAGAGTCTCACCTTGGACTCTCTACTAACTAGAATCTCACAGTCCTCAACTCAGCTGGCTGTAAAAGCCGTGTTCCATTAGGCTCGCTGCAGTCCTTTGGTTAAGATGTTAGAAACACAGGCCGAGTGAACTCGGTTTAATGTTTCCTTAGAGTTTTCCTGAAAGTGGGGAAGAGAGTTCTCTTTTTTCTTGATTTATTTATTGCCAAAATTTTCTTTCTTTTTTTGTAGCACTTGGGGTCAGAGCCGAGGGACCCCAGAGAAATCTCCATTGCCATGATGTAATTTTATGGACAGGAAGTTCCATTCCCCTCTTCTGTGAAAGTTGAGGATATCCTGCCGCACGACTTGCGGCCAGACTCTGAAGAATGCGTGGAGACCCCTTTGGAGTAACACAGGATGGAAGGGACCGTGAGGGTTGTCAGCAAACACACTTTATGTAAGGGGAAGGAGCTGTTGAAGTGTCTTAAAATCCTATTGAATTGCCGGACAGGAGAGTACTGTGAAAACATCGCTGAGGCATATTAATGATTCAGATATGGAAAAGGGGTCACTGTGCCCTTGGCACCTATTTCATTCATTGCACATATGTGTTAGCCCTGCCGATAGCAGCCTCAGTGTTAGAGTAGGAGTCCCCAGATTTGAAAAACTCCCCAGGGAGACCCAAAGCCAGTAGCCACAGGGACTCCATATAGCTGGGAGTTTTTATGCCAATGATCTGTTCTCTCAGTGTCATGGGAGGTGGGGAGAGATGAATTTTAGAACCAGAATGACCTCAACTTATATGATTCATTAACTGTGTAAATTTTAGCCTTTAAATTTTTATATCTGTGCAACATGCATGTTAATCATTTCTCCTTTTGTATCTAGTCATTTGAGGAGCCAATGAGAAAGCATGTCTTGTGTGCTGGCATTATACCTGGCTCATAGTAGATGCACAAACTCCACATTCCCCTTTTTCAGATACACATATGCACACACGTGGAGTAATTCCTTAGGGGAGTTTTTCCTCAAAGTTCCATTATTTCTGTTCTGAAGTATCAGTTCTTTTTTTTAACGATTTATTTATTTATTTGAAAGTCAGAGTTACACAGAGAGAGGAGAGGCAGAGAGAGAGAGAGGTCTTCCGTCCGATGGTTCACCCCCCATTTGGCCACAACAGTCGGAGCTGGGCCGATCCGAAGCCAGGAGCCAGGAGCCGGGAGCGTCTTCCCAGTCTCCCACACGGGCACAGGGGCCCAAGGTCTTGGGCCATCTTCTACTGCTATCCCAGACCATAGCAGAGAGCTGGATCGGAAGTGGAGCAGCCGGGACTCAAACTGGCGCTCATATGGGATGCCGGCGCTGCAGGCCAAGGTGTTTACCCGCTGCGCCACAGTGCCTGCCCCTGAAATATCAGTTCTTAGCAGATAGAGAAAATGAGTAGATTGCGCTAATTTCTTTCCAAACTGTGAGTGACCGCATAAACTTTTAAATAAACCGATGGCCGCTGTCTTCATTTTAAAGAGAGCAAAAAAGTGGAAAGCTCACTCCTGTTCTCACCACGTGTGCAGCCAAGCTGGGAAGTCATGATGCATACACTGTCTACATTCTGAGATGAAAAACAAAGACATCAGAGTTTTGTCACTATTTCACTTACTAAAACACCCAAGTACATCACCAGCCACAGTAAGGCAGCCAGTTCTGTCTCCTTTTGAGTGGGGCTATGGGTCGCCTCTCATTTTCCCAAGTGACGTGGCTTCTGGTGGTGACATCACCATCATAGCTTTCCCTGAGAGCGCCTCACACCGCAGCCACTGTAGGCTGCTGCTCCTGGTGTGCCACAGGTATCTCTGTGGGGGCTGAGGCTGGGGATTTCACCTTACCTGGGCTCCCGCTGCCTCACTGGGCGCTGTCACATGCAGCACTTGTTTCTGTCATCCTTAGCCAGTGATATTAGTAATGACCAGCTAAGATATTGGAGCCAGAATGTGTGGATTGAAATCCTACTTCCTAAGGCGACTCTGTGTGAGCCTCAATGTCCAGGTCTGGAAAACTGGAGATAATAAATTAGCACCCATCTCATTTTGAGGACCCAGTGAGATGATCTGCATTTAGTGGAGCATGTAGTGGGCACCCAGGAAGTGTTTGGCATTGTTATCTAATGACTGTAGTTTTAGGGTGGTGGATGTGTGCCTGGCTTACTACTGCAAGGGGCAGGGCTAACTGGTCTTCCTTCACTCTTTCCCTTGGCTTTTCTCCCCAACCCTCCACTTGTGTCCCGGGATAGTACACACAATTTTCAATTAAACTCCACATTTATACAGGTGCTTTACTCCATCTGGGATGCCTTCCCTTCTTATCAAGACTTTACCACAATTTTCAGATGCCTGTGTTACTTTGAGACTCTTAATTCTAGCATCTAGAGACCTACTATCAGCCTTAAACTATTCAGGACTGTTACTTCAAAATACCGTGGGGTTTTTTTCATAGCTAATAAGCCAACAATGAATGTGAAGACCATGTGCCCTTGAGACACTTATTAAAGTCAACAGTGGAAGCCATTTTGCCACAAGAATGATGCAAATGTACAGGATCTTGGAGTTCACAAAAATAACTTTCAACTCAGTAAGATGAACACCAGTTTACAACAATCTAGGGCTTGAGCTACCTCAGCAATGGCCTCCGAAGAGTTGCTCTTGGTTGGAATTTTCTAATCATTAAATGGAAGTACCTGAGAGTGATCATCATGACCAGAGAAATCTTTAGACATGGAGTTTAGTGCAACTTTTGGTACTGAAGCCCAGGGAGGGGAAAAAGGAAGGTAGGACGCATTTTGTAATTCCATGGGGAGACGGAAATGTCAATCAGAGAGGGTAATGAGTTCTCTGGGAAAACAAAGAGAACAAAAACAGAGATTAATGAATGAGATATGTAGAAGTGGATTCTAACACTGAATTAGAATATATAGGCAAGACATTGTGGTGCATAACCAATCTGGAAATGACATCACTGGCATTCAGTTTAGAGCCTTGCTCTCCAGATGCTGTTTTCAATCTGACGAAAATGAGGTTGTGCTTGATTCTCCATTGTGATCTCATCCTTGACCCACAATGGCACTTTTTGGAGTGACTTCTATAGGTTTGCTTCTGCCATATTACAAGACTGATTTGCATAAGGAAAGTAATTTAAAATATATCACTGATCTTGGAGAATCTTTTAAAGTCTATGACATTTATGAGCCCAGCAAGGTCAATGTTTGTTTCAAAGTTTCTAAAGAAACTCTTATCTCTAAAGGGCTGATTTATTCCAAATAGCAATATTATTCTTCATTATAGCTATGAGACATCTTCATTTTAAACATAGTTTTTTAAGGTATCCAAATTCATTATATACACACAAAAGAGCACCAATTTCTTTTTTAAATTTTTTATTTAATAAATATAAATTTCCAAAGTACAACTTTTGGATTATAGCAGTTTCCCCCCCTATAACCTCCCTCCTACCCACAACCCTCCCATCTACTGTTCTCTCTCCCATCCCATTCACATTGATTCATTTTCAATTATCTTTATATACAGAAGATCAATTTAGTATATACTAAGTAAAGATTTCAACAGTTTGCACCCACATAGAAACACAAAGTATAAAGTACTGTTTGAGTACTAGTTATAGCATTAATTCACATAATACAACACATGAAGGACACAGATCCTACATGGGGAGTAAGTGCACAGTGACTCCTATTGTTGATTTAACAATTGACACTCTTATTTATGACGTCAGTAATCACCCGAGGCTCTAGTCTTGAGCTGTCAAGGCTATGGAAGCCTTTTGAGTTCGCCAACTCCAATCTTATTTAGACAAGGCCATAGTCAAAGTGGAAGTTCTCTCCTCCCTTCAGAGAAAGGTACCTCCCTCTTTGATGGCCCATTCTTTCTACTGGGATCTCACTCGCAGAGATCTTTCATTTAGGGTTTTTTTTTTCCCCAGAGTGTCTTGGCTTTCCATGCCTGAAATACTCTCATGGGCTGTTTAGCCCTTAAGGGCTGATTATGAGGCCAGAGAAGAGCACCAATTTCTATTCATAATTCTTTTTTTTTAATGTATCTATATTTGAGAGAGAGTGAGAGCGAGAGAGAGTGTCATCCATTTGTTCACTCCTCAAATGGACACAATCATTGGGCCTGGGCCAGGCCAAAGACAAGAACCTGGAACTCAGTGCAGGTGTCCCATGTGGGTAACAGGGACGAAAGTACTTGAGCCATCACTTGCTCCTTCCCTGGATGTGCAATAGCAAGAAGCTAGAACCAGAAGTCAAGTGAGGACTTGAACCCAGACACTCTCTCAGATCTCAACGGCTCTGCAGAATGTCTGCTCCTCTATAATCCCTCTCTATATGCAATCAACCGGGTGTTCCAATGGTTTTGATAATGAATGAGGTAGCATTGCTCCAAGGTGTAATTGGGCACTTGTTTGGAGCCTTCTGGAGTCATCTGCACCTTCTGTACTTTTCCAGACAAGAAAAACAAAGGCAAGAAGCTACTTTGAAAGCCAGAGCCAGTCTAGTGTCCAGTGATTTTAAATCTAATGTGTAAATAATGAATATAATTGCTTATTGGGTCACTTAAGCAAATTAAGGATAATGGTGTTTTTTATTTTATATTAAAATTTTTATTTATTTATTTGAAAGGCAGAGAGTTACAGAGAGACAGAGGGAGATGTGCTTCCATCTGCTGCTTCATTCCCCAAATGGCCACAATGGCCAGAGCTGTGCTGATCCTGTGCTGAGGTAGGAGCTTCTTCCAGGTCTCCCACGTGGGTGCAGGGGACCAAGCACTTGGGCCATCCTCTACTGCTTTCCCAGGCCATAGCAGAGAGCTAGATTGGAAGTGAAGCAGGTACATCTTGAACTGGTGCCCATGTGAGATGCCGGCACTGCAGTTGGTGGCTTTACCCACTATACCACGGAGCTGGCTCTTGACAACGGTGTTTAAATCATGAATTTGATATTCAGATTTTTATTTCCTTCAAAGTTCCCGGGCCTTCTCCTCCCTGGTTCAATGTACTCTGCCTGCCACCAGTGCATCTTACAAGTAGAGGACTGCTACCAGACTTTTATACTTCCATAGTTGCACAAGAAGCCAATAGCACATCCCTGACTTCAAGGGTTCGATCATGATCTTGACTTACTTCTCAACTCATATCCGAAGTTCCTCCTACCTAGAAGATGTAAACCACCACTTCCAATTGTCAATGTGATTTTGGGCATGTGGTTGAACCGCTGTGGGACTCAGTTGCTTTTGTTTATTTTCTGAGATGGGGGTGGTTGGAAAGGGTTGATGACATAATTTGTGAAAGGTTCATAAGTTGTAAAATTCTTTTTTTTAACATTTATTTAATGAATATAAATTTCCAAAGTATGATTTATGGATTACAATGGCTTCCCCCCCATACCGTCCCTCCCACCCACAACCCTCCCCTTTCCCACTCCCTCTCCCCTTCCATTCACATCAAGATTCATTTTCGATTATCTTAATATACAGAAGATCAGCTTAGTATACATTAAGTAAGGATTTCAACAGTTTGCTCCCACACAGAAACATAAAGTGAAAAATAATAGATAATTTTTTTTTAAATGATGATGAAATCAGATCAGACCTATTGTCATGTTTAATCCCAGTGAGAGTCAAGTTGGGAGTTGATAATTTCTTTTTTTTTTTTTTTTTTTTTTTTTTACAGAGGATCAGTTTAGTATACATTAAGTAAAGATTTCAACAGTTTGCACCCCCATAGAAACATAAAGGGAAATATATTGTTTGAGTACTCGTTATAGCGTTAAATCTCAATGCATAGCACATTAAGGACAGAGATCCTACATGAGGAGTAAGTGCACAGTGACTCCTGTTGTTGACTTTACCAATTGACACTCCTGTCTATGGCATCAGTAATCTCCCTATGCTCCAGTCATGAGTTTCCAAGGCTATGGAAGCCCTCTGAGTTCTCCGACTCTTATCTTGTTTAGACAAGGTCATAGTCAAAGTGGAGGTTCTCTCTTCCCTTCAGAGAAAGGTACCTCCTTCTTTGAAGACCTGTTCTTTCCACTGAGATCTCACTCACAGAGATCTTTTGCCAGAGTGTTTTGGCTTTCCATGCCTGAAATACTCTCGTGGGCTTTTCAGCCAGATCCGAATGCCTTTAGGGCTGATTCTGAGGCCAGAGTGCTGTTTAGGACATCTGCCATTCTATGAGTCTGCTGAGTGTCTCACTTCCCATGTTGGATCACTCTCCCCTTTATTTATTCTATCGGTTAGTGTTAGCAGGTACTAGACTTGTTTATGTGCTCCCTTTGACTCTTAGTCCTTTCATTATGATCAATTGTGAACAGAAATTGATCACTGGGACTAGTGAGATGGCATTGGTACATGCCACCTTGATGGGATTGAATTGGAATCCCCTGGTATGTTTCTAACTCTACCATTTGGGGCAAGTCAGCTTGAGCATGTCCCAAATTATACATCTCTTCCCTCTCTTATTCCCACTCTTATGTTTAACAGGGATCACATTTCAGTTAATTTTCAACACTTAAGAATAACTGTGGATTAATTACAGAATTAAACCAGTCATATTAAGTAGAACAAACAAAAAAACTACTAAGAGGGATAATGTATTAAGTTGTTCATTAACAGTCAGGGCTATGCTGATCAAGTCACCGTTTCCCATAGTGTCCATTTCACTTCAGGAGGTTTCCTTTTTGGTGTTCAGTCAGTTGTCACCGATCAGGGAGAACATATGGTATTTGTCCCTTTGGGACTGGCTTATTTCACTCAGCATGATGTGTTCCAGATTCCTCCATTTTGTTGCAAATGACTGAATTTCGTTGTTTCTTACTGCGGTATAGTATTCTAAAGAGTACATATCCCATAATTTCTTTATCCAGTCTACCATTGATGGGCATTTAGGTTGGTTCCAGGTCTTAGCTATTGTGAATTGAGCTGCAATAAACATTAGGCTGCAGACCGCTTTTTTGTTTGCCAATTTAAATTCCTTTGGGTAAATTCCAAGGAGTGGGACGGCTGGGTCGAACGGTAGGGTTATCTTCAGGTTTCTGAGGAATCTCCAGACTGACTTCCATAGTGGCTTGACCAGTTTGCATTCCCACCAACAGTGGGTTAGTGTCCCTTTTTCCCCACATCCTCGCCAGCATCTGTTGTTGGTAGATTTCTGAATGTGAGCCATTCTAACCGGGGTGAGGTGAAACCTCATTGTGGTTTTGATTTGCATTTCCCTGATTGCTAATGACCTTGAACATTTTTTCATGTGCCTGTTGGCCATTTGGATTTCCTCTTTTGAATAATGTCTATTGAGGTCTTTGGCCCATCTCTTAAGTGGGTTGTTGGTTTTGTTTTTGTGGAGTTTCTTGATCTCTTTGTAGATTCTGGTTATTAACCCTTTATCTGTTGCATAGTTTGCAAATATTTTTTCCCATTCTGTCGGTTGTCTCTTCACTCTCCTGACTGTTTCTTTTGCAGTGCAGAAACTTCTCAATTTGATGCAATCCCAATAGTTGATTTTGGCTTTGACTGCCTGTGCCTCCCGGGTCTTTTCCAGAAATTCTTTGCCTGTGCCAATATCTTGAAGGGTTTCTCCAATGTTCTCTAGTAACTTGATGGTGTCAGGTCGTAGATTTAGGTCTTTAATCCATGTTGAGTGGATTTTTGTGTAAGGTGTAAGGTAGGGGTCTTGCTTCATGATTCTGCACGTGTTAATCCAATTTTCCCAGCACCATTTATTGAACAGAATGTCCTTGCTCCAGGAATTAGTTTTAGAACCTTGATCAAATATAAGTTGGCTGTAGATGTTTGGGTTGATTTCTGGTATTTCAATTCTGTTCCATTGGTCTATCCATCTGTTTCTGTACCAGTACCATGCTGTTTTGATTACAACTGCCCTGTAGTATGTCCTGAAATCTGGTATTGTGATGCCTCCGGCTTTGTTTTTGTTGTACAAGATTGCTTTAGCTATTCGAGGTCTCTTGTGCCTCCATATAAATTTCAGCACCATTTTTTCCAGATCTGAGAAGAAGGTCTTCGGTATCTTGATTGGTATTGCATTGAATCTATAAATTGCTTTTGGGAGAATGGACATTTTGATGATATTGATTCTTCCAATCCATGAGCATGGAAGATTTTTCCATTTCTTGGTATCCTCTTCTGTTTCTTTCTTTAAGGTTTTGTAATTTTCATTGTAGAGATCTTTAACGTCCTTGGTTAAGTTTATTCCAAGGTATTTGATTGTTTTTGTAGCTATTGTGAATGGGATTGATCTTAGAAGTTCTTCCTCAGCCATGGCATTGTCTGTGTATACAAAGGCTGTTGATTTTTGTGCATTGATTTTATACCCTGCTACTTTGCCAAAATCTTCTATGAGTTCCAATAGTCTCTTAGTAGAGTTCTTTGGGTCCCCTAAATAAAGAATCATGTCATCTGCAAAGAGGGATAGTTTGAGTTCTTCCTTCCCAATTTGTATCCCTTTAATTTCTTTTTCTTGCCTAATAGCTCTGGCTAGAACCTCCAGAACTATATTGAATAGCAGTGGTGAGAGTGGACATCCCTGTCTGGTCCCAGATCTCAGTGGAAATGCTTCCAACTTTTCCCCATTCAATAGGATGTTGGCCGTGGGTTTTTCATAGATTGCTTTGATTGTATTGAGGAATGTTCCTTCCATACCCAGTTTGCTTAGAGTTTTCATCATGAAAGGGTGTTGTATTTTATCAAATGCTTTCTCGGCATCTATTGAGATAATCATATGGTTTTTCTTCTGCAGTCTATTAATGTGGTGTATCACATTGATTGTCTTGCGCACATTAAACCATCCCTGCATACCAGGGATAAATCCCACTTGGTCTGGGTCATAAGTTGTAAAATTCTGTATCAAGCAAGAGGTCACTGTTTAGCCTGCGCCTAACTTGTGCTAAGTTTGAGGCAAGAGTATAAATGGAGGCCCAGAAATGATAAT
The DNA here is from genome assembly GCF_964237555.1 of Oryctolagus cuniculus. Lineage (NCBI taxonomy): Eukaryota > Metazoa > Chordata > Mammalia > Lagomorpha > Leporidae > Oryctolagus > Oryctolagus cuniculus. The sequence continues at coordinate 136,459,737 of NC_091433.1, forward strand.
TTCTAAAAGTTGTAAAAACTTGTAAGTAAAAATTTCACATTTGTTGCCTGTCTTGACAAGCATGCCTTCACAAAGACCAAAAGGCTAGTTTAAATTTAGAATATCTGTACTCCTAGGAATTCCGATGAATGTAACTACCTTCCCCACACATATTCCCTTCTTCTTCTACCTCCCCCTGTCTTACAACAGAGGACCTTGGCACACATGGGGTGGACACCAGCATCCACCATTCAAGTTCTGTCCACCTGCACACAAGCCATTGCTTCTTGGTTCCCCTACCCTCCTGCATCTCATGGCCTAAGAGGGGAGGGGTGCCAGGGCCCACAACAGAGAGCTAGATGTAGTTCTGTTTATTTTTTTTTTTTTGGTGCTTTTTAATAATGCACATGATGAATGATAGAGCATTTTCTTTTCTTTGACAATGAGCTAAAAATTGTATTGCTGGGATATGATGCTAATCTGAGTTATAAGAAGTCGACTCCTTGAAATCATTATCCTATAGCATTTTCCTAACATATATGGCTATTGTCCAGAAGTAGGTAATGGCTGAAGAATGAATTTTGTCTTTGTGATTTTATTTTTTATACTTTTGAATCTCCCAAAACAACTTCATTTCCTGTAACATTTCCCTCCTTTTTTTCTCGTTCTCATTTCTGTTTTAAACAGCAACAGTCAAGAAATACAACTGAGACTTGTTATACTCTATGTACAAAAATACTATTCAGTGATGTGTTAATAATGCTATTGTAATCAGTTATCATATTTAGTTAATAACGTGTACTGAGAATATATATAAGCTTTTTTGGGAAGCAATTTTAAATTTACTTGGAAACTGCTTATTCCCTTATCAAATATTTAGGTGGCTTCCACTCCATCGTGTGATGGTTTAAGATCCAGAAGGTACAGGAAGACATTAATGTATGAAAGTATTGACCTGACTCAACTGAACCTTTGACTACTATAGAGGGAAATACCATTACAGTCAGCAAGAGTTGGAAGATTGGTTTTTACCTGGAGTTTGCAACTTAGAAAATGAAAGATCATTTTGAATTGCTGCTTTTAGACATTTTACCTTAGTAATATCAATCCTTCACCTTCTTTGATAGTATTTGGATGCTTACTATAAAAAAATGAGGCCAACTTGCAACAGTACAGGCCAGAACATGACTCTCCAGGTCTCTGATGGGAGGCTTGGGTCAAGTTCATAATTATGATGCTCTGCAGGTGAGCCCAGAGCATTGTTGGGTATAAGGAGCAATGTCAAGGAGGCATGCCTGGCCCAGGCACTGTTATGGAATAGCCACTGGATGTCCAGCTGATGATTTTTAAAGAAAGGATTTGTGATACCTCAACCCAAATATTGTAGGTTAGTTTATTGGAGTTAAAAAAGGCTAGGGGTAAAATCAGAAATGGCTTAAAGAGTGGCTCATCATTGCTCCATCAACAGATTGCTGCTAGAAATTCCATCAACACAGCCGTTAAATATGAGGCATTGATACCTGGTAAGTCCACTTATCTTTTCTGGTCAAAAGTTTGGGAACCAAGATGAACATTGTAATGCCACTTTTTGTCATAGCTGTTTGCCGCCAAGGATCCCTCATTTGTACAGTAATCATTGTTTGGTTCTTTGCTAAGTACTCCACATTTTCTCCTTTAATCTTAATAATAACCTATGAGATACCAATATTATATGTATTCCACAGAAAGGAAAGTTCAAGGTAAAAAAATGTTAAATAACTTATCAGAGATCACAGAGCTAGGAGATGGTTGTACCAGCTTTTCAATGTAGACACTGGGATCAGACACAAATCCTTCATCTTGACCTATTAAGATCTAATTTATAGAATTCTTAGGGAGGATTTTGGACTTCTGCAAGGCTTGGAATGGGGCTCTGAGCTGGTTCTCCCTAGGTCATATTAAACTAAGAGACCCAGATGACATCTGTTTTACACTTGTTAATAAAGATGAGGGCAAGAGTTTGACATTTAGGAGATAATATAACAGAACTCTGTGGGCTCTCAGCTTGAGGTCCACAGGAACAAAATGACTCCCTCCCCCCTAAATCACCTGCAATCCAAAAGCTGTAGGAAAAGGAAATGGTTGCCCATTTGTGTTAAGGATTCAGGCCCCTGGTCCATGTTTGGTTTACGGCTATGATTGATGTACACCAAGCAGTAGAATGTGCTCTTTACAAGATCCATGGCTGTTTTCTGGCACTGAAGCCTGGAACAACTCCAGAGACAGGTTGGTATCTGGTACAGATCCACCAGTTCACCCCCAATCCCCAAACGGGTTTTGGGATTGTGTGTCCAAGGATCTGCCATGGTATTGGCTTGAAGTTTTCAGTTCTACAAATCTGATCTCTCCCCAAGGCTTACCTTGATGTTGAGTCCAAGTCCAGTTGACAGAGTTGATGATGATGTAAGAGACAAATGCTTGAAAACTGGACGTTCGCCCTTTTCAGGAAAGGCTGTGGCAGAGCTTAGCGTTGCCTTTTACTTTAGAGGTCTGAGCTACTGAGTGGATGGTGAGGGGAAAAGACAAACTGAATATTCTATACGGTGTGTTCCTGCAAACCTGAATGCTGTGCTGCCGCAGTTCACACGCTTCCTTTTCAAAGCTACCTCCTCAGTTGCTCCAAACACAAAGTTTAAGATAAGAATCTTTGATGGACCTTAGTTGAACAATGATAACAGATAAGTTTTGCAAATCGATTATACATAAAATATTGCATAACTGAGTTTCAAAGAACTAAACTTCAAATCGATTTATGTGATATGAATTCAAGTCAAGGTGCTTCACTCAAATTGGTAGGCTGGTTTTCACACTGCCCTTCTGAAATGTATGCTTATTGAAGTGATACTTAGTGAAGAGGATACGTTTGTATAATTGGTCATGTTCATTGAATCTTTGTCTTGTTTCTACTCTAGCCCAGTGGCTCTCAGGTGGTAAAATGAAATGTAATAATGATAACTATGATAAATACAATAAAAAGTTGGGATAGTGGGCATTAGATCCAATCCAACAGTTAAGACACCTGTGTCCCATACTGTAATTCCTGAGCTTGGTTTTTGGCTTCGGCTCCTGACCCTAGCTTCCTGCCAACACAGACTCTGGGAAGCAGTAGTGATGGCCCAAGTAGTCAAGTTTCTGTCACCTTTGGGGGAGACCTAGATGAGTTCCCCACACTCATCTTTGGCCTGGCATACCTCGTCCATTGCAGGCATTTGGGGAGTGAACCAGCAGACGGGAACTCTTTATCTGCCTGTCTGTATCTCCTGTCTCACTGCCTCTCAAACAAATAAATAAAAATTTAAAAAGTAATGGTAGGTAGAGACAGACATAAGATTTGGAATATTGAAGCTCTTAATTGGAGTGGGCACTGTGGCACAGCGCGTTAAGCTGCTTGCAATGCCCACATACCATATCAGAAAGCTGGATCAGGTGATGGCTATTCCACTTCTTTCATTTTTTTAAGGAATTCAAGGACAATATATTTTAGGCATTCTTTAATTCCATTTATACCGTAATTAGCCAAATCATTAAAAATTGTTTGACCATATGTAAACCAAATGGCCATAAATTTATTATATTTTTTGTAAAATTCATAGTAACGTAGAATTACAGAGAAATTTTAAGCATGTTAAAATATGTTCACCATAAAAAACTATTTTTAAGTTTCTGCTTAAGATGTTTATATCGCAATAAAATAAATACTACTTTCACCTGGCTTAGGTCTGCTTTCATTAATAATTAATTTGTTCTTTTCTATTTCTTCAAAGTTATAACTCTTTTTTTATCTATCATATCCATAGAGACTTCTACATAGTTGATTTTTTTTCACAGTGCTGGTTCAGGTAATGACTATTCCATTTCTGATCCAACTCCCCGCTAATGCACGGGGGAAAGCAGCAAATGATGCTTCAAGTACTTAGTCCTCTGCCTCCCACGTGCTAGACCAGGGTAGATAGAGTTCCTGGCTTCTGGCTTCAGCCTGTCCCAGCCCTGGCTGTTGTGGGCATTTGAGGAGTGAACAAGGGGATGGAATACCTCTCTGTCTCTCTTCCTCTCTCTGTCACTCTACCTTTCAAATAAATAAATGAAAAAATATTTAGAAACTTTTATATTTGCATATGTAGTAGCTAAATATATTCTCCTTATTTAAAAATGTCAAACAAATTAGATAAAGCAAAAGTCACTGGTGACATCTTCCTAATTTGTGTTTTCCAGAGAGGGAATTTCTGTTATCAGTTTGCCAAGTCGCCTTCCACACATTTATATAAATACCTAGGTGCAAACTCTGGATAGATCATTTATATAGATGGCAGCATACACTACACTCATTATACTTCAGTTTTTATTTTCTTTTTTTGTAAGACTTGGTGATTTTTTCTATATCAATGCAGCTCTATTTCATTCTTTTGAATTCCATAGTGTGACTCTCCCATGGTTTATTTAACATTCCCCATTTCCTTGAATGTGCTGTTTTTGCACATGTGTGGGTATCCTAGAGAAACACTCTTACATATGCACAGAGATATGTATTCAGCTTGCGATTTTTTCCAAGTAAGGATTTTAATGAAAAGCAAGTTTCCATTCATTCTCCCCACAATTTCCCAAAATAAAAATGTAAAAGGACAATCGCATACTTTAAAAGGGACATAATTAAAGAAAAAGCACACACACAAAGACAGACTACTCCTAGGAAAGATAGATGGAAAGATATTTTCACTGCAGATCTGTGAAACTGTCATAATGGATTAGCTCTGCTGCACGAATCTGATTGGGGAACCATTGCTTAGCCTCAAAATTAAATGAGCTCATTTTCCATCAGGTAGGATGGAAAGAAGTACATTTTCCAAAACACTGAAAGACCCATAGCTGTGGATTCCAGAATCTGGGTGGCTCATTGCTTTTGTCACCTGAGTTACTTGCTGCCCTCACACCCTGGCTCCTGGGGAGGGGGTGGGGGAAAGGGAGCCAGTGGTGCTACTGAATCCATCTGTGCACACTGCTGCTGAAGGCTCCTTCACACCAGCAGGCCCCGCTGTCTTCTTGATCTTGAGAATGTTCATCTTTGGTGGGGGGGCTGTTCCCAAAATTGTCAGTGGTGTTTCCAGGTGCATGCCAGATGAATTGATGAGGTGGCACACAGGGAAACATTCCTCAATGCAAAAGTTATGTATTATCTATGGTTTAATATTTATGACAAAGAAAAAGATTTTAAAAAAACCATTTGGTATCTAATGTAAGAAATGGGTTATTGAGGCTGGCGCCGTGGCTCACTTGGCTAATCTTCTGCCTGCAGCGCCGGCACCCTGGGGTTCTAGTCCTGGTTGGCGTGCCAGATTCTGTCCCAGTTGCTCCTCTTCCAGTCCAGCTCTCTGCTGTGGCCTCAGGAAGGCAGTGGAGGATGGCCCAAGTGTTTGGGCCCTGCACCCGCATGGGAGACCAGGAGGAAGTACCTGGCTCCTGGCTTTGGATCGTTGCAGCGCGCCAGCTGTAGCAGCCATTTGGGAGGGGGGGTAAAACAACAGAAGGAAGACCTTTCTCTCTGTCTCTCTCACTGTCTAACTCTGCCTGTAAAAAAAATTTAAAAAAAGGAATGGGTTATTGAAATAAAACATATTTGAAATCATACTTGCTTGTGTCAACATAGAAAACTCTTAAAGGTCAGGTAAGCATTCTATGAGATCCTGGGCAATTTCCTTAGCCTTTTCAGATCCTGGTCTTCCCATAGGGCTGGTGCTGTGGCAGAGCGGATAAAGCAGCCATCCTATGTGGGCACCACTTCAAGTCCCAGCTGCTCCACTTCCAATCCAGCTCTCTGCTAATGCCCCTGGCAAAGCAGTGGAAGATGGCCCAAGTGCTTGGGCCACTGCACCCACGTGGGAGACTTGGATGAAGCTCCTGTCTCCTGGCTTTGGCCTGGCCTTTTCAGCCATTTAGGGAGTGAACCAGTAGATGGAAGATTTTCTCTCTCGCTCTCTCTCTGTAATGCTGACTTTCAAATAAATAATTAGAAAATGAAATGGGCTCATATGTTTCACATTGGAATGTCATGAAGATTACATGCAGTAGAAAGAAGCGTGTGTTATGGCACATAACAGCTGTGAATATGAGGGGAGATCTTTGAAAAGTTCATAGAGAATGAGTAACAGAAAAAAAAAACAAACCCATGTTTGTATTTCAAAAGATCTTGGCACCAAAAACATTTTCTTTCTTTTTTTTTTTTTTTTTTTTGACAGGCAGAGTGGACAGTGAGAGAGAGAGACAGAGAGAAAGGTCTTCATTTTGCTGTTGGTTCACCCTCCAATGGCCGCTGTGGCTGGCGCGCTGCGGCCAGTGCACCGCGCTGATCCGATGGCAGGAGCCAGGTACTTATCCTGGTCTCCCATGGGGTGCAGGGCCCAAGTACTTGGGCCATCCTCCACTGCACTCCCTGGCCACAGCAGAGAGCTGGCCTGGAAGAGGGGCAACCGGGACAGAATCATCGCCCCGACCGGGACTAGAACCTGGTGTGCCGGCGCCACAAGGCGGAGGATTAGCCTAGTGAGCTGCAGCGCCGGCAACCAAAAACATTTTCTAATTCCATTTTCTACAAGCTTTTTGAAGTTCCTTTAGGATTTACTTTTATCATGTTCTTCTCTTCCTCCCCAAGTATTGTCTAGCCCAGGTCCTAATCCAGAGTCTCATTTAGGTGACTTTGTCCATCAAAGTCTTAGTAAGGTTTTAATTGTTGATTGCATTTATATTCTAATCGCACAGTTTTGAAAACTAGTGAAGCTTCTACTCCTCGATGAATAAATCTCTTAGTGATGGAATTCCAGGCCCAGACAAGACATTCCTAAGGAGGGAGAGATGCCTAGAGGTAGGAAAAGAACACCACATCGATTATTTTTTAGGTCCATATGGGACGCAGAAGAATCCATGTTTGCTGTATTCCAGTTATCAACTGTCACTTCCTCTCGTCCAAGGTGTGTGCTTTCTGACATACAATGCCAAGATAAAAAAAAAACAAAAACAAAAACAAAAAAAAACTAAAAACTGTTAAGACCTGAAATAAGACCTGAAAAGAAACGTCTTCTGTTGGGGGGGAAAAAAAGATAAATAAAACCAGCTCTAGCTACTCATCCAGGGATAATCAAAGGGAAGTGAAAGTTCCTGGCTTCGTTTTGAAACTGGGTTTTATTTTCCAGGTGATTGGAAGGTATCAAGAAGCATGGCTCATGGGAATCTCCCGTGGCCGCCCCAGGTCCTTTGTGAAAATGTAAGCTACACCGGCTCTCACCCAGAGAGCAGCATGTATTGTCTGGAAACAATTAGAGGTATTTTTTCCATCCTGATCTGACAACCTCAAACACATAGGCAATTGGGAGAGAGGGCGGTGAGGTCTAGGTTCCACTGTTAACTATTTAAATGGTTAAAATATTAAAACTAATTAAGTTGAATTTACTTGGAGCCCCCAAGGATGGGCCCTGATGGAATACGGAGCTCAGAGAGGCTTAAAAGTCACCAGGAAGAAAAATCTTGGAGCTCTGGAAAATATTTTGTCACTGCTAATGATTTTCCAAGACCCTTCAGGAAAATAGTCTAACAATGAATGGCCGTTTTGGGCAATGCCTGAAGCAACATCAGAAGTGACCTGTAGACCCGGGTGACTGCAGGTGAGCCTGGTGTCACGTCTTCTTTAAGGTGTGGCATCAGCACTGTGGTCCCAGACCAGAGCACAGGCACTCTTGCGTGACAGGCTGTCCCCACCATTAGAATGTTCTCTTTGTCAAGATGCGCCAGTCTCCTGAAACCTGCATTTAAATGATTAAAAAGAGAAATGATGTGGGTTTACTTACTGGTTTGTTTGCTTTGAAAGAAAGCTAACAGGAAAGAGAGGTCAGGGAGGGGTCAGGGAGGCAGGAGAAGGTGTTCAGGAGAGGTGGGCCAGCATGCAACAAGAGAGATGCAAAACAGGCGTCCCCTGCATTTGGCAAGCTTTCTCAGAAACCTTTCAAACTTGATTTTCAAACTGATGCTAGAGGCAAATGTTCCCACCTTTTCCCTGTTGGTCAGCAATGTCCAAATTGCCAAGTGCTATAAAGGACAATTGTGTCAACAGCACAAGGCTTTGCATCTGCCAAATGGTGCCCAGCAGAAACACCACACATGGGGAGGCAGCACTGTGTGGGGCAGACCCTGGAATGCAGAGCGAGGACCAGGTGTGAATCCTCACGCCAGTGCCTGCCCATGTGTGGCTCCTGAGTTGCCCAGCAGGGGGCTTGCGCCATGCAGCCTGGTCACAGGGATGTGGAGATGAGGCAAAAACTAACATCCACTGTCCCTTGGGCTCCTTTCCCTCCCCACTCCTTCCCCTGCATCGAGCCCCTAGCACAAGGAACATGCCTTCACACCTGGAGAAGTAGGTTCAACCACTGGTGTAAGATTCCTGGGGTTCTAAGTCTCCCACTGGGCAAAACAGTACATTTCATCTGGGCTTCAGAATTAACTTTCTAGAATAGAAAATTCAACATAAAATCTCCGCTTGTGGATTCATCACTAGATTGCATCAGGAACTAGCAGATACCTCATTTTTTTTCCCCCGCAGAGCATCACGTGCAAACTTTTCTTGAGAATATTCCTTCTTTAACAATGCTAGGTTTGTTTATTGGATTTGATGAACTTTTTTTATCCAAAAGGAAGCAAAAATAGCATTAAGACTAAAACATTTCCTTAGCATTGATTCTATGATGAAAGCCGGTCAGTCTTTCCTTAGATGTATTTTATCTTTCATCACAGTCTCCTAATTTTCCTCAGAGAAAAACTTAGAGTTGACCATATTCACACCTGTTGATTCTTGAGCCAAGTTTATAGTAATCCTCCGCCTTCTCCATCCACAGCTCCAGAGCTGGCAATGTTACCCACGCAGGATCCTACTGAGATGTGAGCAATGGTTAGTACAATGGCTTCCTGGGAGGAAAAAGCAGGAATACCAAAGCTCAGGTGACTAGCAGGAGCTTTGCCCCTGATTTTGCATCCCTTTGTCATCATTTTATGCAAAACTTGAATTAATATATATAACATTCCCTTAGCAAATTTGGAGGAGGCAAGAGACTGTCCCACAGAAAAGATAGTTGAGAGTCTAACATCAAAAGTTACACAAAATGCACAAGGCACAGAGTTAGGAACTAAATGTAGTCATTATTCTGAGGCCATCCTGGCTGGGGCAACCACTATCACCCACCTGAACAGGCTTTGAACACTATTTTTCTACCCTGTATAATGTCTGAACTCTCAAAGGAGGAGCCCAATGAGCTTCAGCATACACTGTTTTATCCAAATGCTTTTAAAAATTTGAGTACTTTAAAAAGTTCATGAAATACGAAATTAAATGAGAAAATTATTTTGTTTAAAAAATTTTGAAATCTATGCATAGTATTTTCATAATACACATTTCCATGAAATTTAAAAAATCCTTTTGATTAGCTTTATTTTTTAAAATTACATTTATGAAATGCATAACATGAAACTGACCACCTTACCCTCAGTCAGTGTCTCTTCAGTAATGGTAAATTCATTCACGCTGAGGGGCAACCAATCTCAGGAACTTTTCACCTTGTAAAGCTGAAACTCTGTATCAAAGAAGAGATGACCCTCTTCTATCCCCCCCCCCCCCCCGCCACCGCCCCCCAGGCCCTAGTAGCCAGCCTTATTGGTTGGCTTGTTTTGAAAGAAGGTTGCCTACTTTGTCTCTGCCTCTTGTCTCTATGAATTTTAATCTCTTTAGTGGCTATTTAAGTGGAATGTTTGTCTTTTTGTAACATTTTACTTAGCATAATGTCTTTTCTTTTCTTTCTTTCTTTTTTTTTTTTTTTTTGAAAGGCAGAGTGGACAGTGAGAGAGAGAGAAAGATCTTCCTCTGTTGCTGGCGCGCTGCAGCCGGCGCACCGCGCTGATCTGAAGTGGGGAGCCAGGTGCTTCTCCTGGTCTCCCATGCAGGTGCAGGGCCCAAGTACTTGGGCCATCCTCCACTGCACTCCCGGGCCACAGCAGAGAGCTGGACTGAAAGAGGGGCAACTGGGACAGAATCCGGTGCCCCGACCGGGACTAGAACCCGGTGTGCCGGCACCGCAAGGCAGAGGATTAGCCTAGTGAGCCGCAGCGCCGGCCAGCATAATGTCTTCAAGGTCCATCTACATTGTAGCACATGGGGTGCTTTCTTTCCTTTTTAAGGCTGAATAATATCCCATTATATGGATATACTACCTTTGGTTTATCTACTTATCTGTCACTGGAAATTTGGGCTGTTTTGTTCAAACATCAGAGCCTACATCTATTAGTTTTTAAAGGGGTAATTCCTTTTCTGCTCAGAAAAACATAACTATCAAAAATAACTTTAAATGAGCCCTATTAAAATTTAAATTACTTACAGAAATCTGTTTATTTTTTCATAATTCATGCTTTTGTTCAGTATGGTAAGAGTTGGGTTCAATTGTGGCTTAGGATGCCTGTATCCTATCTAGGAGAGCCTGGTTCAAGTCCTGTCTCCTCTGCTCCTGATCCTGCTTCTTGCTAATGAGCTTCCTGGGAGACAACAGGTAATGGCTCAAATACTTGAGTTACTAGCACCAACCTGGGAGACCCAGATACAAGGCTGGGTTCCTGGCTCCCGCCTGGCCAGCCCTAGCTGTTGAAGGGTATTTGCGGAGTGGATCAGCAGATGGGAGATCTCTCTGTGTCTGTTTCTCTCTCTTTGCCTTTCAAGTAAAATAAAAATAAAGAAATAACTAATTTAACAATTGGGCCCCAGCTGTCCAGGACTAGTAACCTGTGTCTCCATCTCTGAACCAGGAGCACATTCTCACTTCTGCCACCCACTTTCTTCCCATTCGAATTCTGGGTGTGAGCGCTTCACCCTGAGCTCTCCACGTGCCTCCTCTGTTCCCACCCTATGACCCTCGTTTTCCTGCACAGAGAAAAGTCCTGACCTGTCTGAAGCCCACCCCCATCCTTACCTGGAGGGGACCACCCCCACCTCCCCTCGTTGGTTATCATTATTATGTCATCCAGATCAATCACTGGGCCCTCGCGCTGTTGTAACTGTCGCTTTGATCATTCGTTCCACTTTGTTAGTCCTCATCAGGTCCAGGCCCCACTAATGGGAAACAGCGGCCTTCCAAAAGCAAGGCAACCTGGTGACCAGGGCCAATTACCACATTGTTTGGTTTTTAAATTAGTCCCTTCTTGGCGCTCTGATCGCCATCAGGAGGCCGGCGATTCAGAAACCCAGGGGGTGCCTGCCTCCCTGCCCGCCTGTATCCGTGAATGGGCTCTCTGAGGCTCCAGTCAAGGGCAACCCCAGTGGGCCTGAAACACACACTGCGTGGACCAGGAGTCATAGCCGCCTCACCAGTAGGACGGGCATTTTCCCGTCAGATGACTCCTATCTTACTTGACTTCCTCTGGGGGCAGTTATGGGGTTTGATCATTAGGACCAAGCCACAACAACACGGAATCCTGTGGCTGAACAAATCACTTGTCTTCTGGACTACACACAGAAGGGTGCAGAAACCAGGGGAGAACTGGAGGAGATGGACATCTCTTTGGCTTCCACATAATTTAATAGACGCTCCAGTTCCAGCTCACGTGCCTGGTGCTGACTCTAAAGAAAAACGTGAAAGGGTCATTAGGTAGGAAATTAAAGATCAATATAAGCTACGTTTCAACACCTCATTTTCCTTAATATCAGTGTCTCCCACTGATATTCAGGGGTGTGTGTGTACTACTTTAATGATGTTTGCTATGTCCAATCCTATTTTTTATTTTAAAAGAATTATTATCAAACTTTATATCTTTTTTTTAAAAAGATTTATTTATTTATTTGAAAGGCAGAGTTACAGAGAGGCAGAGGCAGAGAGAGAGAGAGACAGAGAGAGAGTCTTCCATCCACTGGTTCACTCCCCAGATGGCCACAATGGCCAGAGCTGCGCCGATCTGAAGCCAGGAGCCAGGAGCATCTTCTGGGTCTCCCTTGCGGGTGCAGGGGCCCAAGGATGGGCCATCTTCTACTGCTTTCCCAGGCCACAGCAGAAAGCTGGATGGGAAGTGGAGCAGCCAGGACTTGAACCAGCACCCAAAGGTGATGCTTTGCTGCAGACTGGGGCTTTAACCCGCTACGCTACAGCACCAGCCCCAAACTTTATATCTTGTACCTCGAGTGGCATGCAAGTGTTCCATATCTTCCCTTAAGCAATGGCTGTGCTAAAATGTCATTTATTCACACTCTAACGAGTACTCAGCCTCCAAAGTTAACCCACAAATGAATACCTCTGGTGTCTCTGCTAGACTAGTCTAGCTTCTGTCATGATTTGGGGCAGCCTGATGGCTCCTGAATGGTATTAATTGGATTTAGAGATTATAGCTAATAAGCAATTGCAGCTTATTACTGTTAAGATTTCTGTTACCTGAGAGCAATAATGCCCTTTCTTGGAGAAATCACTCGAATGGCTCTAGACAAGCCTGTGGACTAGGACAGAAGCGTTAGGAGCAGGACACACTTTCAGCTCTCCTGGGCTCCCACTAGGCAAGGTCTTCTCCTCTCATGTCAGGCTGGAGCCCCCTAGAGCTGATGTCCATTCCTCTCTTTCTCTACCCTCCTCTACTCATTGTCTCTCGGGACATGCATCAACTTGCATCCTTACACTAACCCGAAGAGTGGTACTCTTCCCTCAAAAACCTTCTAACCCTAAGGTGTCCATTGGGAACCTCCAAATTTGATCCCAGCACATCTCAAGTTTGCTGTCTCAGATTTCACATGACGCAACTGTGGCCAAATAGACACATTCCTAGGTTACCTTTGATAACCTTTTAGATGGAGGCATTTAAGTACCTAAAAGCAAAATTTACAGAAGTACATAAGGACAAATGCATGTACCTCTATCTTTACCTCTTTCAGAGGCCGAAGTTATCAGGAGAGAGCTCAAGCATGCCTTTTGATTTAAAGTAAAAGGCGATATTTTGTTTTTCAGTGAGGCAGAATATATCTCAATGTAGTAATTGAATTTAGTTCTATTTAGTCTAGTTTGATGGGGGTAGAGCTAGAATTGTGAGTCCAGAATTGACATCGTTTAATACTTAACAGATGGATAGAAAACAAAAAGTTTAGGAGATAAGGATGTCAGAAGGTTACAAGCTGCTATGGGCATACAGTAAAGTATAGTTTATTTGAAAGGCTAGGCTTATGTTGATTAATTTCTCTTCTATTATATTTTAGAATTACAAATTCTTCACAGGGAGAGCTGTCTTTTCAGCTAAACCTTGAATGGGATGCAGTATTACAAAAGGTGTCATGGTGTTTCATATGAAATATACTTCATACTGTAAGAAGAGCTTATACTCATTTTATTTTTATTTTACTTTATTTATTTATTTATTTTGATAGGCAGCGTTAGACAGTGAGAGAGAGAGAGAGAGAGAGAGAGAGAGAGAGAGAAGTCTTCCTTTCCATTGGTTCATCCCCTACATGGCCACCACAGTCAGAGCGCTGCAGCCGTTGCGCTGCGCCGATCCGAAGCCAGGAGCCAGGTGCTTCTTCCTGGTCTCCCATGTGGGTGCAGGGCCCAAGCACTTGGGCCATCCTCCACTGCCTTCCCAGGCCACAGCAGAGAGCTGGACTGGAAGAGGAGCAACTGGGACAGAATCCAGCGCCCCAACCGGGACTAGAACCCAGGGTGCCGGCGCTGCAGGCAGAGGATTAGCCAAGTGAGCTGCAGCGCTGGCCCAGATGCTTATACTCTTGAAAGGTATAGAATCAGGGAGTAATATTTTGTTACTAGGTTAACTCCACAAAGGAGAAGTCATTGCTTCCTATGCTCAAACTGAATGTCTGAAGATCATTAAACAATTATATGATGGTAAGTATACTCCCTGACATGTGCATTAATTTTCATGTCACTAGACATGAAAGTCTACTTCTAAGAGGGCTCATTAGGCAAAGGCCACCTTTATACTCTGGAACGAGTAAATTCGCCATTGAAAATGGAGGGTATTAACCCACTGAAAGAAGCCTTTTAGCACCCACTTTCTGTGCACTGAGTCTTAGGCCTAATCTGGAGTCAGTCAAATGACAGTGAGGGATGATGGGAACCACACAGGAAGAGCGTCGGATGGGCTGAGACAGTCACTTCCTCAGGGCAGTTTGGCTTCCTGCTAGATACTCAGTTGCTTGACTGTTTTGCAGGGATTCTTTTTAAAAGCAGTGAATTAGTTCTTGCCTGAGAAGCAGTTTGAAGATACAGTAAATACTCTTACGGTTACTTTCAGGAACATATTTTATAAAAACATTAAATAATTCTTCGGGTCAAGATGACAATACATTAAGATAAAAACGTAGGAAATCAGAAAAGTCATTGAAGGGAAAGTAGGACAGTTGACAGGAACTTCCATGTGGTAGGATGGATTGGTTCTAGGGTTACATGAGACTGTCAAAGGAAAATAGATTTGTGGGGAGGGGAAAGAATGGGCAGGTTGCTGGAGAGAACCTGGTTAAACAATAGAGTGCCAGAAGCCTGAGTATAAAACCAAACATGATATTTCCTTAAAATATCAGCTAGCACTTTTTCTCTCTTGGAATCAAGTCATAGTCAATCAACACTTCCTTGTTGAATGTCTGTTATGCATTCATTACTGTGTTAGGATTTATGGAAAACACTAAAGTGTGAAAAACAAGGAGTCTCAGATCTCAAGGGATTTATAAGCTCACTGGAGAACCATGGGTTAGATAAAATTAAGAGCTCTAAGGAAGCAGTCCAATCAAGCGATCATTAATAATCAGGGACAAACACCAAGTTTTATGGGGATGAGTACAGTAATGAAGGCCAGGGTTCTTATTAATGCAACCTTTGGGAAAGCTGTCAAAGCCTTCACAAGAAGATGGCTTTTGACCTAGGTCTTGAAGGAGATTTTTGCTCACCAATTTCTGTTGGAAAATTTTCCCACATTAAGTCATTTCTTTTTCAAACCAAGGCGTCTGTTTATGCTTCTTGTCTATATGTTCTTCAACTTCCCCTTTGGTGCTGGTATTCTTCAATTCTTATTCATAACTGTCTTCCTTTTCTACTCATAAAACCAAACACTGTCAATTTGATGTGTCAAAAATCAAGTGACTACAGATAATGGAAAGGCAACACAAATATGAGAGTCAGTAGACAGCATATGATCAGGGTTGGTGGAGCTTGTGACAAAAATGAGAAGTTCTTTCTTGTCTAAAGGCATTCAAATTTAAATGTTAATGTGAATATACTCTTTTCTGCCTCAACAAAGCACCAATTTGGGTTGTCAGTGGGTGACCTATGATCTATAGCATAGTAATAATTCTTAAACTTTGTTCTCTAAACCTGAACTCTTGAGTTTCAATAGATTTTTCTAAATATCTAATAGTCATACACATCTGAAGTTCATCAGAAAGCTTAAACCACAGGCTGGCAAACAGCAACCTGAGGGCCAAATCTGACCCACTTCTCATGCTCATTATGTTGGAAGACAGTCACACCTATTAATTCATACATTATCTATGGCTGCTTTATACAGAGACAGAGTTGAATAGTTGTGACTGTGTGGCCAGCAGACTAAGATATTTACTATCAGGTCATTTATAAAAAAAAATGTAGTCCAAACCCTTCCTTACACTAACATAATCACAGATTAACTCAACCTCTTCTCCTTGAAACCAACCCAACCACACAGTGCATCTAAGTTGACATCTATCCATTAAATTTGGACCCTCTCTGGTTTCTTCTACTAGCCTGCCCTTCTCATCTAAGACCTGTCCCAAGATTTGATGCTGCTCATACCTCTTCCCCACCCCTACAATTCCTCCACCACATACATGATTCTCATTTCTTGTCCCCCACCCATACCCCTCTTAACAGGTTCTTTTATCTATATATTATGATCCAATATACATCTTTATAAATATAAATCTGATCATGATACTATTTAAGAATCTGTCAATGATGACCATTTCATAATCAATAAAACAAACATCTCAAGAGAACTATTAATTTTCTCATTCATACCCATAACTAAATGTTTAGCCTCATTTCCTTCTATTCTCTCACTTGCTCTCTAAAATCTACCTTATTAAATAAAGCACAGTCATGTACCTCATAGACATTTTGGTCAAAGACACACTGTATATATGTAAGTGGTCCCATAAGATAATAAGAGAGCTGAAAAATTCCCATTCCCTAGTGATGTCACCACAAAAATGTCATAGTACAATGCATTAGCCACATGTTTGTGGTAATGCTGGTGTGAACACAGCTACTCACTGCTAGTCATGTAAAAGTACTTCTCTAGCATAGACAATTATAAACAGACATAATGCTTGATAATGGTAATAAGTGACTATATTCTTGGGTTCTATAATTATATTACCATATATTTTGTTGTTATTTTAGAATATCCTCCTTATACTGAGAAAAGTTTAGCATAAAACAGTATGTCATGTTATTCAGGGACAACCTCTTCTGTATATCTTGTGCTTACTGTGTCTCTTGATCACATCACATCAGGTGATTGACTTACGTCAGCTAGGTTTGTGTAAGTATACTGTATAATGGTTGCACAACGACAAAACTGCCTAGAAACAGACTTCTCAGAATGTATAGCTGTTGTTACAGGATGCCTGACTATGCTTAGCACTTCCCTGAGTGAATCATTCTCTCCTTCTTGTCTCTGGGAGATATACACACTGTTCTCCTTTCGTCTCTTGTTTTTCTATCTAAGGATCTGAATTGTCAAAAGTCAACTTCATCACCACTCCCTTTGTGACACTGCCTTAACTATTCTGCTTCTGCTTTGCACCTTTGTCCCTACCAGAATTGGGCCCCCTTCTTCTGATTCTGTAGTGTTATTATAAACTGTTAGAGTATATCTCAAATTCCATGGAGTTCTAACTATATTTAGTTCTCTCTATTCTTTAGGTGAAAATGCCATGAGGGATTCTTATTTATTTATTTATTTATTTGACAGGTAGAGTTACAGACAGTGAGAGAGAGAGAGACAGAAAGGTCTTCCTTCCACTGGTTCACTCTCCAAATGGCTGCAACAATCAGAGCTGGGCCGATCCGAACTTCCTCCTGGTCTCCCTTGCGGGTGCAGGGACCCAAGCACTTGGGCCATCTTCTACTGCTTTCCCAGGCCATAGCAGAGAGCTGGATTGGAAGAGGAGCAACCGGGACTAGAACTGGTACCCATATGGGATGCCAGCACCGCAGGCGGAGGATTAACCTAGTGCGCCACGGTGCCTGTCCCGGGATTCTGTTATATATTTGTATTTCTAGTAGCTATTATAATGCTGGGCAAAGACTAGCTGGCTCAATAAATGTTCAGTGTATTTCTGAAGCTGCTTATAAACCAGTAAATCTTAAACAAATAAAGACTAATTTTTCACTGATAACATTTGCTGGAGAACTACCAATCTTGCCGTAAGTAGTAAATACAAATTTATAATTGATGAAATGATGAATTAGTTCATAAGCAGAGAGTCCTTTGAAAGCGAATAGCATTGTGTTATCCACATCCTCAATACCTTGGGTGGTCTCTTTGTATGGAGAATAAAACTCAACATCTTTGAACTGACCATCCTCAAATTGAATCAGGCAGTCACACTTCAGGCACACTGACCTCTCTCTAGTGTCTCAAAAGCACCACTCTCTTTCCTGCTCTGGGGTCTTTGTGCCTGCTTTCCATCCTTCAGGAATATCGCCCAACTTTTCCCTTCGCCAAATCCTATTTACCCTGTCCATCACAGTTCAAGGTTATATTCCTCTAGGGACTTATTTGACCTAGAATTCACTCCTCTGAGAGTTTTATTTTTCCATTACAATACTCACTACTATTTCTAATAGTATGCTTACCTGTTGAAGGATGTGTTGTTGGATACCTGTCACTCTTCCACCTGGATAGAAATAACTCTCACAGGGCAGAGGTCATATTTGCTTTTGTTCACTATTGGCATTGCTTAGCACATTCTAGGTGCTTAAAAAGGATTTACAAAATCAGTGAATAAATGACAAATTGGGGGCCAGCTATGTGGCTTAGCGGGTTAACGCCCTGGCCTGGGGTTCCAGCATCCCATATGGGTGCTGGTTTAAGACCCGGCTGCTCCACTTCTGATCCAGCTCTCTGCTGTGGCCTGGGAGAGCAGTAGAAGATGCAGTCCTTGGGACCCTGCACCCATGTGGGAGACCTGGAAGAAGCTCCTGGCTCCTGGCTTCGGATCAGCACAGCTCCAGCAGTTGCAGCCATCTAGGGAGTGAACCAGTGGATGGAAGACCTCTCTCTGTCTCTACCTCTCTCTGTAACTCTGTCTTTCTTTTTATTTTTTTTAAACTTTTATTTAATGAATATAAATTTCCAAAGTACAGCTTATGGATTACAATGGCTTCCCCCCCCATAACGTCCCTCCCACTCGTAACCCTCCCCTTTCCCACTCCCTCTCCCCTTCCATTCACATCAAGATTCATTTTCGATTCTCTTTATATACAGACGATCAGTTTAGCATACATTAAGTAAAGATTTCAACAGTTTGCTCCCACACAGAAACATAAAGTGAAAAATACTGTTTGAGTACTAGTTATAGCATTAAATCTCAATGTACAGCACACTAAGGATAAAGATCCTTCATGAGGAGTAAGTGCACAGTGACTCCTGTTGTTGACTTAACAAATTGACACTCTTGTTTATGGCATCAGTAATCAACCTAGGCTCTTGTCATGAGCTGCCAAGGCTATGGAAGCCCCCTGAGTTCACTGACTCTGATCATATTTAGAAAAGGCCATGGCTGAAGTGGAAGTTCTCTCCTCCCTTCAGAGAAAGGTACTTCCTTCTTTGATGACCCCTTCTTTCCATTGGGATCTCACTTGCGGAGATCTTTCATTTAGTTTTTTTTTTTTTTTTTTTTTTTTTTTTTGCCAGAGTGTCTTGGCTTTCCATGCCTAAAATGCTCTCATGGGCTTTTCAGCCGGATCTGCATGCCTTAAGGGCTGATTCTGAGGCCAGAGTGCTGTTTAGGACATCTGCCATTCTATGGGTCTGCTGTGTATCTCACTTCCCATGTTGGATCATTCTCTCCCTTTTTTCTTCTATCAGCTAGTATTTGCAGACACTATTCTTGTTTATGTGATCCCTTTGGTTCTTAGTCCTATCATTATGATCAATTGTGAACAGAAATTGATCACTGGGACTAGTGAGATGGCATTGGTACATGCCACCTCGATGGGATTGAATTGGAATCCCCTGGTATGTTTCTAACTCTACCATTTGAGGTAAGTCAGCTTGAGCATGTCCTGAATTGCACATCTCTTCCCTCTCTTATTCCCACTCTTATATTTAACAGCGATCACTTTTCACTTAAGTTTCAGCACTTAAGAAGAATTGTGTATTAATTACAGTATTCAACCAAAAGTATTAAGTAGAACAAACAAAAAAAAAATACTAAGAGGGATAACATATCAAGTTGCTCATCAACAGTCAGGGTGAGGCCTGATCAAGTCACCGTTTTTCATAGTGTTCATTTCACTTTAACAGGTTTCCTTTTTGATGCTCTGTTAGTTGTCACCTATCAAGGAGAACAAGTGGTATTTGTTCCTTTGGGATTGGCTTATTTCACTAAGGATAATGTTTTCCAAATTCCTAACAGGGATCACTTTTCAGTTAAAATTTAAACACCTAAGAATAATTGTGTGTTAATTACAGAGTTCAACCAATGGTACTAGAACAAAAAAGTACTAAAATGGATAAAGTATTACATTGTACATCAACCGTCAGGACAAGAGCTGATCAAGTCACTGTTTCTCATAGTGTCCATTTCATTTCAACAAGTTTCCCCTTTGGTGCTCAGTTAGTTGTTGCCGATCAGGGAGAACATATGGTATTTGTCCCTTTGGGACTGGCTTAATTCACTCAGCATGATGTTTTCCAAATTCCTCCATCTTGTTGCAAATGACCGGGTTTCGTTGTTTTTTGACTGCTGTATAGTATTCTATAGAGTACATGTCCCATAATTTCTTTATCCAGTCTATTGTTGATGGGCATTTGGGTTGGTTCCAGTCTTAGCTATTGTGAATTGAGCTGCAATAAACATTAATGTGCAGACAGCTTGTTTGTTTGCCAATTTCATTTCCTTTGGGTAAATTCTGTCTTTCAAATAAATAAATAAATCTTAAAAAGAAAAAAAAATGACAAAGGGAACATCCTGACTATTTTTTTAATAGAGGGTGGTTAGACCTGTCAGCAGTATAGGTTAGAGGAGTAACAGGGTGGGGAGAGCTATTTGGAGGCTGTGTGTGAGGTAAAAGTATTTCCAAGTTTCTGTAATGAAGAGCAGAAAAGAATGTCAGCAAAATGATAACTCTTAAGATTCTCTGATTTTCTATCAGGAAAACTCAATATGTGTACTAAACTCTAAGTTAAATAATTTCACTGTTTTCAAGAAGATGTATAATAAAATGATAGCTTTCTATCATAGTAATAATATCTATTTTATAAATTAAGTCATTAGATGGTTTATAAATTTCTGACTTGCATTTATTCATGAACTATTTACTGAAAACAAATCATGTTCCTGCTACTACTGTAACTAAGGGTTGAGATAAGTACTGCATTCAAAATAGCAAACAAAAGTAAAGTTACCAATATGATTTTTGGGTGGGACTATGCTTCCCATAAAGACACTGCAGACAGAAATCCCAAAGGAATTGTGGTGTATTCTCCTATATAAGCATTTTAAATTTCTTTGTTAAACAACTATAATAAAAGTCTAAGTAAAATGGTAGTCTAGAAAAACATTTGCAACACTTATGATAGGCAAATTTTAATCTTCCTAATAGAGGAAAAGCCCTTAAAATTAAATTTTTGGAAATGCAAACTTTCTCCAAAACTGACAATAAGAATTAGGCAATTAACACACACAATGAGAAATTCAGATGACTTGTTATAGCATTAGAAGTGTTTAATTTCACTAGTTTCCAAAGAAATGCAAATGAGATCAGTAGCAAGATGCAATTTTCACTCACCTATCTGACAAAACTAACATTAAATGATAAAATAGTTGTACTCTTGAAATTTATATTGAATAAAAATTTTCTATAAAAAATAAAATAAAACAAATGAGAAAAAAAAGGAAAACAAATGATAAAATAACCTCCACACTGTGTGGGGGATACAAGATCTAAATTGTCAAGACTCGCTAGTGGGAATTAAATGTCAAAAGTCTAAACCTTTGAAATATAAATCCTATTTCTAGAAAATTTTCCTGAGAAAAGCAGGAAAGTAAAAAGGGATAAAAATTTTTCAGGAGTGACTATGAATTAAAACTATACTCAAAGGGTTTCTAAATTAAGTCATTTACGACTTGCACTCATTCGTGAAATGTTTATTGAGAGTGCACCATGTTCAATGAATTGTAGGAATAAACAAATCAGATTTTATCCCTGTCCTCTCAGAGTCTGCATTCTCATATTGAAGACAAATAGTAAAGAAATAACCAAATGAATAAATAACAAGAATTAGGGACTTTTTAATATGCTACAAGGACAATCAACAGGAAAGTTCTGTTAGAGGAGAGCGGGGAAGGCTCTTCGTGAGAGCCGTTGTTTAAACTGAGACCTGCAGGCTGTGAAGAAGATTATTTTGCAAAGTCAGGTAAAGGAAAGAGCAAATAAAAAAGCCTTTGGGGAGAAAGAGGTTGGCACATCTGAGAAACTGACGGAAGTCCAGGAAACTGGAGAAGAGTAGCCCAAGGGGGAAAGGTGGCATGGCAGGTTGGGGGCAGAGGTGGCGGTGGTGTGTTGAAGGCATGAGCTAGGCACCAGGGACTCCTATCAGACTTTACTGGGCACAGTGAGTTCTTTGGGTTTTGTTCTAGCTAGAATGGAAAGACACTGAAAAATTTTACAGATGTGAGCATTACGATCTAGTCCAGACGTAAAGAAACTGCTTTGGTTGCTACGTGGAGGATGGATTTAAGGAGAGTAGGAAACTGATCAGGAGGTGATTAGCCAGTCTGAGAGAGAGAGGTGATGATGGATCAGATATGTGTCATGGTGGAGATGATGAGGATGTGACAGAGAGAGTTTATAATGGTAACAACTTTGGAAGCCTCTTCATTCTGAGAGAGCTTGTACTGAATAAAATTATGAGCTCCAAAGTTGCCATTAAAAATGGGTTGTCAAAGACAACTTTGACATAGTGGGCACTATCTCAATGTTAACTGAATCAACTAATGGAGGAACAAAGTGAAAAATAAATAAATAAAAAGAGGAAATACATCACGGAATCCAGTCCTGGGAAAGGCAAAAAGTATAATCAGTAGTAGAGACAGGGCAGCACCCTTGGCAAAAAAAAAAAAAAAAAAAAAATCCTTTCTCCCTAGGGTGATCACAGGCTCAGGCTTGCCCTGGGTAGTTCTAGTATACTGTGGACATTCGGTTCTGGTGTACTATGTCCCTATGTACCACGTGTGTCTTGTTTCGCTCTCAGAAATGTCCTGGTGTGATTGAAAAATGCTTCACTAGCAACAGCCATGAGGGGAGGAGGCAACTCTGTCCCAAAGGGGAGAGATGTCAATGACTAGTTACGGAACTCCTGAGAGATGATCTTGGTCTTCGCAGTCAGGAGTGCAGGCCACGGAGCACCTGGGATTTGGCTGGATTTGAGTCTTGGGCACAAGAGGGCTGGGTGCCAGAGAGGAAAATGTCCTAGAGATGGGCAGAAGCAGCTCAGGTCTCCAAGGTGGGTCAGCATTTCATAAGTTCAACCTACATTCTCACCCTGTTCTTTGAGTATTAATGTTCAGAGTTTAGATTCAAGAAGATTTTATTATTATTTATTATTTTATTTAGTACCATATTTGTTGTATCTTTTGAAAACCAGGATGCCATGTATGTAAATATCTTTTAATCAGAATACTCACAAAATCAGAACCCACCATTCAATTCTTTTAAATACATTCAACTTCTGTGTCAATGGTCATGGATTTAATTTTTATCTTTCTGTTTATTCAAAAGTATTTGTACACATAGCATCATGTCATAAGACTATACACCTATGAGACAGGATGATGATAGGTACCACCAATTACTAGCAGTCTATTTACACTTCTGGCTTTCTCTAAGCTGTACAGGTTCTAAACATGGGCCAACTTTCAAACACTCATTTTCTTTTGTGTCTTCCTATACCAACTTTCTCTTCATTCCCTTGCTCTCAATATCAATTGGCTTCCAAAAAACATACAATAGATTTTTCTCCTTCAGTATTTCCTTGCTTTCTTACATCCTCATAGGCTCACATAGTACATGTTTTTGAAAAGCCATGCACACAAGGATTTGTATATGAATATGCATAGCAGCTTCATTCATAAATTCCAAAAAGTGGAAACAACTCAAATGTCCACCAATAGATAAACAAATGGAAGTATATCTACACAACAGAATTCTACTCATCGGTATAAAGGAACTGATACATGGGACAACATAAATAAGTCTCAAATGCATTCTTATGAGTGAAAGAAGTCAGATTCTAAGGGTTATATACTGGAAGCTTTTATTTATATGACCAAACTAGAAAAGCAAGACTAGAATTGCAAAACAGGTAAGTAGTACTAGGGGCTGGTAGTAGGGAGAGGGAACTGACTACAAGGTATTGTGAGCAAATTATTTGAAAGTGATTTAAATACTCTGTGTTTCCATTGGCTATCTACATTTCTACAAATGCAATGATCTACAAATCCAGAAAGGGTGAGTTTTGTGGTATGCAAATCATATCTCAACAAATGTGATCATTTAAAATTTCTGGCAAGTTATTTTGCTACACACACACAGAGTGAGAAATAAAAGAAGAGAAAGGAAAATACAACTGAAGACTACGGGAGAGAAAAAAAAAACTGATATGACAAAAGGGAAGGTTTTTATTGATTCTTTGGTAAAACAATGCAATTACTAGTTGACTATAGAATAAACATGGTATTTAACTGCTCCAAATTGCCAGACAGATGTCAAAAGAGTATTAGAAGAATAAAATTTGAGAAGGTCCCTTAGAATAAGAGTAAATGAAATATACTTAATAGATAGTCATGTCAACATAAAGTTACACACAGAAAATGTCTCCTGCACCTGTCTATTCCAGAATTCTATTATGAACACCCTCCAGACCAGCAGGCTCGTGTTTATATGCACCACTGCCTTAGAATATAACAGGCATCTTGAGAATGACTCACACCCCCACACCTGAAACGTAAGGAGACAGCAGTAGCTAACCCTGTTCCCAGCACTGAACTCTTGAGAGACACAGCCTTACAAAGGCATTGTCTGGTTCAGATCAGGTCAGTGGAAAAGAGGACTTTGTGTTTTACCATTTAGCAAGTATGACTAACATTAACGCGGAAGAGTCTCCACATGTGGTGTTGGATTTATTTTTCTCAGACAGAAGAACCACACTTATAAAACATTTTAGCTAGTTAGTATGCATGGGTCCAAAGAAAGCACTGAAAATACTGGCATGGAAGCAGATAAAGGTAATTTAGTGCATAGAAGGAGGTTGGCAAGATTGTGGGAAGTGTTGAGTTCTTTTTTTTTTTCCCAGAAACCTTTTATGTAACATATACAAACTTTATGCATTTCATAAATAAAACTTTAGGAACACAGTGATAGTGATTCTTCCCATCATACCCACCCTCCCACACCTACTCCCACCCTTCTTCCTCCTCCCTCTCCTATTCTCATTCTTTTTTTTTAAACTAAGATCTATTTTCAATTAGCTTTATACACAGAAGATTAACAGTGTATTAAGTAAAGATTTCAACAAACAGATTTTTTGAGGAACAAAACTGTTCCTTAACAGTTTTTTTAATTTCTCTTTTGATTTCTTCTATAACCCACTGTTCATTCAGG
This sequence comes from Oryctolagus cuniculus, assembly GCF_964237555.1. Lineage (NCBI taxonomy): Eukaryota > Metazoa > Chordata > Mammalia > Lagomorpha > Leporidae > Oryctolagus > Oryctolagus cuniculus. Next base: position 136,484,681 of record NC_091433.1, read on the forward strand.
AGAATGTTGTTCAGTCTCCATGTGTTGCATATGTTCTAGAGATTCTTGAGTTGTTGATCTCCAGCTTCATTCCATTGTGGTCAGAGAAGATGCATGGTATGATTTCGATTTTCTTGAATTTGCTAAGACCTGTTTTATGGCCTAGCGTGTGGTTAATCCTGGAAAGCTCCATGCACTGGTAAGAAGAATGTGTATTCTACAACTATAGGATGAAAAGTTCTGTAGATATGTGTTAGGTCCCTTTGGTCTATAGTGTCGATTAGTTGTTCTTTCTTTGCTGATTTTCTGTCTTATTGATCGGTCCAATGCTGAAGTGGGGTATTGAAGTCCCTCTTTACTATTGTATATGAGTTTATGTCTCCCTCTAGATCCATTCATATTTCCTTTAAATAGCCAGGTGTCCTGTAATTAGGTGCATATACATTTACTATAGTCACATCATTCTGTTGAATTGATCCCTTGTCTCCTTTAACAGTTTTTGTGTTAAAATCTATTTTGTCTGATATTAGGATGGCTACACCAGCTCTTTTTTTGGTTTCTGTTAGTATGGAATACCTTTTCCATCTTCTCACTTTCAATTTGGTTGTATTTTTGTTGGTGAGCTGTGTTTCTTGTAGGCAGCAAATAGATGTCTGTTTTCCCCATTCAGCCAGCCTGTATCTTTTAACTGGTGAGTTGAGGCCACTTACATTCAAGGTGACTATTGATAAGTAACGACTTGGCCCTGCCATTTTTCCATAAAGATTCCTATTGTTTACTTTTGATTTCTTTTATACTTTTACTGAGAGATTTTCTGCTTTCACCTTCTTTCATAGTGATGACCAGGTTTCTAAGTTTCTGTGTGTAGCACATCCTTAAGCATCTTTTGTAAGCCTGGATGAGTGGTGACACATTCTTTAAATTTCTGTTTGTTAAGGGAAGTCTTTATTTCACCTTCACTCATAAATGAGAGCTTTGCCACGTACAGTATTCTGGGTTGACAGGTTTTTTTTCTCTTAAGACTTAAGACTTAGAATATATCTTGTCATTCTCTCATAGCCTGTAGGGTGTCTGATGAGAAGTCAGCTGTGAGTCTAATTGGAGATCCTCTGAAAGTAATCTGGTGTTTCTCTTGTGCACATTTTAGAATCTTTCATTATGTTTTACTGTGGAGAGTTTGGCTACTATGTGTCGTAGTGAAGACCTTTCCTGGTCATGCCTATTAGAAGTTCTATGTGCTTCCTGTATGTGGATATCCCTCTCTTTCTCCAAATTAGGGAAGTTTTCTGTAATTATTTCACTAAACAGGCCTTCTAACACAGTCTCTCTTTCCACACCTTCAGGAACTCCTAAGAAACATATGTTGGGTCATTTGATAGTATCCCATAGAACTCCAATGCTGTGTTTTAGTTTTCTAATTTCTTCTTTTTTTTTTTCCTATCCCAGAGATTTGTCTTCTAACTCAGATATTCTTTCTTCTGCTTCACCAATTCTGTTGTTAAGGTTTCCCACCACATTTTTTTGTTTGTTCTATTGAATTCTTTATTTCCAATATTTCATTTTGATTTCTCTTTAAAATCTCAATTTCACGAGAAAAACTTTCTTTCATGTCATGTATGGATATTTTTAGTTTGTGGATTTGCTTCTGATCTTTAAGTAATCCTATAATCAATTTTTTAAATTCCATTTCTGGCATTTATTCAATCTCTTCATCTTCACATTCTGATATTGAAGTATTGTTGTGTTCCCTTGGGGGTGTCATGTTTTCTTCCTTATTCTTGTTTCTTGAATTGCTGTGTTTATTTTTCCCCCCTGTGATGTCTTTTATCTTTGGATTATGCTTCTGTGGATTAGTGGTGTCTGCTCTTTCAGTGAATACCCTGAGGCATGTGCTGGGTGTGGCCAGGGAGATCTGTTCAGTGCTCCAGGTTGAGGAGAGTGTCCAAGGTGACACCCAACTTGGGCGTGGTAAATCTCTTTTAGCACAGATCCCACACCAATGACCCTCACTAGAGAATCAGGGACCCCCAAGCATGTGGAGCCCCCCAACAGTAACTGCCCAAAGACTCAGCCACACCTTGTGCCCTCACACACAGCTACCTTGTTTTCACAGTCCTAGCACACAAGGCTCCCACAGTTATGAGCACACAGACCCCTGTCAATTCTCCCAGCCAGTATCAGGTGTCTCCTCTCATCTGGTTGCTGGACGTGGACATGAATTGGCACACCTTTTACATATGTCCAAAATGTCACCTGGGTGGTTGGGGAGAAACATTCCTTTTTTTCCCTCTAGGTTGGCAGGTATACTGTCCCCCACAGGGCTGTAAGCCAGAGTCACACCAGCCTCTTCCTGCAGCTTTATTGCCAGTGGTTTGGGCTGCTGCAGTCTGGTATCTTATCTCACCTCACTCTCCAAAGCTGGTGCTAAGCCTCTCAGCTGCTGGGGTTCTGGGTTGTGCACATCCACATAAATCCACAGTGTCCCTCTAATTTACATAGAGTTCCCTCTGCCGTTTTCTCCCTAACTCTTCTCTGAGATTATACTCTCTCCACTTTTTTTAACTGTATTCCCCTAGACAAGAGCAGTAAGCTCCCTCCTATTCTGCCATCTCAGTGCCTCTCTGCATTGAGTTCTTGCAAGGCCAAGTCATCATGCTATAAAGTCCTTGCTCCCTCAATCCTATCTCCATCCCCCACCCCAAACTTCACACTAGTGTTCTGGCTTCCTGTCCAAGAACATGAAAATGAGAGGATAAAAAGTGAGCTTAATGTTCTTTCAGTCCTGAGACACCTTTCTTCTTTCACAGAGGCCCAGGAACTCCCCTGGAGATTAAAGAGTAAGAGTCCAGTATTTTTAACGAATGATTGAGGGCAGCGTCATAAGGATTTAATGGGCGTTGTAAGAAGGAGGGCCCCACTGGGTCTCTGGGGACCATCCCCAGCCTTTGGCCATGCAGTTTTTACATATGGGGAAGTATAGGTAGGGTTTTCTTTCTCGTCTTAACATCCTCTGGTTCAACCATATGCTTACATTTCTCAGCCACTTCTGTCCAGCAATGTTTTCCTAATGTGGCATTATATTCCTGTGAAATCAAGCTGCTTTGCCTCAAAACTAATATTTTGTTTACAAAAAAGAAACACTTCTATCAAATTCTAGCAGTTGGTGTACAATTACACTACACTATTTTAAAAATAGTCCATGGTGGATACTCCCAAATACTGGCTGCTATCAATGACAACTTATTTGTTTTCCAAGAACACATTTTTGGGATATGCTTCCCCATAGAATTTACTACATGTGATATATTTCCAGGCTACTTCATACAATTGTGTCTAATTAAACAGGTAAAAAGTCAATAATAATACTACTGTCATGATGCAAGACAAACAAAACTGAGAGCTTTAGAAGTGACTGAGAAGGGCCAGTGTTGTAGTGAGCAAGTTAAGCTACTACTTAACAACACTAGCATCCCATACTGGGGCACCAGTTCGAGTGTAGGTGCTCTGCTTCTTTTCCAGCTCTCTGCTATCACGCCTGAGACATCAGGTGAGGACTGCCCAAGTACTTGGGCCCTGCCACCCATGGGGAAGATGTGCATGGAGTTCCTGGCTCTTGGCTTCAGCCTGGCCCATTCCCATTTTGCAGCCATCCTGGGGGAGTGAACTAGTTGATAGAAAATTTTTCTCTCTCTCTTTGAAAATAAATAAATATTTTTAAAAGAAATTATTGAGGAAAAAAAAAGCAATGCAAGGGAAGAAACACAGCCTAGAAAGATTAGACAAAAAATACACAACAAAACAAACAAAACCCGGAAGAATCATTTATCTTAAATATGCGTAAGGGCCAGTATTTTGCCATAGCAGGTAAAGCCACCACCTGAGATGCTGGCACTCCATATGGGTACTGGTTTGTGTCTCGGCTGCTCCACTTCTGATCCAGCTCCCTGCTAATGTGCTGGGAAAGCAGCAGAAGATGGCCCAAGTGCTTGGGCCCCTGCACCCGCGTGAGAGACCTGGCAGAAACTCCTGACTCCTGGCATTGGCCTGGCCCAGCACTCATCATTGTGGCCACTCGGGGAGTGTACTAGTAGATGAAAAATCTCCCTCTTGTCTCTCTATAACTTCAACTTTGAAAAATAATTAAATCTTTAAAAAATAAAATAAATATGATTAGTTAAAAAAATTGGTAAATTGGAAAAAAATTATATAGGATTGTATGAAGGGTTCCAGGCACTTTTATGGGTTACAGAATTAGAGGCATTGATCTTTATTAAATTACATTCCTACTAAACAAATGAATCTTCTTTTCTTTGGCACTGCATATCATTAATATTCAGGCTAGTTTTGGGAGCTCACAAATGGAAGTTGATAGGAAGAGACAAAGAGCAGCAGTGACTTTCCTGAGACAGGAGGAGACGGTGGACTTTATATAATATTTTCTCATTCTATGAAAACCAACACCCTTTCCTGTTCCCTCTCTGATTTTCCCCAAGTGACCTCTTCCTCACCCTTATATTCACCAACTAATTATTAGCTGATGAGCAATCTGGAAAATACACTGCCGTCTGTCTCGCTCTTTTCAGTGTATTTTCCAGATTGTTAACAAACAAATGGTTGTGCTGGCTCCTGTATGGTTGCTCCATTTCTAGTCCTGGCTGCTCTGCTTCTAATCTAGTTTTCTACTAATGCTCCTGGGAGGGCCCAGAAGATGGCCAAGCATTGGCCCTCTGCCATCCATGTGGGAGACCAGGATGGAGTTCCTGTCTGTTGCAACCACCTGGAGAGTGAACCAGCAATGGGAGATACCTCTTCCCCACCCCCACCATCATTCTGCCTTTCATATAAATAAGTACATCTTTTTAAAAATCCTTTCAGAGACTCCCTATCACTAACAACAGAGCTGCCCAAAGGGAGACCACCTGTTTCCAAATCTAGGGGCAGGCTCAGGCCAGGGGCATCAAAAAGGTGTTTGTTAAAGTGCAGATTCCTGGGCCCTGTCCTGGGTAGGCAGAATCTGGATCTTTGGGAGAAGGCAAGTGGCTAAAATTTAGAAATGCATATTTTTAAGCAAATCTGAGTGACTATTTTATAATGTACTTCTGTTTGGAAACCACTGACTGATGAGATGGCGCCCACTGCCTCGGACAGGATGTAAGGTCTAAGACGCGCTCAGCCTGTGCACTTTCAAGATTGCTCCCCTTCCACCCCAACACTTCTCGGGCCTCTGACACCCGTGAGCTGTTTCCCAGATTCTTTGCGTGTGTCTCTGCTCTACTAGAATGCCCCCTGCCCCTGCCCTCTCCCCCCACCCCCCGCCCCTGTCTCCTTAGTGAATGTGATCCACCTCTCCAATCCCAGCAGAGGCTGGCAGACAGAGGGTAAAGAAAAGCAATTACTTGTCCTAAGGTTTCTGAGGGTGCTCATGGCAGTTCTTAGGGTGCATCTTAATAGCCCTCTTCTATGTCTTCTCTGGTTACCATTAAAAAAATCACCAGAAATCCTCTATTCCCTGATCTTTATTTAAGAATAGAACTACCTATCCCATTAGAAAGAGGAACATAAAAATAAGCTTGCACCTGCCCCCACTGACATTTACAACAGGGTCACATCTGAGCCACATGGAAACAGGCTTTTTTTTTTTAATGGCTTTGTCAAAGGAAAGGCCCTCATAAAGCAAGAATAATCATTGTTATTGGTTCTAAAATCCAAATGTATATTTTTCCATCCTTTTTATTTACAACATAAAGTGCTTTTCTTAGTAAATCAACAAATATGAGTATTCATGTCACCAAGTGCTGATGATTAAAAATAATGACTTTAATGGGAGCTGGCCCGATGCCAAACATGATCGGGTTTTGCATTTCAAGCATGATCATAGATAATTTACATCTCCTTTCGCACCAATACCCCACCACCCTTAATGGATTCTATTTTAGTTTTTATGAATTAATAGAAATTGAGTGCCTAATTCCCTATATTATAGTCCACCATTTGCTTTTAGAATTCATAGAATTATCTTTTTCTTAAAAAAAAAACCAGAATGGCTCAACATCACATAATTCTTCAAGTTACTTATTTTAAATGTTTAGCTGTCTGCTTTTCATGAGTCTTTTGAGGACAGAATATAAAGGAGAAACAGAACCAGGTCTCCTGCTGCCCCTGGGGGCTCTTATTTACTGTGTGGGCCTTTGTGCCTAAATTGATGCTATGTCTCCTTCATAGTCAAAGCTTGGGAGCCCTCATGGGGGTCTGAGGCCTTAACTATTTGCAGTGTCTCTCAGTGTGAGAGAAAATAGGGCTACCACTTTTCCTTTCTTTCTTTTTTATTCCCTTGCAATTTCATGTATAATGAAGATATGTCAAAACAAGGTTACAAAAAATTGCAATGGGTTTTTAAATGTTTACATTTAACAAATTAACACCTTTAAGACAAAATGCAATATAATTGTGTTCTTCAGATGGTAATTATAGGATTTATTAACAAGATATGTATTAATATATGCTACCTTAAAGGCAGTGTGGACCAGTATTAAGAACCCAGTTTGATTTCGTGTATTTTTTCAATCTTGTCTTTATGTCTCAGCTTACACTAAGTGTACAAATGACAGTAAGTAGTCATTTGAAGACACTGTCAAACACAAGAATTTGATATTCCCAAACGAATATGAGATCTGGCCTTCCCACTAGACAGATTTGTAAAAAAAAAAAAAAAGTATGCTCAGTATATGCACCTTTAAAATATTTTCATTATTAATAAGGTCAGGGAAGGAAAGAGGAGGCATTCCCAAGGCATTGATTCGAAAGACATAGTAAGGAAAGAAGACCCACAAATGTCATCAGGCCTTGGATCAAGAGGAGACCTTGCTGGTCCTGGGGACAGGCAGCAGAAGGGTTGATTACTGAAGGTGATCTAGGCTTATATGAGCCTGGGACAGCTTTTTATAAACATTCCTTGCATCACTTGAGCCCTACCAGCCAACGGTAGGCATGGAGAAGACATAAATGTATTGCTGATTCTTACTGATGTGCCACTGTACCACTCTCTCTGAAAGCAGGGAAATATACTTGAATTTAGACAGTGTCTTCATTCATAATATATCTTTGGACTATCCTTCTGGGGGGAAGAGAACAGAGCAGTGGCTCCATTTTGCAGACTGGGTTTGAGATGTGGATGAGCACGTTTCACAATATGGCTGTGACAATGGCTGAAATTGTTCCATTTACTTAGAAAGGAAAGTGTGGCTACCCAGGAAGAAAGCTTATAAGTTACACAACAAAAATAAAAACAAACAAACAAACAAAAACGCCACCTGATAACCTGTTCTCCACCTATCCTGGTCTAGGGTGTACCTCTTATTGTGAGAATGGCCTTGTCCAGTGACGTCTCACAGTCACCCAGCTCAGGAAAACAGCAGAATCTGATGACCTCTCTAGCTGGCAGTCCATTTACGGGAAAGGGGCCTCAGGCATTTGTGAGAGGTAGGCTGAGACAGGCATGGAGGGCTGAAGCCTCCTGTATCTTCTCCTACCATGTCACCTGTAGTGTCTACACAAGATCTCTGAAAATGTGATCACACACACACTCCACACATACATGGGAAGAGAGAAAGAAAGGAAGAGAAAGAATCTGGGAATATGAGGAGACAGAGACATAATCTACAGCTATAGTACAGAATCTACAACTAAAGACAGAATCCACAGCTAAAGTACCCTCTGGTTGATTTCTCGTGGACTCTCAGACTACCGTCCAAGGGCCTCAGGATGCACATGGGACTCCTATAAGGAGATCCTAGGAAATATATCTTATGCAATGATAGCACTTACTCTTCATTTAGTTACATTCTCACTCACCAAACATAAGCTAACACCTACAATGCTACAGACATCGGGCTAGTCACCCGAGTTAAAGCTAGTCCATAAGACAGTCTTTACTCTTAATGAGATGGCAATTCAGTGGGACACAGACATGAAAATGTACTGTAATATGAAAAAGTGCTTTAAGTCCAGATATGTGCTCTGCAGGGAGGAGTGAACCAGCAAAGGCAAAACTCATGATCTTTACTGAGGAGACCTTGAAATCTTACTGGGAGAAGGATTTAATTAGTCACTGAGTGAAGAAGCATTATCTAAGTATATCCTGTGCTCATAAAGTGAAATTGCAATCCTTAAGATTCAAGCAATCGGAAGAATGGGCTCTGGATGATTCAAGGTACATGCTGGGACATGTGCAGTGAGGATGAACAGAGTTAGAAACCACTGCCACTCTCTCAACAGAGAGCCCCGTACTTTTTCTTTACAATAATGATGATAGTTTAAATGAATGGTTACTAATGTAGCACTTTAAATTTATTATCCCATTTAATCCTTACAATAATACTACGAGGTAGGCACAATGATTACATCCATTCTGAGACATAGCAAGTGAGTCTTGTAGCTGGAAAGTGATAGAGCTGGAATTTGAACACAGGTTGTCAGACAGCTGAACTTACAAGCCCCACAAACCCTTTTACTCAAAGCCCCTTCTGCGCTTCGAATGATTTTACCAATGCCCCCGGTGATTTTCCTGCTAGTCTATGATAAAGGCAGTTATTTCTATCTGCACAGAGATAGGCTGACTGAGGCTTTTGCGCTCCATGCTGCTATAGCCTCCACAGGAGGGGAAAAAAGTGATTCCACTCAACATAATGGTGTACATTCAATGATTGTATTCTTCACACCCCTTCCTTACAGACCCTGAACAAGGGTGATTTCAAAGCTTTAGCAGCATAAGCAAGTGATGAGCACCCAACAAGATTTGCTCTCAGATCCAATTCTGCTGCGGGATACCCTTCCATTTCCTGCTTAACCCACTGGTTGGAAAAGCCAGACTTTCTGTGGCACTGTTAGATACTCCCAATAAAAAGTACCTTTCCCTAACTTTTTTTCAGTAAATGGGAGATTTTCCCAGAGTTTTCTTTCTTTTTTCCCTATGTTATGCTTTGGTTGCTTCAAAGTTAGTGGTTCATGACTGAGCTAAAAGGTAGCCTACAAGACTACCTGGGGAATGAAAAGTAAAAAAGAAAAGAAATCACAAACTCACTCTGCTAGCAAGGCCATTCCTAAGACGCAGCAGCAGGTTAGAGCTGGACTGGGAGAGCCCTGGAACCTATTATTCAAGTCCATGTCTTATGTAGGTCAGTGTAAATAACCCCAGGCACAAAATGGTTAACATTTATGATGGGTGAGGCAAGTAATTCAGTGGGTGGTTCAACATGCTTTGTAGTGGTTCAAGACAGTGTTTGAGAAACAGCAAAATGATCGGGGTGGCAACTAAACTTCATTCCTCCTTAGTGCAAAGGAATTCAGTGGAATCACTTAGACTTCCTATGAGTGCCAATTCTGCCAATTTTGGCAGATTCTCCATGTTCCTTTGGGTACTTTGCAACCAGGAAAATCTGCTCTGGCTCATTGATTGTGAATGCATTTGCTAAAACATTTTTGTGCAGCCAATTCTCTCCTATGAAATGAAAATTAATAATAGTGAATGAATCCAAGCAGGAAGATAATAAATGTTTTATTCTTTGCTTATAAATCTATTACAATTTTTCAAATTGCAAGAATACTGAAATAGAAGCATATTTTTATCACAGTAACAAAGGTTCATGACACAGTGTCATACCTCTTGTTCTGTAAAATGTTCAGGCCATTTCCTATTCTTGCTTTTTTGTTGTCTTAATGATATGCAGAAAAGGCACTGCTTTCATTGTAACCTTCTGTATAAAACACTGTTATTGACATCTAAGGATTAAGTTTTAATTGAAGTAAGATTTCAAACGGTCTATTATCTATGATCCCTATATAATGATCACAAAGACATCCTAGAGTAGGCAATGAAACAGATAAATATGTTGAAAAGACAGCTAACAGCTCCATTTAGCTCACCCAGGCTTGCCAAACTTGACACACACAATTTATCCCCGACTGACGGAAAGGAAGCATAAAACATAGCCAGATTGTGCTAGTGTATGTCTCTCAGATGGTGTTTCGTTGGGCTGAAAATCAGGTATTTCATATGCCCAGACATGGTATTCCAATAGCAGTGGATGGGCTTTTTGCCCAAGCTTGTCATTCTTTTTATGCTTTAGTTTGGAACTTCCTGAGAGCAAGAGTAGTACAGAGTCTCCACCTAAATTGTGTCTTGGATGAAATGAGTGCTCACTTGTCTACAGCACAAAGAGAGAATAAACACAAACCAGTTCCTAAGGGAGAAGGGAGAAGTGAATCCAGAAAATGTTTAACAAATAATAATAATATGTGACAGTGATTCTGAACAGTAGGAAGCAAATGAATTTGGTTTGCTATAGAAATGGCTCTCACAATGTTTCAGTGTCTAGATTTTTCTTTTCTTTTCTTCCTTTCTTTTAGATCTTTCCCCTTAACAGTTTTGCCAAAGAAACATGCCAAAGGGAATTCTACTCCGGGATGCTCAGTATCAATTTGAGTCAGTTTTCAAAAATGATCCAGTAACTTGGATTCCAACAGCCTATATGTACCTCTGGACAAGGATCAGACTGCAGTTTCAGGTAGAGTAGGGGACCGGACCACAGCTGTAATATTGTTCATTTTTATTAAAATTACACCCCCTCTTCCATGTCTGTCCCTTGCCTGACCTCAGTCAGCCAAGCACTTCTCCATTTCCCAGCTCAGGGCTTGCTTAGTTTGTGTTAAACTGAATCCAAAATGCAAAGCAAGGCACTGCGAGCAAGAAATCAGTAAAGGGGACTGGCGCCACGGCTCACTAGGCTAATCCTCTGCCTGCGGCGCTTGCACACCAGGTTCTACTCCCGGTCGGGGCGCCGGATTCTGTCCTGGTTGCCCCTCTTCCAGGCCAGCTCTCTGCTGTGGCCTGGGAGTGCAGTGGAGGATGGCCCAAGTGCTTGGGCCCTGTACCCCATGGGAGACCAGGAGGAGCACCTGGCTCCTGCCTTCGGATCAGCGCGGTGCGCCGGCCGCAGCACGCCGGCCGCGGCGGCCATTGGAGGGTGAACCAATGGCAAAAGGAAGACCTTTCTCTCTGTCTCTCTCTCTCACTGTCCACTCTGCCTGTCAAATAAATAAATAAATAAATAAAAGTCAATAAAGGGAACTTGATGTGGACCTGGCCTGAAACGGTGATAACCTCCTGATTCCCAATACCCCACCCTTCTTTATTTAGGCCACCAGAGACCCAAGAGCTGCAAGAGTGAGGATGAAGAGGATGGGGAGTGTAGGGCCTCTTGGCTGCAGTGTGGGTTTTGGTATCACCACCCTGACAGTTGACGGGGTTCTTGCTCTTGTCTCTTATCCTCTTGCTTCCACTCTCCCTCTCACTTTTTGCTCTCACCTAAATGAGTCAGTCTGGAGGCAAGAAAAAAAAATCAGGATATAAAAGCCAGTGCTTTGCAAACGGAGCCTCGAGTAAATGAGGCTCCTTTTGCTTCCCAAAGACAAAGTTGGTAGATATAAAGAAGTCATGAATAGGGGCATGCTGCAGGTAAGCTGTTAGCATCATAATGAGCAGAAATGACCAAGGCAAAGTTACCATTTGGCCTCATCTCTGAGACATTTGAGTATTTGGCCAGAGGACCAAGATTAGTCACTTTACTTATAGGTGGTGCAGTCAAGTGGGCAGAAACAAGAAAAAGTGTCCCATTTTTGTTTTTGTTTTTCATTTTCTTTCTTGGATGAAGCTAACCCTCCCTCTAAAGAAACTGGCTCACTTCAACCTTGGAAAAACACTCCCCACTACCTTAGGCTTTTGCCCTTAGGCTGGGAATGTGGTTCTGCTCTCTGCCTGCTGTGTTGCCCCAGAATGTCTTCAGGACAGCTCTAAAGGACTGTTGAGGGGCCAGGCATTGTGACATAGTGGGTAAAGCCGCCGCCTATAGTGCTGGCATCCCACATGGGCGCTGGTTCAAGTTCTGGCTGCTCCACTTCCCATCCAGCGCTCTGCTATGGCCTCGGAAAGTAGCAGCAGATGGCCCAAGTCCTTGGGCCCCTGTACCCACGTGAGAGACCCATAAGAACCTCCTGGCTCCTGGCTTTGAATTGGCACAGCTCCTGCCATTGTAGCCACCTGGGGAGTGAAACAGTAAATGGAATACCTGTTTCTCTCTGCCTCTGCCTGTCTGTAACCCTACCTTTCAAATATATATATATATTCAAATATATATTTGATTTCAATATATATATAATTTGATTTCAATATATATATTTGATTTCCATGTTAGGTAGGAAGTCAGAAATTGAGCCTATGCATGTATGAGAAAAGCCTGAAGACCAGCACCTACTGCGGAAGCTCCAGAAGCCCAGCATCTTGCACTTCAATGCTCTGCCCGGATCCTCATGACCTTCCAGGGGGTCCTGCCCCTTCTACCTGGCTTGATAAACATCCTTTCTCTAATGCAGGATGACACCAGCCAGGCTTCCCCTGTCTGATAACTTCAGGGGGGAAACTCAGAAAGGAATTTTTCATATTTACACCAACAAGTCCCTTGTTCGGGAGAAGAAGGAGAGGGGGAAGGAAAAGGTGGGAAGGCAAGACCCATCCCCTTAAAAGCTCCAGCCTAAATGTGCACTGTGCACTCTCTCTCAGGTTCTGTCTGAAGAGGTGCCCATCCATTCTTACGGATGTCCCTACCCTATTCATGACTACCATCTGTCTGATGCCTGAATTCTTTCTTGTGCAAAGACAAGGACCCAGTAGCAAATATATATATTTGATTTCAATACATATATTTGATTTCAATATATATATATTTGAAAAAAAAAAGGACTGTTGAGTTGGCTAAAGACTCCCATTACCTGCAGCTGATAGCCGAGGGTGTCACAGGAGGTGTAGGCTTCAACTTCAGAGAAGGGAATGAAGTAGACTTAAGGTCACCTCGGTATTGCTAAATCAAAGTGCTCTTCTTTCGGGTTGAATATTTCTCTATTTCTCTTCTCTCTCTCTCTCTCTCTCTTTCTCTCTCTCTCAGTTGTTAAACTCAGTTCAACATCCTACTTCTCCAGGAGCCCTCTCCAAACTCTCCCAGTTGGTGCTGGTGGCTCCTTTCCCCATGAGAGTAATTCTCTCTTCCTCTTGCAGTTTGCCACATGCCTTCTCTAGCCAGACTGTGCTCCTTTGGAGGAGACAGGCCTTGTTCAATTTACTTTTGTGTTCCGCAGGCTTGGAAGAACAATAGTGTTGTTAAATGATGATGCTGATTAAGATTAATACTCATCTAGTGTGTGCTATGTGCCAACCATTGATATAAGTGCTGCACAAATACCCACTCCATAATCTTCACAGCAATCTTGGGAAACATCTATTATTCAACTCACTTTTAAAAACAAAATGGATTTTATCTATTGGAAAGGCATAAAAAGAGAAGAGGAGAGAGAAAGAGAAAGAGATCTCTCCCATCTGCTCATTTACTCCCCAAATGAATGCAATGGCCAGGGCTGGGTCAGTCTGAAGCCAGGATCCAAGAGTTTCATCCAGGTCTCCCACATGGGTGGCAGGGGTCCAAGTATTTGGGTCATCTTCTGCTGCTTTTTTATGCCATTAGTAGAGAGCTGGATCAGAAGTGGAACATCTGGGACTCAAATTGGTGCCCTAAGGGATGCCAGCGTCCTAGGTGGTGGCTTAACCCATTATGCCACAATGCCAGCCTCTCCACTCATTTTTACAAAAAACAAAACTGAGACTCTGAATCATCAAAATGGCCATTTAAAGTTAAACAACACAGTCATGCAGTTTCTGAGTGTTGAGATTGCTGGTGGACAAACTCACACCTTTGTCTGTTTTCTCAAGCACTATAGCACATAGTAGTGAGCCAGTAAGTGATTTTTTTAAATGAACTAATGAATGGGCTGGGACAGGGACCTGAAATGAATTCTACTAAAGAATGTTTTAGAGTATTTATTTATTTATTTATTGAGCATGAGACATAGTTATAGAGATACTTCATTTCTTAATTCTTGGTCTGACAAAAGATTGATTTCTTGATGAACAAGTCTTTTGATATGAACAATATTAATTGCAGAATATTATTTATATATATACACAACATATTAGTATCTATGAGTGTATATATCCTTGAAATTTGGAACCTAAGATTATTAGGATGGAATAAAATAATTTCAAATGGTTAAGTCATCTGGATCAACCACCAATCCCATGCTTGTGTCTTCTCCACAAAGCATTCATTAATAGTAATTATCCCATCTTGGATGGAACTCCTCCAGGGATGGGGTATTCATCTTTCAGAGCAACCTATTCATTGTTAAAATGGCTCCATTGTTGAACTCCTTCTTACACTGAGCTGCAGTATAACTAGAACTCTAAATTTACTCTGTTAACTTCTTGGAGCATCTCCCCTCTGATTCTAGTAGGAGGAAAAATGCAGCACTGGAAGCTGACTTTGGCTTCCTTTCTTTCATTTATTTACAAAGTATTACACACTAATCTCTTTGTCATAAAGGAACCAATCTTTAGGTTTTACTCACTGTATCCATGTTTTATTGCTAGATCTCATTTTGTTGAGTTTAGAGGACCTAGAAAAGAGGAGGATGAGATGTCCAGATAAAAAGCAAACACGATAGGATCTGAGAGTCACTTAGAATGGTGCAGCTCAAAATTTAAATTGAATGTGCAAGATATTTCCTGGAGATCTTGTTAAAACACAGATTCTGAGTCAATTTTTCTCATATAGGGCTTGAGATTCCAAATTTCTAATAGGTTCCAGTTAATGTTGATACAACTGGTCCAGGAATCACACTGAGAATAGCAAAGATCCAGGATTTAAGAAGGCACGAGGCTATGCCTTTGGACAAATTCTCCTGGTCCTGCCTACTTAAGAACTCTTGCTAACTAACTAGCTTGCCAGAAAGATTTCTCAAACTTTAGTGGTTCTTCAAAAATTCAGATTCTTGGTCTTTCAGACCAGCTGATTTGGTAGATCTAGAGTGAAGTCCAGAAGTCTGAATTTTTTAACACAGGTGTCCCGATGTGTGGTTTGGGTGTAGCGCGCCTTTGGTTCAGACTTGGGAACCCCTGCCTGGAATGAATAAGTTAAGTGAAAACACGGGTTTTCTACACTCATCATTAATCATCAGACTCAAGGATGTCAACTGAATGGTGACTATATTTTGTAGAGGTAGGTAATGAAGGGACAGAGTGACACTTCGGTCAAACTAGTCTCTAGGACCAGCCCCAAGAATGTCTTCTTGACAGGAGGACCCAGTTCACTTGCCATTGTTAAAAGCAAACCTCAGTAAATATTGTTTGGAAAGCACATGATACCATGGATTTATGGATACCACTTATTATTGAATTAGCTAAGCCAACTCTCCATTTATCTGGATTCTGCCTCTTAACAAATGACATCTTCACAACACGAAATGATGCTACAAGGTCCATGCCAAATTAGCAGCACTCTCATTTAAATGTGGATGGCTAGAATATCATCCCACTCCCACATGGTCTTAAAGAATCTTCGCTATACTTGAAAATGTCCAAAGATTACAAACTCAGAACTCTGTTTTTCCAATATGTTTTCTTCCTAAAGGATATAAGGGAATGAATAAGTGAGGCCAACATTCTTAACTAAGCCCTGTTGTAAACTATCCATGGGTTCCAGTAAGGACAGGGAGAAACAGGATGGAGGAGTTGGTGAGATACCTACTCTTCATAAAAGAGCTGAGACCAAGGAAACTTTGTATTGATTTCTAGATATATCGGGAGATGGATAGGATTTTCGCCATGAATATTTCTTAGGAAACCAATAATATAATTTGCTTCCTGCTCAAAAAGGCAAAAAGGCTATGGAGCTCAAGTATGACCCAGGTAAAGGGAATGAGGGGAAGGTGAATTTTTCAAATCTTATATCATGTACACATCTCCAGAGTTCTTGGAATTCACGTTTGCAAGTACTCATATAATTGTTCCTAAATAATTCCATTGTGTTGAAAGTTTGCTCCGATGATAGGAACATGATGAAATGAAATCTGTGGTGCCCAGGAAGGGGGCATTAAGGAAACAAATATTTTCAATGTGAATTCTGTGTATTTGTGCATTTTTGTGGTGGAACAATGAGACTCTTGCTATGGGGATATCTAGCAATGCGCCACTAATACTCAAAAATAAAAATAGCTAGGAAAATTATTGCAAAATGTTCATGTACAAGCAGGAATCTTTGGCAAATGCTGTGCACATCCACACGTCCGCAGAGTTTGTCCTGACTCCACTCCCAGATCCTCACAGACCAGGCAGGCTGATTGGATATGGTGATAGAGGATCAAAGGAGTTTTCGGCACAGCCATCCTCTGACCTTTCCAAAGCAGACAAACATTCAGCGTTGCGTGGAGACATAACAACATACGGTGACACGGAGACTCCTGTAACAAGACACAGATGTAAACAACCAAAACGTGCCCAACTCTGCCCCCTTGATTACTGACTGCGGCTTCATCCCCTTTTTTCAAACTAACTGATTTCCGTTGGTCTTGGGAGAATCAATTGCCTTCTTAAGAAAAGATCTTCAAATCACTGACATTCTGGGACCATGTAGCCCAATCCTGCTGTTTAAGATTACCAAGAACTGAGGCCAAGTGGTCTGTTCATAAAGCATATACAGTTGTGGACTGCAGAACCAGAAAGCTGAGAATCAGGCCCTAAATCGTCACCTTCTACATTGGTCTTGCTCTGCCTGTCCTCTAAGTGCTGGACTAGACAGGATTTGTGTCACCTGGTTACTTAACCTTGACACATGTATTTGGTTGATATATTTCTTTTTTTTTTTTTTTTTTTTTTTTTTTGACAGGCAGAGTGGACAGTGAGAGAGACAGAGAGAGAAAGGTCTTCCTTTTGCCGTTGGTTCACCCTCCAATGGCCGCCGCTGCAGCCGGCGCACCGCGCTGATCCTGGCAGGAGCCAGGAGCCAGGTGCTTTTCCTGGTCTCCCATGGGGTGCAGGGCCCAAGCACCTGGGCCATCCTCCACTGCACTCCCTGGCCATAGCAGAGAGCTGGCCTGGAAGAGGGGCAACCGGGACAGAATCCGGCGCCCCAACTGGGACTAGAACCCGGTGTGCCGGCGCCGCAAGGTGGAGGATTAGCCTATTGAGCCACGGCGCCGGCTGGTTGATATATTTCTTTTCTTTCTTTCTTTCTTTCTTTCTTTCTTTCTTTCTTTCTTTCTTTCTTTCTTTCTTTCTTTCGACAGGCAGAGTGGACAGTGAGAGAGAGAGACAGAGAGAAAGATCTCCCTTCCGTTGGTTCACCCCCAAATGGCTGTTGCGGTCGGTGCGCTGTGCCGATCCGAAGCCAGGAGCCAGATGCTTCCTCCAGGTCTCCCATGCGGGTGCAGGGCCCAAGCACTTGGGCCATCCTCCACTGCCTTCCCGGGCCACAGCAGAGAGCTGGACTAGAAGAGGAGCAACTGGGACAGAACTGGCACCCCAACCAGGACTAGAACCTCGGGTGCTGGCGCCGCAGGTGGAGGATTAGCCTAGTGAGCCGCGGCGCCGGCCGCCAGTGTATACTTTTTGACATAAACTGACTTCTTTAAAAAAAAAAAAACGTATAAACTGTCATTTATATTTGCATGTTTTATACTCAGTGCAACTGGCCATGCCCTACCCATGATACCATCAGTGTGACTCACCTTTAATGCCAGGAGAATCTATGTTCAGAATCATTTCACTCCAGCTCTAATTTCCAAGGATCAGCTTCTCAAGAGAGACAGTTCCAAATGACAAATAATGTCTCATGGGGCAATATTTATACAGAGACCTTAGAAGTTATTTTTCTCCAAAGATAGACTTTCTGATTGGATTACCTTCGGCTGTGGCTAGAGTCGACAACCACAACTGTGCGGTATCTTCCATCTTCCTTTCTCATACTGGTCTCATGCACACATGCAACCAAAGCACACCTGTGTGTTTTCTAATCCCTTTTTCTGTTTTTTCTCCTCCTTAAAGATGATACACAGTTTTAACGTGAATAGTTATTTCTGTCTTTCCTTTTGTTGTCTTTCTAATGCCCCTAGTTCCTTTCCTTCAGTACTAGCTATCTCAGAATACAGGACCCACCTTATTTTCCTCAGTAGTGAATGTGCAAAGCAGAGTTTCAAGACACGAAGTCAATGAATGCAGTTTCTTTTCTTCTGAGCTCAGTGAAGCACCAGCAGGAAGATGGAACCAATGCAGGAGATACTTTCAGAATCCTTCACTCTTTTCCAGGCTAATCCAGCTTGTCTTGAATTGAGCTGGAAACTCATTGACTGTCTCTCATACTTCTCTTTTGGTTTCCTAATGGCTCAGCACATGTGCTACTTCCAACTAAACAGAACAAAACTGCATGGAAAGTGGGCACAATTGAGGTCAAGGTTTCTGGCTCTCTCAATTACCCATTAGTTTAAGTGCTCCTGTGTGTGTGTTTTGTGTATTTCTGTCCAGGGAGTGAAGCAAAATGGAGGTAGGCTTGAGGTTATTAGTTTTTAAAAAAATATTTATTTATTTGAAAGACAGAGTTACAGAGAGAGAGAGAGAGAGAGAGAGAGAAACCTTCCAGGGCGGGTGCTATGGTGTAGCAGGTAAAGCTGCCGCCTGCAGTGTCGGCATCCCATATGGGCGCTGGTTCTAGTCCCGGCTGCTCCTCTTCCAATAAAGCTCTCTGTTATGGCCTGAGAAAGCAGTGGAAGATGGCCCAGGTCCTTGGGCCCCTGCACCGCGTGGGAAGACCTGGAGGAAGCTCCTGACTTCAGATAGGCGCAACAACCTGGATGGCTGCAACGACCAGAGCTGGGTCAGGAGCCTCCTCCAGGTCTCCCACGTGGAAGCAGCAGCCCAGGAACTTGGGCCATCCTCCACTGCTTTTCCAGGTGCATTAACAGGGGGCTGGATTGGAACTGGAGCAGCTGAGACTTGAACTAGTGCCCATACTGGATGCTGGCACTACAGATGGTGGCTTAACCTGCTACGCCACAGCGCTGGCCCCACTGAGCTTATTCATTATTTGTTGACATGTGATAATCTTTGGGCCCAATTTTCATGATTGTTAGAAACTAATTTTTTGGCCTGAAAGCCTCTTTCAACAAAAAGATGATGCCATTTATTCAATCTGAATCAGGTGCACTTCATGAGGATGTCCTATGACCCTCTGTTATGAAGATTAAGTGGATACTTAGAAAAATAATCCAAAAGATAAATTTGGAATGCTGAAAATATTTTAAACTATTCAGAACAGTACCCATACACAATATATCATATGAATACAAACGAGTTTACTACTCTGGCAATATACACTCATCTCTACGGTGATGTCACATCCGGTTTTACTTATCTGTTGACAATCAAGTGTTCTCAATATCCCAGGGCAAGTTGTGATACCAGAGGCAGAGTGCGGAAACGGGGAAATGCGTGGTCGGGGGCCCTGGTAGGTCTGAGGTGGTGTAGCCCGGAATGCAGGGGAGTTGCGGCCTAATGAAATCTGAGAAATGCCTCTACTCAGCTTCCTTGAAGTGCCTCCTTTGAGTCAACTCAGAGCAGAATCCTTGGTCTAAGAGGAGGTGGCCTTGACTCCCACCCACCTCTGCTTTGAAAATGCACACCTATAAGGAAGGTTCCCAGATGGCCCAGATTTGGGAGTCTGCTTTTTGGGTTTCTTACTTTCCTTTGGTGCCAAGCACAATAAAACGAGATGGTAAAAAGAACCCTAGGTTCTTTGTTGGGCTTGCCTATTCAGGTTGGGGCAAGCAGTGTGTGGAATACTCCACCCGCCCCTCTGAGGCACCATCCCCACCCTGAGCAGAGGCCTCGGGACTCCTTCAGGTATGTGACTTCGACCTATTTCATTCCTGGTCTCCGCTTCTGCATTGCCCAGGGGACATGCATGAAGCAATGATTCTCTTCCTGTCAAGATGAGCCACTGCCCTAAAGGACATTTCCTAACTAAGCTCCACCTGCCCTGAGAATGAGTTTAAGTCTAGGAAGTTCCTTGAAGAGGCCCCCAAAGGAGTTCCAAGAAACCACCTCAGTGAGAAGGCATTCTAAGCTATTGATGGAAGGCCATAGGAAAGCAGTGGGATGTAGCACAGACCCCTCTCCTCCTTCTTCCTTGATGTATGACTTATGGACATTATCATGCCTTCAAAAAATGAACATACATTCTCAATACCTCCTGCCCCATCCCCTGTCCCACATGCATACATTTTTCTTTCTCTCTTTTGTACCCCCCCACCCCACTACCATCACCACCACCACCAGCAGCACGACTGTCATGTATTCTTTCTTTTTTTTCCATTATTTTCTTTTTCTTTTCTTTTCTTTCTCTTTTTTTTTTTGACAGGCAGTGGACAGTGTGAGAGAGAGACAGAGAGAAAGGTCTTCCTTTGCCGTTGGTTCACCTTCCAATGGTCACCGCGGACTGCGCGCTGCGGCCGGCGCACTGTGCTGATCCGAAGGCAGGAGCCAGGTGCTTCTCCTGGTCTCCCATGGGGTGCAGGGCCCAAGCACTTGGGCCATCCTCCACTGCACTCCCTGGCCACAGCAGAGAGCTGGCCTGGAAGAGGGGCAACCGGGACAGAATCCAGCGCCCCGACTGGGACTAGAACCCGGTGTGCCGGCATGCTAGGTGGAGGATTAGCCTAGTGAGCCGCGGCGCCAGCCAACTGTCATGTATTCTAATAAAATAAAAAATCCTGTTGCACCACTGGAGCGTTGAGTGGCCTTAGATGTATCCTTCAACTTCATAAGCCTCAGTGTCCTCAGATGATGAGAGTTAATAATACCTCTCATATAGGAGGTTGTGGGGATTAAGAGAGAACACAACATTTCTGATCCAGAGTTTCGCCCAATGCTTAGGACTCAGCAAATGCCTGCTCATCTTCCCCTCACCCCTGCTTCCGTCTCTCTTTGAACAATTCTAGATGCTGTGCTCTGGCCTCTCATTTTCAAAAGTCTTCCAGTCGCAAATTGCCCTCATATCTGAATGGATTTTGCCTTCTTGGATTGTGCTAGTCACCTTCTAGCCCCCACTTTCCTGTTTCTGTACCTAACAGCCAGGTTCTTAAGATGGCTTTCTTTTTTCTCATCTCAGTTTCTCATGATCCACTGTAAAAATACACAGATGAAAATGGCATTCAGCAGGAAGCCCATAGCACAGCAAGACAGCCTTCTTTCCCAACTGCTGGCAACCGTCTAATCGTGGTCT